>NW_022437057.1:3506593-3898924 GCF_009761245.1 Sapajus apella
TGGTGGCCCGCCTCTGTTGGGGCGGAGTCTCTGCTGTGGCGTGTTGCCTTGGCAACGGCGGGCCGCCTCAGCAATGGTGGGTTGCCTTGGCAATGGCGGGCTGCCTCGGTAATGGCGGACGACCCTCCCCCACAGAGCTGGACTGTCCCGGGTTCAGCTGCTCTTGCTGTGAAATTCTCAATCCAGAGTTTCTGGTGGCTGTTCTTTTATGGGGGTGGGGCCAGCCAAGCCTGATCGCCTGGCTCCCTGCCTCAGAGCCTTTTTTAAGTTGGTGTTCCAGTCGCCTGTTGAAGAGGCGCCGGGGTCTGTTTGTTTTCCCCTGCGGCCACTCACTGCGCTGGCTTAAACAGCGGCACTGAGGTTTGTGGCGCTTTTTTTTCTTTTTTTTTTTGCCCTGGAATCTACTGTCCTGGTTCTCTGCTCAGTCCCCTTTTTGAACCAGCATATGGGCGACTTCCCGTGGCTCCAATCGCCAGCCAAAAGGGCACCCGGACCGGTGTATTTTGTACGGAGAACCGTGGCTCCAGGGCGCCGACAAAGCAGCCGCGCGGGGCAAAGCAGCGGCGCCGGCCGGCACAGCCGCGCTGGCCGAAACAGCCGTGCTGGCGACCGTGGAGCTCCTCTGCCCGGGAATTTCCTAGTCTGTGGGCAATAAAAACGCGGCGTCCACTCACCCTCTGCGCTTTCACTGGGAGCTGCAGTCCTGAGCTGTTCCTAAACGGCCATCTTGGATCTCCTTGCCATTGCTTTTTGTGTTTTAGTCATGAAGTCCTTGCCTGTGCCTATGTCCCGAATGGTGTTGCCTAGGTTTCCTTCTAGGGTTTTTATGGTGTTGGTTCTTATGTTTAAATCTTTAATCCATCTGGAGTTAATTTTTGTGTAAGGTGTAAAGAAGGGGTCCAATTTCAGCTTCCTGCTTACGGCTAGCCAGTTTTCCCAACACCATTTATTAAACAGGGAATCCTTTCCCCATTGCTTGTTTTTGTCCAGTTTGTCAAAGATCAGATGGTTGTAGATGTGTGGCGTTGTTTCTGAGGCCCCTATTCTGTTCCATTGGTCTATATCTCTGTTTTGGTACTAGTACCATGCTGTTTTGATTACTGTAGCCTTGTAGAATAGTTTGAAGTCAGGTAGCGTGATGCCTTCAGCTTTGTTCTTTTTGCTTAGAATTGTCTTGGCTATGTGGGCTTTCTTTTGGTTCCATATGAAGTTTAAAGTATTTTTTCCAGTTCTGTGAAGATCAATGGTAGCTTGGTGGGGATAGCATTGAATCTAGCAATTACTTTGGGCAGTATGGCCATTTTCACAATATTGATTCTTCCTAACCATGAGCCTGGAATGTTTTTTCATCTGTTTGTGTCCTCTCTTATTTCCTTGATCAGTGGTTTGTAGTTCTCCTTGAAGAGATATTTTACGTCCTTTGTTAGTTGTATTTCCAGGTATTTTCTCTTTGTAGCAATTGTAAATGGGAGTTTGCTCATGATTTAGCTCTCTGTTTTTCTGTTGTTGTATAGTAATGCTTATGATTTCTGCACATTGATTTTGTATCCTGAGACTTTGCTGAAGTTGCTTATCAGCTTGAGGAAGTTTTGGGCTGAGAAGATGGGGTCTTCTAAATATACAGGGACAATTTGACTTCTTCTTTTCCTATTTGAATGCCCTTTATTTCTTTTTCTTGCCTAATTGCTCTGGCTAGAACTTCCAGTACTGTATTAAATAGGAGTGGTGAGAGAGGGAATCCTTGCCTAGTGGCAGTTTTTAAAGGGAATGCTTCTAGTTTTTGCCCATTCAGTATGATATTGGTTGTGGGTTTGTCATAAATAGCTTTTATTATTTTGAGATACATTCCCTTGATACCTAGTTTATTGAGAGTTTTTAGCATAAAGGGCTGTTGAATATCGTTGAAGGCCTTCTCTGCATCTATTGAAATAATCATGTGGTTTTTGTCTTTGGTTCTGTTTATGTGGTGGATTACGTTTATAGATTTGCATATGTTGAACCAGCCTTGCATCCCTGGGATGAAGCCTACTTGATTGTGGTGGATAAGCTTTTTGATGTGCTATTGGATTTGGTTTGCCAGTATTTTATTGAAGATTTTTGCATCAATGTTCATCATGGATATTGGCCTGTAGTTTTCTTTTTTAGTTGTGTCTCTTCCAGGTTTTGGTATCAGGTTGATGTTGGTCTCATAGAAAGAGTTAGGGAGGATTCCCTCTTTTTGTATTGTTTGGAATAGTTTCAACAGGAATGGTACCAGCTCCTCTTTGTATGGCTGGTAGAATTTGGCTGTGAACCCATCTGGACCTGGACTCTTTTCATTAGTAGGCTATTAATTGCTGCCTCAACTTCAGACCTTGTTATTGGTCTATTCAGGGTTTCAACTTCTTCCTGGCCTAGTCTTGGGAGTGTGCAAGTGTCCAGGAATTTATCAGTTTCTTCCAGATTTACTGGTTTATGTGCATAGAGCTGCTTGTAGTAATCTCTGATGGTAGTTTGTATTTCCAAGGAATCGGTGGTGATCTCCCCTTTATCATTTTTTATTGCATCTATTTGATTCTTCTCTCTTTTCTTTTTTATTAGTCTAGCCAGTGGTCTATTTTGTTGATCTTTTCAAAAAACCAGCTCCTGGATTTATTAATTTTTTGAATGTGTATTCTGTGGTTTTGTGGTGGAGTGTTCTGTAAATGTCTTTTACTAGTATTCTTGGTCCAGATGTGTGTTCAAGTCCTGGATATCCTTGTTGACTTTCTGTCTCATTGAACTGTCCAATATTGTCAGTGGAATATTAAAGTCTCCCACTATTATTGTGTGGGAGTCTAAGTCTCTTTGTAGTTCATTAAGAACTTGCTTTATATATCTGGGTGCATCTACATTGGATGCATATATATTTAGGATAGTTAGCTCTTCTTGTTGCATTGATCCTTTTACCATTATGTAATGCCCTCTTTGTCTCTTTTCCTCTTTGCTGGTTTAAAGTCCATTTTATCAGAGACTAGTATTGCTACCCCTGCTTTTTTTTTGCTCTCCATTTTCTTGGTAAATCTTCTTCCGTCCCTTTATTTTGAGTCTATGTGAATCTTTGCACATGAGATGTGTCTCCTGAATACAGCACACTGATGGGTCTTGACTTTTTATCCAGTTTGACAGTCTGTGTCTTTTGATTGGGGCATTTTGGCCATTTACATTCAATGTTAACATTGTTATGTTTGAATTTGATCCTGCCATTTTGTTACTGGCTGGTTGTTTTGCCCATTAGTTTATGTAGTTTCTTCATTGCATCATTGTTCTTTACCCTTTGGTGCTCTTTTGCAGTGGCTGGTACTGGTTGTTCCTTTCCATGTTTAGTACTTCCTTCAGGAGCTCTTATAAAGCAGGTCTTGTAGTGACAAAATCTCTCAGCAATTTCTTGTCCATAAAGGATTTTATTTCTCCTTTACTTAGGAAGCTTAGTTTAGCTGGAAATAAAACTCTGGGTTGCAAGTTCTTTTCTTTAAGGATGTTCAGTATTGGCCCCCACTCCTTTCTAGCTTGTAGGATTTCTCCCAAGAGATCTGCTGTGAGTCTGATGGTTTTGACTTTGTGGGTGACTTGACCTTTCTCTCTGGCTGCTCTTAGGATTTTTTCCTTCATTTCAACCCTGGTGAATCTGACAACTATGTGCTTGGGGTTGGTGTTGCTCTTCTTGAGGAATATCTTTGTGGTGTTCTCTGTCTTTCTTGTATTTGAATGTTGGCCCACCTTGTTAGGTTGGGGAAGTTCTCTTGGATAATATCCTGAAGAGTGTTTTCCAACTTGGATTCATTCTCCCCATCACATTCAGGTATGCTGATCAAGAGTAAATTAGGTCTTTTCACATAATCCCATAGTTCTTGGAGGCTTTGTTCATTTTTTTCACTCTTTTTTTCTCTAATCTTGCCTTCTCACTTTATTTCATTGATTTGATTTCTATCACTGATATCCTTTCTTCTGCTAGGTAGATTTGGCTGTTGAAACTTGTGTATGCCCTGCAAAGTTCTTGTGCTGTTTTTCAGCTCCATCAAGTTGTTTATGTTCTTCTCCAAGCTGGTTATTCTAGTTAGCATTTCATCTAACCTTTTTTCAAGGCTCTTAGTTTCTTTGCATTGGGTTAGAACATGGTCTTTTAACTCAGAGAAGTTTGTTATTACCCACCTTCTGAAACCTGCTTCTGTCAATTCATCAAACTCATTTTCTGTCTTGTTTTGTTCCCTTGATGGTGAGCAGCTGTGATACCTGGGAGGGGAAGAGGTGTTCTGGTCTTTGATGGTTTCATCCTTTTTGCACTGGTTTCTTCCCATCTCTGTGGATTTATCTCCCTTTGGTCTTTGAAGGTGGTGATTTCGGGAGGAATCTCTCTCTGAGTGGATGTCCTTTCTGTTGTGGTTAGAGATATATCTTTTTTGGCCTGTAGAGGCACTGTTGGGCTGCCTCGGATTCAGTCAGGTTGCTGGGTGTGTGGTCTTCCCCTGGAGTTTGTTTGCAGGTTGAGTTAGCCCTGCCTTACCAAAGGCATCTCTCCTTCTCCCAGCTTGATTTTCCTGGTTGGGGTCAAACTGGTTTATTCACTGCCAAGCTCTCTAGCATGCAGGCTTTAGTTTGAGTTTTATGGGGGTGGGCCCTGCCAGGCCTTATGGCCTGTTTCCCTGCTTTCAACTCTCCCGCACCAGGTGGGAGCCATCACTCAGATTTGCATCAACAACCCATGGTGCCCCTCAGTCTGGCAGGGCTCTCATGGACAGTGGGTTGCAGGAGGGATGAGGTAAGCACAGGATCCAAATCAGAGCACCATGGGGGTGAAGTCCCCGACCCTCCCAGCCAGCTGCATGTTCCAGGTGGGGATGTGCCCCGCCCTGTCTCAGTTCACCCTCCATGGGCGGCACTCTCCCTGCTTTGGCTCCTTCCCTGGTCTATTTTCAGAGTCCTACCAGTCCCACCGAAACAAACCTGGCAACTCACTGGGAATCATGAAGTCCTCTGGCCCTCTGCGTCTCATTCGCTGGGAGCTGCATAATTGTGGTGTTGCCTTCTCTTGGCCCAACACTGGGGATTTTTATTTAGTTGCATTGAATCTATAGATCAGTTTGGGGAAAATTGTCATTGTAACAGTGTTGAATCTTTTGATTCCTGAACATGGGATATGTCTTCATTTATTTAGGTCTTTTTACATTTGTTTAGGTTTTGAATGTGTTTTGGTTTCACTCTACAGATCTTGCACATAGTTTGTAAGATGTACTTCAAATATATTGTGATTTTTGGTTCTATTCTTAATGGCACTTTTAACTTGAATTTTCCATTGTTAATTGTTAGTATACAGGATTGTTTAGGATTTCTACAATCATTTCATCTATAAATGAGAGTTTTATTTCTTCCTTCCAATCTGTAAATACCTTTTATTTATTTTCTTTGTTTTATTGCACTGGCTAAGATTTCCAGAATGTCACATGCCATGTTGGGCTTTCTGTGACCTTAATGTGTTCTCATTGGACCCCATTATTCTAGAAATCTCATGAAGTTTATAGAAATTTTTTTTAAACAACCGAGAATAGTCTAGTTTGATACTAATGGGTGACCCCATTAGTATCAGTATTTATTATATGTCATATTAGGAGCTTTTCCTCCCTCTCTCCCTCCTTCACTTCCTCTCTCTTTCTTTCTTCTCCCTTCCTCTTTCTTTCATTTCTGTTTTTTCTTTTTTCATTTTTCTTTCTTTTCTCTCTTTTTTCTTTTTCTCTATCTTCTCTTTCTTTCAAGACAGAGTCTTGCTGTGTTGACTAGGCTGGACATGAACAGGGATATTTTCTTTCTGAGCCACTTCTCTTCATCCCCAACCCTCTCCCTAACCCCTAACAACCAGTCATTTGTTCTACAATTTCTATAATTTTACCATTTTTAAGAATGCTATATAAATGGAATCATGCACTATATAACCTTTTGGATTGGCTTTCTCACTCAGGATAATTCTCTGGAGACTAAGATATATTGGATGCATCAGTGGTTTGTTTCTTTTTATTGATGAGTAGTATTCCATGGTGTGGAGATACCACAGTTTGTTTCATCATCCATCCATTAAAGGACATCTGGGTTGTTTTCCATTTTTGTATACTACAGATAATGCTACTACAAATATTCGTGTACAGCGTTTTGTGTGAACATTTTTCTTTTCTTTTTAACAAATTACCATGAAATGGAATCTTCCAAACATTAAGAGGCAGAGACCAACTTAAAACTGAAATTGCTTCAACATAAGGCAATGCCAAGTAGTTACCAAACATGTACTACCCGCTCCTGCCTGAAGGTGGAAGTCTTCAATTATGTAATGGTCTAGGCCACAACTTGTGGAGGACTGGTGACATCCATGCACAAGGCCCCTACTTACGTGAGTCAGGTTCAAGTGAGACACATATCCATTCCTTCCTTTATTCATTCCTGTAATATTTATTGAATCTATATCCTGTACCAAATTCTGTTCTAGGTACCAGGGGAGCAAAAGTTAACAAAACATACAAAAATCTGTCGTTAAGGGAAGGCAAGTGATAAACAGAATAACTGAAGTATACAGTATGTTTAAAAAAATAAGTGCTGGGAGGATCCAAGATGGCAGATTAGACACAACTCCAGCGCACAACACCCAGTGAGAGAGACGCAGAAACCCAGAGATCTCCTAGCTCCAACCGAGGTACCAGGTGCATTTCAATGGGTCTGGTGCTAGGGTGAGCAAAGCCCACTCAGGGCAGACTGAGGCGGGAAGGGGTGCTGCTTCACCCAGAAAGTGCATCTGACTGGTGATTTGGAGGCTCCACCTCTTGCGCTGCAGTCCAGATACAGCGCTTTCCCCAAAGCCTCAGCAATACACAGAACAGGGGATCTTTGCCAGGCAAGCGCCGGGAATTACAAGTTTGGAGTTGAATAAGAGTCTGCAGACTGAGCTATCGCCCCCTCCCCCCACCTGGAGAGAGAGAGAGAGCTGTAAGTGGGAGCAGCTGGGCAGCCCCTACCCCATGACCGGAGAGAGAGAAAACTGAAAGGGGGAGACTGCCGGGTGCAGCTGGGCGGGTCCCTACCCTTCCCCACAAACCCCAGAGGGCTGAAGCTCTGACTCTGGTGGTTTGCGTAGCCAGTGCCACAGTCTGAGATGAACCCTGAATGAGCCAGCTCAGTGGAGGAAGGGCACAACCCACCACTAGAGGGGTGGGACTGGGCTACATGTTTTAACAAAAAACACAGGAAGCCTACGTAGCAATGGGACAGCGTTCTTGACAACCCAGCAGCACCTACAGATCAGCAGAAGAGGTGGACCTAATCTCCCAGCATAAACAAAAAAGACACAGGAAGCTTCCCTAGTAAACTGAAGGAGTCCCTAGAAACCCAGTATTGCCCCCACAGGCAGACAAGTGACCTCATCAAGCAGCTCTCTGACACCACAGCCAGGTAAATCCACAAAGATGGGAAAAAGCCAGCGCAAAAAAGATGAAACCATCAAAGACCAGAACACCTCTTCTCCTTCAAGGGATCACAACTCCTCAACAACACAGGATCACAACTTGACCAAGAAGGAGTGCGAACAATTGACAGAAACAGGATTCAGAAGGTGGATAATAACAAACTTTTCAGAGCTAAAGGAACATGTTCTAACTCAATACGAAGAAACCAAAAAGGTTAGATGAAATGCTAACTAGAATAACCAGCTTAGAGAAGAACAAAAACAACTTGATGGAGTTGGAAAACACAGCATGAGAACTACATGAAGCAAACACAAATTTTAATAGCCAAATGGATCAAGCAGAAGAAAGAATATCTGAGATTGAAGATCAATTCAATGAAATAAAAAGAGAAGGCAATACAAGAGAAAAAAGAGTGAAAAGAAATGAACAAAGCCCCAATAAACATGGGATTATGTGAAAAAACATAATCTACACTTGATTGGTGTACCCGAATATGATGGGGAGAATGAATCCAAGCTGGAAAACATGCTCCAGGATATTATCCAGTAGAACTTCCCAAGACTAGCAAGGCAGTCCAAATTTCAAATTCAAGAAATACAGAGAACTCCACAAAGATATTCTTCAAGAAGAGCAACCCCAAGGCACAAAATTGTCAGATTCACCAGGGTTGAAATGAAGGAAAAAATGCTAAGGGCACCAGTACCATGCTGTTTTGATTACTGTAGCCTTGTAGTATAGTTTGAAGTCTGGTAGTGTGATGCCCCCCGCTTTGTTCTTTTTGCTTAGAATTGACTTGGCTATGCGGGCTCTCTTTTGGTTCCATATGAAGTTTAAGGTGGTTTTTTCCAGTTCTGCAAAGAAGGTCATTGGTAGCTTGATGGGGATAGCAGTGAATCTGTAAATTACTTTGGGCAGTATGGCCATTTTCACGATATTGATTCTTCCTAACCATGAACATGGGATGTTTCTCCATCTGTTTGTGTCCTCTCTTATTTCGTTGAGCAGTGGCTTGTAGTTCTCCTTGAAGAGGTCCTTTACATTCCTTGTTAGTTGTATTCCTAGGTATTTTATTCTCTTTGTGGCAATTGTGAATGGAAGTTTGTTCTTGATTTGGCTCTCTTTAAGTCTGTTACTGGTGTATAGGAATGCATGTGATTTTTGCACATTGATTTTGTATCCTGAGAGTTTGCTGAACTTGCTTATCAGTTTCAGGAGGTTTGGGGCTGAGACGATGGGGTCTTCTAGATATACAATCATGTCGGAGATATAGACCAATGGAACAGAACAGAGGTCTCAGAGGCAACACAACATATCTACAACCATCTGATCTTTGACAAACCAGACAAAAACAAGCAATGGGGAAAGGATTCCCTGTTCAATAAATGGTGTTGGGAAAGCTGGCTAGCCATGTGCAGAAAGCAGAAACTGGACCCCTTCCTGACACCTTACACTAAAATTAACTCCAGATGGATTAAAGACTAAAACATAAGACCTAACACCATAAAAACCCTAGAAGAAAATCTAGGCAAAACCATTCAGGACGTAGGTATAGGCAAGGACTTCATGACCAAAACGCCAAACGCATTGACAACAAAAGCCAAAATAGACAAATGGGACCTAATCAAACTCCACAGCTTCTGCACAGCAAAAGAAACAATCATTAGAGTGAATCGGCAACCAACAGATTGGGAAAAAATTTTTGCAGTTTACCCATCTGACAAAGGGCTGATATCCGTAATTTACAAAGAACTAAAGCAGATTTACAATAAAAAAACTAACAAGCCCATTCAAAAGTGGGCAAAGGATATGAACAGACACTTCTCAAAAGAAGACATACGTGAGGCCAACAAACATATGAAAAAATGCTCATCATCACTGGTCATCAGAGAAATGCAAATCAAAACTACACTGAGATACCATCTCACGCCGGTTAGAATGGCGATCATTAAAAAATCTGGAGACAACAGATGCTGGAGAGGATGTGGAGAAATAGGAACACTTTTGCACTGTTGGTGGGAGTGTAAATTAGTGCAACCATTGTGGAAGACAGTGTGGCGATTCCTCAAGGACCTAGAAATAGAAATTCCATTTGACCCAGCAATCCCATTACTGGGTATATATCCAAAGGATTACAAATCGCTCTACTATAAGGACACATGTACACGAATGTTCATTGCAGCACTGTTTACAATAGCAAAGACCTGGAACCAACCCAAATGCCCATTGATGATAGACTGGATAGGGAAAATGTGGCACATATACACCATGGAATATTATGCAGCCATCAGAAACGATGAGTTTGGGTCCTTTGTAGGGACATGGATGAACCTGGAAACCATCATTCTCAGCAAACTGACAGAAGAGCAGAAGATCAAACACCGCATGTTCTCACTCATAGGCGGGTGTTGAACAATGAGAACACATGGACACAGGGAGGGGAGCACTACACACTGGGGTCAGTTGGGGGGAAATAGGGGAGGGACGGTGGGGGGTGGGAAGCTGGGGAGAGATAGCAAGGGGAGAAATGCCAGATGTAGGTGATGGGGAGGAAGGCAGCAAATCACACTGCCACGTGTGTTCCTATGCAACAATTTTGCATGTTCTTCACATGTACCCCAAAATGTAAAATGCAATAAAATAAATAAATGGGAAAAAAAAATCAAAAAAAAAAATGCTAAGGGCAGCCAGAGAGAAAGGTCTGGTCACCCACAGAGGGAAGCCAGTCAGACCCACAGGAGATCTCTTGGCAGAAACCCTCCAAGCCAGAAAAGAGTGGGGGACAATATTCAACATCCTTAAAGAAAAGAACTTTCAACCCAGAATCTCATATCAGCCAAACTAAGTTTCATAAGTGAAGGAGAAATAAAATCCTTTATGGACAAACAATTATTGAGAGATTTTGTCACCACCAGACCTGCCCTACAAGAGCTCCTGAAAGAAACTCTAAGCATGGAAAGGAACAAGTACTAGCCACTGCAAAAGCAAACCAGTTGGCAAAGACCAAAAATGCAATGAATAAAATGAGTCAACTAATGAGAAAGAAAACCAGCCAGTAACAAAATGGCAGGATCAAATTCACACATAACAATATTAACATTGAATGTAAATGGCCTAAACACCCCAATCAAAAGAGACAGACTGGCAAAGAGGATAAAAAGTCAGAATCCATTGGTGTGCTGCAATCAAGAAACCCATCTCACATACAAAGACACGCATAGACTCAAAATAAAGGGATGGAAGAAGATTTACCAAGCAAATGGAGAACAAAAAAAAGCAGGGGTTGCAATCCTAGTCTCTGATAAAATGGACTTCAAACCAATAAAGATCAAAAGAGACAAAGAAGTACATTACATAATGGTAAAAGAATCAATGCAACAGGAAGAGCTAACTGTCCTAAATATATATGTCCCCAACACAGGAGCACCCAGACATAAAGCAAGTTCTTAATGACCTAAAATGAGATTTAGACTCCCACACAATAATAGTGGGAGACTTCAATACTCCGTCAATATTAGACAGATCAATGAGAAAAAATTAACAAGGATATCCAGGACTTGAATGCAGAGCTGGACCAAGCGGATCTAATAGACATATACAGAACACTCCACCCCAAATCCACAGAATATACATTTTTCTCAGCACCACATTGCACCTACTCTAAAATTGACCACATCATTGGAAGCAAATCACTCCTCAGCAAATGCAAAAAAACAGAAATAATAACAAACAGTCTATCAGACCACAGCACCATCAAACTAGAACTCAGGATCAAGAAACACACTCAAACCCGCACAACCACTTGGAAACTGAACAACTTGCTTCTGAATGTTGACTGGATAAACAATGAAATGAAGGCAGAAATAAAGATGTTCTTCAAAACCAACCAGAATGAAGATACAACTTACCAGAATCTCTGGGACAGCTTTAAAACAGTATCGAGAGGGAAATTTATAGCAATAAATGCCCACCAGAGAAGAGAGGAAAGATCCAAAATCGACACCCTATCATCAAAATTGAAAGAACTAGAGGAGCAAGATAAAACAAACAAACAAACAAAAAAACTCAAAAGCTAGCAGAAGACAAGAGATAACTAAGATCAGAGAAGAACGGAAGGAGATAGAGACACAAAAAACCCTACAAAAAATCAATAAATCCAGCAGCTAGTTTTTTGAAAAGATCAACAAAACAGACAGACTGCTAGCCAGGTTAATAAAAAAGAAAAGGGAGAAGAATCAAATAGATGCAATAAAAGATGATAAAGAGGATATCACCACTGATCCCACATAAATACAAACTACCATCAGAGATTACTACAAACAGCTCTACTCACATAAACCAGTAAACCAGGAAGAAATGGATAAATTCCTAGACACTTGTACTCTACCAAAACTAAACCAGGAGGAAGCTGAAACCCTGAATAAACCAATAACAAGGGCTGAAGTAGAGGCAACAATCAATAGCCTACCAACCAAAAAAAATCCAGGTCCAGACGGGTGCACAGCCGAATTCTACCAGACGTACAAAGAAGGGTTGGTTCCATTCCTTCTGAAACTGTATCAAACAATACAAAAGGAGGGAATCCTCCCTAATTCATTTTATGAGACCAACATCATCCTGATACCAAAACCAGGCAGAGACTCAACTGAAAAAGAAAACTTCAGGCCAATATCCATGATGAACATTGATGCAAAAATCTTCAATAAAATACTGGCAAACGAATTGCAACAGCACATCAAGGAGCTTACCCATCATGATCAAGTAGGCTTCATCCTGGGGAGGCAAGGCTGGTTCATCATACACAAATCCATAAGTGTAATCCATCACATAAACGAAACCAAGGACAAAAACCACACAATTATCTCAATAGATGCAGAGAAGGCCTTTGATAAAATTCAACAGCCCTTCATGCTAAAAACTCTCAATAAACTAGATATTGATAGAACTTATCATAAAATGATAAAAGCTATATATGACAAACCGACAGCCAATATCATACTGAATGGGCAAAAGCTGGAAAAATTGCTTTTAAAATCAGGCACTAGACAAAGATGCCCTCTCTCACCACTCCTATTCAACATAGTATTGGAAGTTCTAGCCAGAGCAATCAGGCAAGAAAAAGAAATAAAGGGTATTGATTAGGAAAGGAGGATGTCAAACTGTCTCTATTTGCAGATGACATGATTGTATATCTAGAAGGCCCCATCGTCTCAGCCCAAAATCTTCTCAAACTCATAAGCAACTTCAGCAAAGTCTCAGGATACAAAATCAATGTGCAGAAATCACAAGCCTTCCTATATACCAATAACAGACAAACAGAGAGCCAAATCAAGAGTGAACTGCCATTCACAATTGCTACAAAGAGAATAAAATACCTAGGAATACAACTAACAAAGGATGTAAAGGACCTCTTCAAGGAGAACTACAAACCACTGCTCAATGAAATAAGAGAGGACACAAACAGGTGGAGAAACATTCCATGTTCATGGTTAGGAAGAATCCATATTGTGAAAATGGCCATACTGCCCAAAGTAATCTATAGATTCAATACTATCTCCATCAAGCTATGAATGACCTTCTTCACAGAACTGGAAAAAAAAAAAAAAAAAACACTTTAAAGTTCATATGGAATCATAAAAGACCCTGCATAGGCAAGACAATCCTAAGCAAAAAGAACAAAGCCAGAGGCATCACACTGCTGGACTTCAAACTATACTACAAGGCTACAGTAATCAAACAGCATGGTACTGGTACCAAAACAGAGACATAGACTAATGGAGCAGAACAGAGATCCCAGAAGAAACACCACACATCTACAACCATCTGATCTTTGACAAACCCAGCAAAAACAAGCAATGGGGAAAGGACTCCATGTTTAATAAATGGTGTTGAGTAAACTGGCTAGCAATGTGCAGAAAGCAGAAACTGGACCCCTACCTGTCACCGTACACTAAAATTAACTCCAGATGGATCAAATATTTAAACGTAAAACCTAACACCATAAAAACACTAGAAAAAAACGTAGGCAAAACCATCCAGGACATAGGCATAGGCAAGGACTTCATGACTAAAACACCAAAAGCAATGGCAATAAAAGCCAGGATAGACAAATGGGATCTAATTAAACTCCAGAGCTTCTGTACAGCAAAAGAAACCATTCATTAGAGTGAATCAGCAACCAACGGAATGGGAAAAAATTTTTGCAATCTACCCATCTGACAAAGGGCTAATATCCAGAATCTACAAAGAACTAAAACAGATATACAAGAAAACAAACAAACAACCCCATTCAAAAGTGGGCAAAGGATATGAACAGACACTTTTCAAAAGAGGACATATATGAGGCCAACAAACATGAAAAAATGCTCATTATCACTGGTCATTAGAGAAATGCAAATCAAAACCACACTGAGATATCATCTCACGCCAGTTAGAATGGCGATCATTAAAAAATCTGGAGACAACAGATGCTGGAGAGGATGTGGCGAAATAGGAACACCCTTACACAGCTGGTGGGAGTGTAAATTAGTTCAACCATTGTGGAAGACAGTGTGGCGATTCCTCAAGGATCTAGAAATAGAAATTCCATTTGACCCAGCAATCCCACTATTGGGTATACCCAAAGAATTATAAATTGTTCTACTATACAGACACATGAACACGTATGTTCACTGCACCCCTGTATACAATAGCAAAGACCTGGAACCAACCCAAATGCCCATCAGTGATAGTCTGGACAAAGAAAATGTGGTACATATACACCATGGAATACTTCACAGCCATAAAGAACGATGAGTTTGTGTCCTTTGTAGGGACTTGGATGAATCTGGAAATCATCATTCTCAGCAAACTGACCCAAGAACAGAAAGCCAAGCACCGTATGTTCTCACTCATAGGTGGGTGTCAAACAACAAGAACACGTGGACTCAGGGAGATGAGCATCACACACAGGGGACAGTTGGTGGGGGTAGGGGAAAGATAATGGGGGGTGGGGAGGGAAGGGAAGGTGGGGAGGGATAACATGGGGAGAAATGCCAAATATAGTATGCACCTAAAGTAAAATAAATAAATTTAAAAAAATAAGTGCTATGGGGAACTAAAAGAACAAATGAGAGAAAGAGATGAGGGTATCAGGGGAGTCAATGTTAAGTAGAATGGTAAAGGAAGGCCTCACACAGAAAGTGATATTTACATAAAAACCAGAAGTAAGGAAACCAGACATGCAAATAGTTGGGGTTGAGGCCAGGGTCCTGAGGTTGAAGAACAGGGTAAAAAAAAAAAAAAAAAAAAAAAAAAAAAAGGAAGAAGAAGAGGTCCAGTGGATTGAGGGTGAGAGGGAAGAAGGGAGAGTGAGTAACAGAAATCAGATTATGTTGGGCTACTTAGAGGACTCTTTCTCTTTTCAGAGTTAGATGGAAAAACTATTGGAGAGTTTTGAGCAATGAATTTACATGAACCAACTAACACTGAAAGGAGGCAAGGGCCATCTTACTTTGTATGAGTCAGTGAGGGATGATTTTTCCCCTTATTCTTTAATACAAATATAAAAAAATCAAGCATATCTTCTCTACAAAGAGAAACCTTTCATGAGGAATTTGCAAATACTTTTGTTGTCTTTCTCTGGTGGAGATGTCTGGTCCATCTTTTGGGAAGGGGGACCAGACATCTCCCAGTTGTCCCATGTCTCAGACATGTCCCAGTTGCACTTGGTTTCAGAGCAATAGGTATTTGCACTCTACAAATCCTCTCTGGTATATCAGAGAGTTTCAGGCCCATAAAAGGAATTTTCCATGTGCTCTTTCATAAGACCCAATAAACTTATACTCAAATACTTGGTTTTATCATGTTGGCTTACTAGCATGCAATAAGCTTACTGTTCTAAAAAAATAATTTATATTTTCTAGAACTCAGTGGATTTTTTTTCTGGCAGAAAATTATTAATGTTTTTCCCATTGATTTAAAAATAAATGACAGCTGGCATGGTGATTCATGCCTGTAATCCCAGCACTTTGGTAGGCTGAAGTGCGTGGATCACTGAGGTCAGAAGCTCGAGACCAGCTGAGCAACATGGTGAAACCCTATCTCTACTAAAAATACAAAAAAATTAGCTGGATGTGGTGGCACACATCTATAGTCCCATATACTTGGGAGGCTGAGGTGGGAGAATCACCTGAACCCTGGAGACGAAGGTTGCAGTGAGCCAAGGTCACATCATTGCCTGGGTGAAAGAGAGAGACTCTGTCTCGAAAAAAAAAGCATGTATTTGGGGGACATGAACAAGAAAGTATTTTAAAAATAATGGACATCACCCATAACATCATTCAGAAAAAAAATCCAATGAACAGTTTTATATTCTTTAATCTTTATGTTTTCTCAAGGTTGAGATGATAATGTCTATACAATTTTTATTCCTCTTTTTACTTGAAATTATGTCATAAACATTTCCCAGGTTATTCCATATTCTATGCCATCATTTTTAAAGACTGCATAGTATTTCATCATATACAATGAATCAAGATTTACCCATCCATCCCTGTTTGTTGATATTTAAATTGCAAAAACTCAATCCTCATTCTCATCAAGTCACAATTACACAACTAATTATGTAGTTTTATGTATCATGGGTATTTCAACAGTGAACAGGGTACTTACTGGAATTGGATAGAGTCCAGGGCCTCAGGGGGGCTTCTCTGAGGATGTAACAGTGAACAGGGTACTGGAATTGGATAGAGTCCAGGACCTCAGGGGGGCTTCTCTGAGGATGTAATATTTAAATGGCTCTGAAGAATCCAAGGAATTAATTAAGGGAGCGATAAGAGCACTCCTTGAAGAGGGAACATGAGAGGAAGCATCATGGGAGATTCTCTGGGCTGGGAGGGAGTGGTTGTTTGGGAGGCCAGGGAAGCTGGAGTGCAGTCTCATGGGGAAGAGAGGAACAGGAAGAAGACAAGTCATAAAGTGCTTTGTGGGCTGAATTTAGATTTGAGACAGTGGTCTTACAGACTGTGTGGGCTTTAGCATTGGTGGGAAAGAAAGCATGGTTAGATAGGGAGACGGAGACGGACCAGAGTAGGGTGGAGTTGTGGAGACAGGAGTGGACTGATTTGAGTGATATCTGGGAGGGAGATTTGCCAGGACTTGGTGATTGGATGTGGGAGGAAGATTTTTTCTCAGGTTTCTGATTGGAGCAGTGGATGGGTGGATGACGGGACAGATTCCTGAAGGAGGCATGGCAGGAGGAGCAGAGGATTGGAGGGTGGAGGCTTAGTCTGTTCTGGCCACTTTCACCCAGTATCATAGATTGGATGGCTGATAAACAGCATAAATGTATTTTTCACAGCTCTGGAGGTTAGAAGTCAGAGACCAGGGTGCCAGTGTGGCCAGGTCCTGGTGCACTCCCTCTTCTAGGCTCCAGATGGCTGCTTTCTCCTTATCACATGAGGGGAAAAGAGGTAGACAGCTCTCTGAAGTCTCTTTTATAAGGACACTAATTCCATTCATGAGACCCTAACCTTCTAATATCATCACTTTGGAGGTTAGATTTCAACATATGAATTTCAGGAGTACACATACATTTAGTTCGTAACAGAGATCATGAATTCAGTTTTGGACATGCTGAGATTCGGGCGTCTTGAACCATCAAGTGAAAATATCAAGGAAATAGCTGTGTATATGGGTCTGGAGTCCTAAAAAAATCTCTGTACTGAAGTTTACATTTAGGAGCTATCTGTATAGTGATGGTATTTGCAGTGAGTGCTGAGTGAGAGTGTGGAATGAGAACAGCCAAGACAGAGACTGCAGTGGGTACTGAGCAGCCCAGACAGATCTCCCTTTGGGACTGAGAGACTTTTGTCCCTCGGCTGCTAGCTGACAACCCTTAGCTATTAACCCTGTCTGGGAATTGGCCTTAGCTGAAGACAGCCACGTTGCCCAGGGTCATGCCTTCTTGGGAAAGTGGGCCCATCTGCATCTCAACTTGGGGAAGCTATCGGAAGGGCTATCCCAGCTTCATAGCTACTTGTGGGGTCAGTTGAGGACTTCATTGAGGCCCACCATGTTCCTCTGACCAGTCCTGCTTCCTTTTCTTCCCTTCTTCATCCTGGGACCACCCCCAATACATGTCATATATCCAGAGCTTCCCAGAGCTGGCTTTTTGGGGAACCTGTCCTGCAACTGAGAACTTTCCATTCGACTGTGGTTTATTTTACAACACAGACAAGGAAGGGTTTTGTTGGAAGAGACAGATGAATGGATCTTTTAACAGGAAAATAGTCTCTAGGAATGATCTTTAAAGGCATTAATTTCTAGGCAAAATTCAAAAACTTTCAAAAAGCCCTTACTTCTTTCTAAATGGATTCCTGGACCTCAGCTGGAAGGGTTCTTTGTAAGTCATCCTGCCTGCATTAAGTTGATGTCCAGGTGTCGCCCCTAGGGCTTGTCTCCTTTCGTCTTCATCTGTTTCTAGCCAGCTGGAGGAGAAATTTTGACTGGCCTTTCTGTCACTTCCTTTCTGACTCTCTATTGTCCTTTTTCTGTTGAAATCAAAAGTAGGCAATGTCTCCTTCCTTTTATAAGAAGAAAGAGAATCTCATGCTTTTCAGAGCTTTCTGACTGTGATTATTTGAAATTTAAATATAGAGCTCCTAGTAATAGTCTGAGCATAGCTTTCTTTTGTGCTTGCGTCTGCGAGATTCTTAGAACAGATTTCTAAAAACCTTAATTCTTATCAGACCATTAAATTTTGAATCACATTCTTAAACTGACAACAGGATTTAAAATGAGACATTTAAAGTGCTTTTATCACTTCTTTCATTGGCGGCCTGCTTATACATGGAAACAGAACACTACATGAAGGATGTAATAAAAACCCATCACATAACATCACAAATCCTTTGAAACCTATGTATGTAAAATAATTATTTTCAGATAAAGCATCATTTGAGGCCTTCTGGAAAGAGAAACTCACATTATATCAATTTTTCTCCTACTTCCAATTATGATGAAAGTGTCTCAGGAAATGGAAATAAAATAAGGAGAAGTATGTATCAGTGAAAATAAAGACTTGGGTTAATCTAAGGTTTGACTGACAAAGGTGGAAGGGAGGAAAGGTGGAAGGGTGGAAGCAGGAAAAGGAGAGAGAGAAGGATCTTATGTGCTGATGATCTCATTTTACATGGAGGAAGATCAAAAGTGTGTTCTGTTTCCAAGGCTAAGAGATAAGTGTTGTTTCAAATGTTTTTGATTTATTAAGAAATAACTAAAGATGTAATTTTTTTTTCCCATTTATTTATTTTATTGCATTTTACATTTTGGGGTACATGTGAAGAACATGCAAAATAGTTGCATAGGAACACACGTGGCAGTGTGATTTGCTGCCTTCCTCCCCATCACCTACATCTGGCATTTCTCCCCTTGCTATCTCTCCCCAGCTTCCCACCCCCCACCGTCCCTCCCCTATTTCCCCCCAACTGACCCCAGTTCACTCATAGGCGGGTGTTGAACAATAAAGATGTAATTTTAACAAATTATGTCCACCTTCCAAATTACTGGGAGAAAAATGTTTGTGTAGAAAACAGTGAAGGAAATGAAGAAAATAGCAAAGAATCAGAAAAATTTATGCTAGTACATGACAATGCATGTCGTCCTAAGAACTACTTTTTAAAAATGTATTTTTAAGAGACCTGGTCTTGCTATTTTGCCTAGGCTGGATTTACACTCTTGGGGACCCAAACTGTCCTCCTGCCTTAGCCTCCTGAGTAGCTGGGGCTATAGACAGTGCCACCATGCTTGGCTAATAGTTAATTTTTAGGGATTAAATTCTTATATTGAAAATGTTACCTGTAATGTACAATGACCTAGGGAAGAAACAAGTCCAAGTATAACAGGCTGGGAAGAGCAAATAGAAACCATAGAAAGACGGGCTTGCAATTGTATTTTAGATAAAGAAGAATTCAAAGCATGAATTGCTAAATAGGATTAATAGATCATTTTACACTTATAAAAGTAAAATTCAAAGAAGATGTGACATCAGAAAACAATGTACCAAATATCATAGCTTTAATGCAAGGAGAAACTTAATAACAATAATGTACAATAGAAACACCCCTCTCATTTCTTGACAAATTTAGCAAGTAAAAAAATAAATGGGCCCAGCACAGTGGCTCACACTTGTAATCCCAGCACTTTAGGAGGCTGAGGTGGGTGGATCATGAGGTCAAGAGATCAAGACCATCCTGGCCAACATGGTGAAACCCTGTCTCTACTGAAATACAAAAAAAATTAACTGGGCGTGGTGGTGGGCACTTGTAGTCCCAGCTACTCGGGAGGCTAAGGCAGGAGAATCACTTGAACCTGGGAGGCAGAGGTTGCAGTGAGCAGAGATCGTGCCACTGCACTCCAGCCTGGATATAGAGTGAGACTTCATCTCAAAAATAAATAAATAGGAGCAGAGAAGATATAAATGGCATAACCAATAGACAAGATGTAGTAGCCATGTATACAAATCTGTGTTTATGAAGACTATGGCTTCTTATGTCCAGAGAATTTTAACAGAAATAGTTCATTTGTTAGGCTATTGAGAAAATGCAATACATTCCCCAAAGCAGAAAACATCACGATTTTGGACTACACCTAATAAAACCAAAAAACTAGTTACAAAAGATATACATTATAGCCACAATGGAAACCAAGCATTTGGAAATTAAAACAAACCAAAACTGTCTTACTGAACAAGTTGTGAGTCAAGGGAAGTAAGTCTTCAGGTATACGTTAAAAATTATAATGAACAAACAATAATCATCAGAGATAAAGTAAAAAGTAATAGCATTAACTTATTTCATGATTAAATAGGAAGAAGGCAATTCAATAAACTAGATATTTGTCCTAGGAAGTTCAAAAGACAAAAATAAACTTAAGGAAACTAGACAGTATAAAATAATTTTTTAAAAGTATAAATTAGTATATTAGAAAATGAAAACAACACCACCAATCAATGTAAGACTGTTTCTTTAAAAAATTACATAATGATAGAATAATGAGTAAATATTTGTTTTGCACATACATGTATTGTTTTAAGCACTTTATAGATCCGAACTCATCTAATCCTTATAATGACCCAATATGGTAAGTATTAGTAGTATCTTTACTTTTCAGTAGGGAAATTGAGGCACAGAGAAGTTAAATAACTGCCCCAAGGTCATAAACCTAGCAAGTGGCAGAGCTGGAATTTGATGCCGACAGTCTGGCTTCCGAGACTGTGTCCTTAATTTCCATACTATACTCACAATTATTAAGGAAGATGCTTACAAACTCACGGAAGCAATATCAATTTAAAAATTTAAGAGAAAACAATGCATATACTATAGTAAAAACATGGATGATTTAAAAATATTCTTTATAAGTTATTTATCGTGAAAGCCATCTGGCAATATGAGATAATGCTCAAATGAACAATTATTTCTGTGTTTCCTCCACGTCAGTGCCAGTGCATTGCCTTATGGATGTATTATTATTAAGCTAAGGGTAAAGTTGAGGAAGTTTGCACCCTTCAGCATGGTGCTGTGACAGATATCTGTTGTTTGTAGTTGTCAGAACTCCTTTCTGCTTTTTGGAAATGCTTTCTTCCTTCCAATAAATGCCTTTGCCCAATTCAATCATGTGGTTGGAGACTTACAAGTTGTCATCTTGCAAGTCTCATTTCCCTTGTCAGATGTGGGCACTGGACTCTAATTGGGCCCATCAGAGCCTTTCCTCAGAGGTTTTGAACTTAGGACTGGAGAGAGCAAATCTCACATTCTTCTTTGTTGAGGTGGAGAACCTTGTCTTAGCAATACTTCTGCTGAAAACAACTAAAATTTTGGTCAAAATCAAAAACAGGTGTTTGAAACAATAAGCTACTGCTAAGCTCATTAGAATGACTAAAACCTAAAACACTGAAACTGATGTGGGGCAACAGAAAGTCTCGTTCATGGCTGGTGGGCATACAAAATGATATGAACACTTCAGAAGACAGTTTGGCAGTCTCTTACAAAACTATACTCTTACCATGCAGTCCAGTAATTGTCCTCCCTGGGACTTACCCAAATGAGTTGAAAAATTATTTTTACATAAAAACCAGCACACAAATATTTAAAGCAGCTTTATTCATAATTCCCCAAATTTGGAGGCAACCATGATGTCTTCAAGAGATGAATGGATAAACAAAATGTGGTGCATCCAGACAATGAAATAGTATTCAGTGGTAAAAATAAAGGAGTTACCAAGTCATGAAAAGACCTGGAGAAACCTCAAATGCATACTACTAAACAAAATAACTCATCTGAAAAGGTGACACACTGTTTGATTCCAATTATATGACATTCTTGAAAAAGGCATATTTATAATCAGTAGTTGCCAAGGATTCAGAAGGAGAGAGGGAGGAAAAGGTGGAGCACATGGGATTTTTAGGGCAGTGGAACTATTCTGTATGATAGTGTAACTGTGGATACATCATATATACGTTTGCCAAAATTTGTAGAATGCACAATCCAAAGTGAGTCCTAATGTAAACTATGGACTTTGGTTAATGAAAGTGTATAAAAATGGTGTCATCAATTGTAAAACATGTACCACACTAATACCAGATGTTAATAATAGGATAAACTGTGTGTTTGTAGGGGAAATGAGGTGGTGATGGCAGAAGAGAGGGTATATGGAAGCTGTAGTTTCCATTCAATTTTTCTGTAAACTTAAAATTTCTCCAAAATATAAAATATGTTAATTACAAACAGAAAGAAGAAACAAAGCAGCTGTTTGAAGGAAAGGGAATAATGCAGCATTGACCTCAGGAGCTAAGATTCTGGAGAGATTGGCGGTAAGCCTCAAATTCTCCACTATTTTCTCCCCTCACACTGCTGATTCTCAGCAGGCCTAGAAAGTGGTGACCCAGAACTTTCAGCTGTTTTCTGGGATCAGGAAGATGTACAGTGGGGTTCGGTGCTACCAGGTTATCCAGGATGGGAAGGGAGAAGATCCCAGATAAAAGGGGACTGCTGAGAATGAGCCTAACCTTCTCTAACATGTTCCGCCTCAAGATGTTTTCCAATTTCTAATCTGTACATGAAACTGATGACCCACATAGAAGGTGTGTGTGAAGAAGCTAAGAAACTTAAGCAGAACTTCTGAAGTCTCATGGCACCACAGAGAGGCAACTGGAGGCCAAGGTCTGCCACGGGGGACATGTCCTGGTAAATGCCCTAGGCTTTCATTTGAGACCCTGGAGGGGCTGTTCAAACTAAAAATAGATCAGGCCTTATAAAAACTCAAACCGGGGGTCTCTAGTTATCTCATTCCCTCATTGGAGCTAGGTGAATATGCCCCTACCTACCAGAATAAAAGCAGGTTTTCTTTGTAGGAAGCTAACAGTATCTAGAGCCTTTATAATTTTTTTCCTACACAATGTAAAATGTTAAAAAAAATTAAAAGGTATGTCAGAGTCAAATTACTAAAATATAAGGGAGAAGAAAAAAGATAGACTCAGATCCATGTGTGATCTAGATACAAGAAATATCAAACCTGAACTTTGAAATATTTGTGAATAATATCATCAAGAAAATAGATGACAAGACTGCTAAATTTCATCGAAGTCCTGAAATCTATAAAGAGAACTATAAAGAATATCTAGATATTTAAAAAAATAACAAAAATCAAGACCTTAATAGGTGATTTAACACTAAATTGGACAAAGTACACAGAAAAAACTTATTGTAAACATTAGACAGATAAGCAGATTAGTTCAGTGGAAAACAGGTCAAAAGAAAAGATCTAGATTAAAGCATGGAGAGGGAAAAAATGGACAATACAGAAAATGCCATAAGACACACTGGGACAAGACCTGATGTATACGTAATTAGCATCCCAGGAAAAGAGGAGAAAGAAAATGAGGGCAATAAATGATCTGAAGAATCAGAATGATGTGAAGAATGATCTTCTTATCTGAAGAAAGAAAGATAAGTTTTCAAACCTGGCAAAAGACATCAAACCAGTGATTCAAGAAGTACTATGAACTCTAATCTAGATGAATTCAGATAAAACTACACTTTGGTACATAACAAAACTACTGAAAATGAAAGCCAAGAGAAAATAATAAAGGGACCCAGAGTAAAAACAAACATTATCTTCAAAGGAGTAACAATAAGATGGATAGTTGATTTTTTAAGAGAAAAAAAAACTGAAATGTACCTTTAAGGTCCTGAAGAAGAAAATAAACTATCAACCTAAGATTTTATATCCACCAAAAGTATCATTTAACAATAGAGGACAATGCCAGACAAAAATGGAGAGTTTGTTGTGAATGAAGCCACAATAAAGTAAATACTAAGAGCTGTTTTTTTTGAGACAGTCTTGTTTTGTCACCCAGATTGGAGCACAGTGGTGTAATCTTGGCTCACTGCAACCTCCATCTCTCAAGTTCAAGTGATTCTCCTGCCTCAGCCTCCCTAGTAGCTGGGATTATAGGTGTGCATCACCATACCTGGCTAATTTTTGTATTTTTTGTAGAGATGGGGTTCTGCCATGTTGGCCAGGCTGGTCTCTGACTCCTGATCTCAAGTGATCTGCCTAACTGGGCCTCCCAAAGTACTGAGATTACAGGAGTGAGCCACCGTGCCGCACCAAGAGCTATTCTTTAGGCGGAATAACAATCCTAGATAAAAGCCCGGCAATGTAAAGAGAAATACAGAGTAATGCAAAGGATAAACATTTAGATAAATATATATTAATATTATTAACACTTTATTATAATAGGATATGGTGGGTTTTATTATATGTATGTACAATTAAAATTTATAGCAATAAGAGCACAAAGGTAGGAGAGTGTGAATGTAGCTAAATTGTTCTAAGGCCTTGTCTTATTTGAGAAATAAATATTAATTTACATTAGAATATAGTAAATCAAATATGTGCATTATAATCTCTAGAGTAATGGCTGAAGTAATAAAAAAGAAATGAGTAAGAGCAAACATGGTAAAAATGTAACAAAGATATTTAATCCAAAAGAAGGTAAAAAGAAAGAAAGAAATACAGATGAAACAAGTAGAAAATAAAATGGTAGATTAAAGCCAAATATATTGATAATTATATAACGTAAATGGACCACATAATTCAGTCAAAAGATAAAGATTTTCAGACTGGATAAAGTTCAATTTTATTTTGTTTGCAAGATCTCACACATAGGGATGCAGAGAGATAAAAGATGAAGTTAAAGGATGAAAAACTATTTACCACACAAATATGAACCAAAAGAAAGCTGACACAGCTGTATTCATACCAGATAAGATAGACTTTAAGACAATAACAGTTGTAGAAATAGACGGACATTTCTTCATGTCAGAAAGGGTTCATCCACCAGAAATCTAAATTTGTACCTGCTTAATTACGTAGTCTCGAGTATACAAAGCAAAAGCTAACATAAATAAAAGATAAAGTAGTTTATAGTGGGAGATTTTAACACATTTACTGTAGTTACTAACAGAACAAACAGACAAAAATCTGTTAGTGAGCAGAATATTTGAGCAGTATGATAGACAAATTTGACCACATTGACCTTTATTCACCTTTGCATCCCCAAATAAAAGCATGTACATTCTTTTAAAGTCTATGTGAAACATTTGGCAAAATTAGTCATATGCTGAACCATAAAAATCATTATGGTCTGTCTTTATGGTCAGAACCATAAAGTCAGTCTTAAAAAATTTCAAAGGAATTATACCTTAGGTATAAGGTATAATTCCTTTGAAATTTTTTAAGAATTTTACAATTCTCTGATCACAGTTCAGTAAGTTATTTATTAACAACAAGAGGCATATCTAGAATAATCCCCAAATGTTTGGAAATTAAACATTATATTTCAGAGAAAAGAATCTCTGTGGCCACTATGAAAGACAATTCTGAAGGTGACATTAGTGTTAATTTCTGTCTTGTGGATGAAGATGATCTGAGAAAATAAAGCCAACAAAAAACTAGGGGAGTGAGAAAAAGGGGGGGGGGAGAGAGAGAGAGAGAGAGAAAGAGATCAATCTAACTTTCTAACTTTGTGGTTTCAATAGTTGGGCTACTTGAACCAGTACATTTCTGATTCTCTCTAGTGTAGTTCCACAAACTTGTTTCTTGAAACTGCAAGAATTCTGATGAATACAACACACAGGAAAACTTTTCCTGACCTGACCTCTGGTCTCCTGTCTTGATTTTTTCTCTTATTCTCCAATCAGACCAAAACTACTCAGGATTCATGGGAACTCTCCAGGTCTTTGCACATGCCTTTATCTTCTTTGCCTTTCTGACTCCTATTTGTTCTCAGGTCTCAGCTAAGACTTCCCTGAAGGAAACGTTTTTTTTGTTCTTAGGCTAGGACTAGGTAAAGCACTCTTCCTCTGCACTCTTACTGCAGCCTGTGGCTCCCTTTATCATAGTGGTTATGGCAGTGTCAAGATTCAGGAAAATTTGATGTCCAGTGTTGTGGCTTCCTAATTATTTAACATTGGGAAGTCACTTCTCCGATGCTTGATTTTCTCGTTTGTGAGACAAGGATACTAACAGTACCTATCTTACAAGGTAATCATGATAATTAAATGGTATTAGACATGACACATGGTTAGACTAGTGCTTGGCACGTAGCAAGTACTCAGTAAATGTTGAGTGTTATGATCGTCACTTCAGAGGTTTGTTATGAAGATTAAGGCACAATACTTAACACAATCTTTTTATTTTTCACTAAAAAGCAATCCATCTGTTTAGACATACTCTACTTAGGCAACTTTAAGTTTGTTTGCCATCAGGTAACACTGTTCTGTATTTTTCACTTTCAGCCTTGTCTTCAAACATCTTTTTTTTTTTTTTTTTTTCCAGGAGAATCTGTATCACTGTCTCTGTTCCTGCTTCTTTATCCTCTCCAATGAGAAGATCCGATGTGTCTTCTGCTTTGGCCATTTTGCTTTTCTTCCGCAATTTTCCCCCATTCAGCCTGAGTTCATCTTTGTAGAATCCATCTTCCACATTGTTGCTCCCAACATCTAGGTTTGTGCTCGGGAAAATATTGAACCGAAAAGACTACACTACTTTTTCCGGGTCTTAATAATCTTGATCATAGTAGGCTCATCCTCAAGCTCCTCTTCCTGCGCACTCATCTCCTTACAATCACCTTCTTCATCAGAGTCCTCTTTATCTTCTACTTTTTGCAGAGACTTTTTGGTGGATTTTTTTTTAGAGTTTATATTACTTTTAGTCTTACAGAAAATGGAAAAATACATTCTAAAGATATTACAAGCCCTGGGAGTCTCCATGAGAAAATATTAGGAAAAGTGTTTTATAATTTGATGCATTTAACTTAGTACTAGAAAAATATATGTATTGATTTCAGAAGTACAGAGTTTGTGTGAAGGTGTCCCTTGGAGCACACCCCAGAGTCCAGGCCAGGCATCTGGCTTTCTTAAGAGACTGGCAAACAATCTGACACCAGACATAGCTGTGGCACAACATGTGTATTAGAGCCTCTTGTCCCCTGTGGCTGTGCTGACTGCAGGCAACCCTCTACCTGTTTAAAAACTATCACAATGCCTGGGGCATAGGAAGGCCTATGTAATTATCAGTCTGTTAGTGTGTCTATCTCTTTTAGAGGATCATGAGTTCTTCAAGACCTGGACCCATATAGAAGGTGGATTTAAAACCCCATGTCAATGTCATCATCCATGCTTTTCCTACTCTACATTATTGCCCCCTTTAACAAAGTTGGGAAGCAGATGAGGTTTACTTTCAAAGTATTCCTTCCTTCCTTTTTTTTTTTAGTTTAAAATCTTTAAAAATTATCATTTTAATAGGTTTTTTTGGGAATAGGTCTTGTTTGGTTACATGGATAAATTCTTTAGCAGTAGTTTCTGAGATTTAGTGCACTCATCACCCAAGCAAGGAGTTAATTAGGGCAAAGTTAAATTATCTTTTTTTCTTTTTAATTTTACTTTAAGTTTCAGGATATATGTGCAGAACATGCAGGTTTGTTACATAGGTAAACATGTGCCATGGTGGTTTGCTGCACCTATCAACCCGTCACCTAGGTATTAAGCCCCACATACATTAGCTTTTTCTTCTAATGCTCTCTCCCACCCAACAGGTCCCAGTGTGTGTTGTTCCCCTCCTTGTGTCCACGTGTTCTCATTGTTCAGCTTCCACTTATGATGAGAACATGCATTGTTTGGTTTTCTGTTCCTATGTTAGTTTGCTGAAGATGATGGCCTCTAGCTTCATCCATGTCCCTGCAAAGGACGTGATCTCATTCCTTTTTATAGCTGCATAGTATTCCATGCTGTATATGTACCACATTTTCTTTATCCAGTCTATCATTGATGGGCATTTGGGTTGATTCCATGTCTTTGCTATTGTGAATAGTGCTGCAGTAAACATAAGTGTGCATGTATCTTTATAACAGAATGATTTATATTGCTTTGGGTGTATATCCAGTAATGGGATTGCTGGGTCAAATGGTATTTCTGGTTCTAGATTCTTGAGGAATCACCACACTGTTTTCCACCATGTTTGAACTTATTTATATTCTCACCAACAGTGTAAAAGCATTCTCATTTCTCCACAGCCTTGCCAGCATCTGTTGTTTCTTAATTTTTTAATAATTGCCATTCTGAGAAATGTCTGTTGATGTTCTTTGCCTACTTTTCAATGGAATTTTTATTTATTTATTTTTGTAAATTTGTTTAAGTTCCTTGTAAATTCTGTTTATTAGACCTTTGTCAGATAGGTAGACTGCAAAAATTTTCTCGTATTCTGTAAGTTGCCTGTTTGCTCTGATGATAGTTTCTTTTGCTGAGCAGAAACTCTTTAGTTTAAGTAGATATCATTTGTCAATATTTGCTTTTGTTGCAATTGATTTTGGTCACTTGATCATAAAACTTTTGCCCATGACTATCTCCTGAATGGTACTGCTTGGATTTTCTACTAGGATTTTTATGGTTTTGAGTTTTACATTTAAGTCTTAAGTCTTTAATCTATCTTGAGTTAATTTTTGTAAAAGGTGTAAGGAAGGAGTCAAATTTCAATTTTCTGTAAATGGCTAGCCAGTTTTCCCAGCACCATTTATTAAAATAGGGAATCCTTTCTTCATTGCTTGTTTTTGTCAGGTTTGTCAAAGATCAGATGGTTATAGATGTGTGGTCTTATTTCTGAGATATCCATTCTGTTCCATTGGTCTATATGTCAGTGTTGGTACCAGTACCATGCTGTTTTGGTTACTGGGCCTTGTAGTATAGCTTGAAGTCAAGTAGCATTATGCCTCCAGATTTCTTCTTTTTGCTTAGCATTGTCTTGGCTGTACAGGCTCTTTTTTGATTCCATATTAATTTTAAAGTAGTTTTTCTAATTCTGTAAAGAATGTCAATGGTATTTTGATGGGAATAGCATTGAATCTATAAATTACTTTGGGCAGTATGGCCATTTTCACAATAATGATTCTTCCGAGTCATGTGGATGGAATGTTTTTTCATTTGTTTGTGTTCTCTCTTATTTCCTTGAGCAGTGGTTTGTAGTTCTCCTTGAAGAGGTCCTTCACATCCCTTGTTAGTTGTATTCCTAGGTGTTTTATTCTGTTTGTAGCAACTGTGGTTGGAAGTTCATTCATGATTTGGCTCTCTGCTTGTCTACTATTGGTGTATAGGAATGCTTGTGATTTTTGCACATTGATTTTGTACTCTGAGACTTGCTGAAGTTGTTTATCAGCTTAAGGAGCTTTTGTGCTGAGATGATGGGGTTCTCTAGATATAGGGTCATGTGTTCTGCAAACAGAGAGAAGTTGACTTCCTATTTGAGCATGCTTTATTTCTTTCACTTGTCTGATTGCCCTGGCCAGAACTTCCAATACTATGTTGAATAGGAGTGGTGAGAGAGGACATCCTCATCTTGTGCCAGATTTCAAAGGAAATGCTTTCAGCTTTTGCCCATTCAGTAGGATATTGGATATGGGTGTGTCATACATGCCTCTTATTATTTTGAGATATGTTCCACCAGTGCCTAGTTTATTGAGAGTTTTTAACATGAAGGAATGTTGAATTTTATCTAAGGCCTTTTCTGCTTCTATTGAGATAATCATGTTTTTTTGTCATTAGTTCTGTTTACGTGATGAATTACACTTATTGATTTGTGTATGTTGAACCAGCCTTGCATCCCAGGGATGAAGCCAACTTGATTGTGGTGGATAAGCTTTTTGATGTGCTGCTGGATTCAGTTTGCCAGTATTATGTTGAGAATTTTTGCATTGATGTTCATCAGGGATAGTGGCCTGAAGTTTCCTTGTTTTGTTGTTGTTGTGTCTCTGACAGGTTTTGGTATCAGGATGATTCTGGCCTCATAAAATGAGTTAGGGAGAAGTTCCTCCTTTTCAATTGTTTGGAATAGTTTCAGAAGGAATGGTACCAGCTCCTCTTTGTACCTCTGGTAGAATTCAGCTGTGAATCTGTCTGGTCTTGGGCTTTCTTTTGGATAGTAGGCTGTTTATTACTGCCTAAATTTCACAATTTGTTATTGGTCTATTCAAGGATTCAAATTCTTCCTGGTTTAGTATCAGGAGGATCTATGTGTCCAGGAATTTATCCATTCCTTCTAGATATTCTAGTTTATTTGCATAGAGGCGTACATAGTATTCTCTGATGGTTGTTTGTGCATCTGTAGGGTCAATGGTGATACTCCCTTTATCATTTTTTATTGTGTCTATTTCATTCTTCTCTCTTTTCTTATTAGTCTAGTTATCAGTCTATCTATTTTAATAATTTTTTTTTTTTAAAAACAAGCTCCTGGATTCATTGATTTTTGAAGGAATTTTTTGTGTCTCTATCTCCTTCACTTCCACTCAGATCATAGTTATTTCTTGTCTTCTGCTAGCTTTTGAATTTGTTTGCTTTTGCTTTTCTAGTTCTTTTAGTTGTGCTGTTAGGGTGTCAATTTGAGATCTTCCTAACTTTCTGCTGTGGGCATTTAGTGCTATAAATTTCCTTCTTAACACTGCTTTAGCTGCATCCCAGAGAGTTTGGTACATTGTCTCTTTGTTCTCATTGGCTTCAAAGAACTTCTTGATTTCATTATTTACCCAGGAGTCATTCAGGAGCAGGTTGTTCAATATCTATGTAGTTGTGTGGTTTTGAGTAAGTTTCTTAATCTTGAGTTCTAATTTGATTGCACTGTGGTCTGAGAGACTGTTATTATTTCAGTTCTTTTACATTTGCTGAGGAGTGTTTTACTTCCAATTATGTGATCAATTTTAGAGTAAGTGCCATGTGGCACTGAGAATAAAGTATATTCTGTTGTTTTGGGGTGGAGGGTTCTGCAGATATCTATTAGGTCCACTTGATCAAGAACTGAGTTCAAGTCCTGAATATCCTTGCTAATTTTCTGTCTCAATGATCTGTCTAATAGTGACGGTGGGGTGTTAAAGTCTCCCACTATTATTGTGTGGGAGTCTAAGTCTCTTTATAGGTTTCTAAGAACTTGTTTTATACATATGGGTGCTCCTGAATTGGGTGCATATATTTAGGATAGTTAGCTTTTCTTGTTGGATTGATCCCTTTACCATTATGTAATCCCCCTCATTGTGTTTTTTGATCTTTGTTGTTTAAGGTCTGTTTGTTCAGAAACTAGATTGCAACCTCTGCTTTTTTCTGCTTTCCATTTGCTTCATAAATTTTTTCTCCATTCCTTTATTTTAAGCCTATGTGTGTCTTTGCACATGAGATGAGTCTCTTGACTACAGCACACTGATGGGTCTTGACTCTTTATCCAGTTTTTTTTTTTTTTTTTTCGCCAATCTGTGTCTTTTAATTGGGGTATTTAGCCCATTTAAATTTAAGGTTAATATTGTTATGTGTGAATTTGATTCTGTCATCGTGATGCTAGCTAGTTATTTTGCACACTAGTTGATGCAGTTTTTTCACTGTGTCATTGGTCTTTGTATTTCAGTGTGTTTTTGCAGTGGCAGGTATCATTTTTTTCCTTAGCATATTTAGAGCTTCCTTCAGGAGCTCTTGCAAGACAGGCCTAGTGTTGATGAATACCCTCAGAATTTGCTTGTCTAAAAAGGATTTTATTTCTCCTTCGCTTCTGAAGCTTAGTTTGGCTAGATATAAAATTCTGAGTTGAAAATTTTTTTCTTTAAGAATGTTGAATATTGGCCCCCACTCTCTTCTGGCTGGTAGGGTTTCTTCTGAGAAGTCTGCTCTTGTTAGTCTGATGGGCTTCCTTTCGTAGGTGACCTGACCTTTCTCTCTGGCTGCCCTTAGCATTTTTTCCTTCATTTCAACCTCAGAGAATCTGATGATTACGTATCTTGGGGTTGATCTTCTCATGGAGTATCTTACTGCGGTTCTCTGTATTTCCTGAATTTGAATGTTGGCCTGTCTTGCTAGGTTGGGGACATTTTCCTGGATGATATCGTGAAGCATGTTTTCCAATTTGATTTCACTCTTCCCGTCTCTTTCAGGTACCCAATCAGTCACAGGTTCAGTCTTTTTAAATAGTCCCATAGTTCTCAGAGGTTTTCTTCATTTCTTTCTATTCTTTTTTTCTCTAATCTTGTCTGCCTGCCTTAATTCAGCAAGATAGTCTTCAATATCTCACATTCCTTCTTCCACTTGATGGATTTGGCTATTGATATTTGTGTATGCTTCACAAAGTTCTTGTGCTATGTTTTTCAGCTCCATCAGGTCATTTATGTTCCTCTCTGAACTGGCTATTCTAGTTAGCACCCCCTGTAACATTTTATCATGAGTTTTAGCTTCTTTGCATTGGGTTAAAACATGCTCCTTTACCTCAGTGATGTTTAGTTATTACCCACCTTTTGAAGCTTACTTCTGTCAATTCATCCATCTCATCCTCTATCCAGTTCTGTGCCCTTGCTGGAGAGGTGCTGCAATCATACGGAGGAGAAGCACTCTGGACTTTTGAGTTTTCAGTGTTTTTTTTTTTTTTTTGTTGATTCTTTCTCATCTTCATGAGTTTGTCTAGTTTCAGTTTTTGAAGCTGCTTATTTTTGGATGAAGTTTTTGTGGGGATGCTTTTTGTTGATGCTGTTGTTGTTGTTTTCTGCTTTTTTGTTTTTCTTTCAATAGTCAGGTCCTTCTTCTGTAGGGCTGCTGCAGTTTGCCAGGGGTTCACTTCAGACCCTATTCATCTGGGTAACCCCCACACCTGGAGCTGTCACCCAAGGAGGCTAGAGAACAGCAAAGATGTGTACTTGCCCTTGCTCTGGAATGTCTGACCTCAAAGGGCACCAACCTGATACCAGTATGAATGCTTCTGTATAGGGTGTCTGGCAACATCTGTTGTGGGGGTCTCACCCAATTGAGGAGCATGGGAACCAGGACACACTTAATAAACTACTTTTGCTATCCCTTGGTGGAGGGATTGTACTGCATTAGCGGGGAAACCCACTCAGAACTAACAGGAGGAAAGACTAAGTCTGCTAGTCCATGGAGACCATGGCCATCCCTCCTTCTAGAGGCTCAGGCCCAGGGAGATCAGAGCTCTGTCCCTAAGACCCTGGCTAGAGTTGCTGGAGTTCCTGCAGGGAGGCCCCACCCAGTGAGGAGGGATGTGTCAGGGTCCAGCCTAAAGAGGCAGTCTGGCCATGATTCTGCAACAGCACAACCAGTGTGCTGTGCTGTGGGGAATATCTCTTGGGACCAAGCTGTTCAGTCTCCCTGACTCCAGCAGGAAAAAATCACTGGAACTATATTGATAGCTGCTGCCCTTACTCCCAACCCTGGGTGTTCAGTATCTTAGGCAGCTAGGAGCTGCAGTAATGGCTGCCAACCCTCCCCCAGGGAGCTTGGTAGTCTTAGGCAGATTCCAGCCAAGTGGTTGTTGAGAATCTGTGTGGCTCTGTGGTTGGAACCCAAGGTGCTGGTGGCATGGACTCTCAAGTGGTATCTTCTGCTTTGAGGGTTGCACAGATCTGTGGAATAAGCACATTTCCCATGCTGAGAAACATGCTCAGTCACCACCTCCCTTGCCTGGGATGAGGACTCCCCTTGCCCTGTGTGGCTCTCAGGTGGGCCAATGCACGACCTTGCTTTTCATTGCTCTCGTGGGTCATGCCAACCACCTATTCAGTCCCAGTAATAGAACACGAATACCTCGGTTGCCAGTGTAGGATTCTCATGTTGTTTTGCTTCTTCTCACTGGGAGCCTCCGACTACTACTAGTCAGCCATCTTGGCTCTGCCCACCCTTCCTTTTTTAAAAAATTTTTTCTTCCATTTAATCATGCTCCATTTCCTTCCCTGTGAAAATGGGCTCTTGGGAAATAATCTAATAGATTCATTCACACAAAGGCTGATTAAATTAATTATGTGATCTCCAGGACTGTAATGGCTAATGATTTTGAACATCCTTTAATGTTCTTATTTGCTATCTATTCATATGCTTTGATGAGGTATCCATCCAAGATTTTTGCCCACTTTTTAATTGTTTTTTTTTAATTGTCAAATTATGAGAGTTCTTTATGTATACTGAATACAAGTCTGTTGTCAGGTACATTTGCAAATATTTTCTCCAAGTTTATAGCTTATCTTTTTATTTTTTCTTAACAGTGTCTTTAGCAAAGCAAAAATCTTAAAGTTTAATGAACCCAAATGTATTAATCTTATCTTTTATAGATTGTGCTTTTGGTGTCAAGTGTGTGAACTATTTGCCTAATCCTAAGACGTGAAATATTTTTTCCCATGGTTTATTCTAAACATTTTACAGTTTCATATTTCACTTTTAGATATGTAGTCTATATTTATATAAGATATGGGGTTTAGGTCAAAACTCATTATTCAACATCATTTTAAAAAGACCATCTTTTCTTTATTGAATTGCATTTGTGTTATTATAAAAAATTCATTGGCTGTACTTTTGTGGACCTATTTTTTTGCTCTCTCATCTCTTCCATTAATCTATATGTCTATCCCATTGCCATTACAGTACTGTATAAAATACTATATCTTTACAGTAAGTCTTAAAATTGGGTAGTATGATTCTTTCAAGTTTATTTATTTTTTTTTCAAGGGATGTTGATAAAAAATTCTTTCAATTCTATTTACTTTTTGAAAACAATCATGACCAGGCATGGTGGCTCATGGCTGTAATCCCAGCACTTTGGGAGGCCGAGGCAGTTGGATCATGAGGTCAGGAGTTCAAGGCCTGCCTGACCAGGTCTCGAACTCTGTTCAAGATGGTGAACTCTGTTCAACGTGGTGAAACTCTGTCTCTACGAAAAATACAAAAAAATTAGCCAGGCATGCTGGTGGGTGCCTATAATCCCAGTTACTCAAGAGGCTGAAGCAGGAGAATCGCTTGAACCTGGGAGGCAGAGGTTGCAGTGAGCTGAGATTGAGCATCAGAGCATTGGGTGACAGAGCAAGATTCCGTCTCAACAAACAAACAAAAATCAATTGTTTTGGTTATTCTAGTTATTCTGCCTTTCTATAAATATTTGGAATAATCTTGTTTATTACTAAAATTTCTGCCAGGGGTTAGAATTGAAAATTGACCCACAGATCAATTTTTTATGGACTTGACAGCATTATTATGTTCAATGTCCAATTAGTGAACTTGGTATTCTTTAATTACTTACGCCTTTAAGATATTTCATAAACATCTTGTAATTTTCACAATACAGATCCTGTATTTCACTAGATTTATACCAAGATTTTTTTTATTTTTGGGAACTATTATAAATGGTATTGTAAAAAACATTTTGATTTCTAATTATTCATTGCTGGTAAATAGAAATACGATTGATTAATTTGTGCACATCAATTTATTCATGATACTAAACCCGAATATTAAATTGGTTGAAGGTATTTATAAATAGATCCCTTGTTTTTTTTTTTTAATGCAAGCAATTATGTTCTCTACAAATAAGGATAGTTGTATTCCTTCCTTTCTAGTCTGTGTGCCTCTTATTAATTTTTCGTGCTTTATTGCACTTGCTAGTATACTTCTAAGTAAGAGTGGTGAGATTGTTGCTTTCTTTTGATTATTAGGAGGAAGCCATTTTGTTTTTTACCGTTAAGTATAACATAATGCTAATTTTTAATTTTTTTGTAGAGATGTGGTCTTACTATGTTGCTCAGACTGGTTTCAAACTCTTGGCCTCAAGTGATCCTCTCAAAGTGCTGGAATTACAGATATAAGCCATTATGCTTGGCCAAGTTTTATTTTATTTTTAAGACGCCCTTTATCAAGCTAAGTTTCCTGTTGTTCCAACTTTGCTGAGAGACTTTATTGTGAATGGACATAAATTGTATTAAATGTTTTTTCTTCATCAATTTTACTCCTAGGACAAAGCCCATGGTGCACTATTCTTTTTATCTATTGGTGGATTTGATTTTCTAATATTTTGTTGAAAAGTTTTGTACCTATATTCATAAGGTATATTGGCCTGTATTTTTCTTGTCTTGTACTGTCTTTGGTTTTGGTGTGAGAGTCATGCTGGCCTCATAGAATAAATTGGGAGCTGTTTATCAATTCTTCTATTTTCTAGAAGAGATTGTGTATTATTTTTTTTTTCAATATTTGTTCCAAGAGTGAAACTGTCTGGTTTGAAGATTCATTTTTGGGGGAAGATTTTTATGACAAATTCAATTCCCTTAATAGTTAGGATTATCGTTCAGATTATCATTTCATCTTCAGTAAGTTTTACTAGTTTATGGTTTTTGAAAAATTGGCCCATGTAATCTGCTTTATCAAATTTATGTACATAGAATTGTTTGTAGTAGTCTCTTATTATCCTTTTAATATCTTCATGCTTTGTAGTGTTAGCTCCTCTTTCATTCATGATATTAATAATTTGTGTGTTCTGCCTTTTCTCTTTGTCAGTTTTTCCAGAGGTGTATCACAGTTACTAATTTCTTTTTCTCTCATCAAGGAAATATATTTTTAAAATTTGTATATGTTTTTACATAGAAAGTTGTGAGAGTATTATAAATAAAATACGTTCAATCATGATTATAACAGATTTATTAATAAGGGTTGATATTTTCAATACATGAATTAATAAGTTCACTGTAAATACTTAAACTTTGTTAATTTATTAATTAAAATAATAAATATCTTAAAGGTACGTTTTCAAAACCTTTTAAGGGGTATTTAAGCACAAACATGTGTTACAGTGCTAATCCTCATAGGTGATGAAATGGCTGACCTAAGAGAAAGTTGCCTACATTATTTTTTCCCATTTATTTATTTTATTGCATTTTAGGTTTTGGGGTACATGTGAAGAACATGCAACATTGTTGCATAGGTACACATGTGGGAGTGTGATTTGCTGTCTTCCTCCCCATCACCTATATCTGGCATCCCTCCCCTTGCTATCTTTCCCCAGCTCCTCACCCCCCACCATCCCTCCCCTATTTCCCCCCAACTGACCCCGGTGTGTAGTACCCCCCTCCCTGTGTCCATGTGTTCTCGTTGTTCAATACCCTCCTATGAGTGAGAACATGCGGTGTTTGATCTTTTGCTCTTCTGTCAGTTTGCTGAGAATGATGGTTTCCAGGTTCATCCATATCCCTACAAAGGACACAAACTCATCGTTTTTGATGGCTGCATAATATTCCATGGTGTACATATGCCATATTTTCCCTGTCCAGTCTATCATTGATGGGCATTTGAGTTGGTTCCAGGTCTTTGCTATTGTAAACAGTGCTGCAATGGACATTCGTGTTCACGTGTCCTTATAGTAGAATGATTTGTAATCCTTTGGATATATACCCAGTAATGGGATTGCTGGGTCAAATGGAATTTCTATTTCTAGGTCCTTGAGGAATCGCCACACTGTCTTCCACAATGGTTGAACTAATTTAGACTCCCACCAACAATGTAAAAGTGTTCCTATTTCTCCACATCCTCTCCAGCATCTGTTGTCTCCAGTTTTTTTAATGATCACCATTCTAACTGGCGTGAGATAGTATCTCAATGTTGTTTTGATTTGCATTTCTCTGATGACCAGTGATGATGAGCATTTTTTCATATGTTTGTTGGCCTCATGTATGTCTTCTTTTGTACTACAACGCTACAGTAATCAAAACAGCATGGTACTGTTACCAAAACAGACATATAGACCAATGGAACAGAACAGAGGTCTCAGAGGCAACGCAACATATCTACAACCATCTGATCTTTGACAAACCAGACAAAAACAAGCAATGGGGAAAGGATTGCCTGTTCAATAAATGGTGTTGGGAAAGCTGGCTAGCCATGTACAGAAAGCAGAAACTGGACCCCTTCCTGACACCTTACACTAAAATTAACTCCAGATGGATTAAAGACTTAAACATAAGACCTAACACCATAAAAACCCTAGAAGGAAATCTAGGCAAAATGATTCAGGACATAGGCATAGGCAATGACTTCATGACCAAAACACCAAAAGCATTGAAAACAAAAGCCAAAATAGACAAATGGGACCTAATCAAACTCCACAGCTTCTGCACAGCAAAAGAAACAGCCATTAGAGTGAATCGGCAACCAACAGAATGGGAAAAAATTTTTGCAGTTTACCCATCTGACAAAGGGCTGATATCCAGAATTTACAAAGAACTAAAATAGATTTACAAGAAAAAAACTAACAAGCCCATTCAAAAGTGGGCAAAGGATATGAACAGACACTTTACAAAAAATTTACTAATCTTTTTAAAGAACCAGCTTTTGTTTTCATTGATTTGCATCATTGTTTTTCTGTTTTCAATTATATTGATGTCTGCTGTTTGTTATCTCTTTCCTTCTGTTTGCTTTGGGTTTATTTTGCTCTTCTTATTTCTGGGTAAAGTGTTATTTATTTGAAAACTTTCTTCTTTTATAATATACACATTTAATGCTGCAAAATTTTCTCTTATTACTACTGAAGCTGCACTCCCCAAATTTGATATCTTGCATTTTCTTTTTTGTTCAGTTCAAAATATTTTCTCATTTTTCTTAAGACTTTCTTTTTGATATATGTATTATTTCAAAGAATGTTGTTTAACTTCTGTTTAGAGACTTTCCTGTTGCTATTCTGTCATTGATTTTTGGTCTAATTCCATTAGAGTCAGAGAACAGCTTTTTGTATTACCTCAATTTTTAATTTTTTTTCAGATTTGTTTTATAACTCAGGATATCTATCTTGGCATGTGTTCAATGTGGACTAAAAATGAATGTTTATTCTCCTGTTATTGGGTGGATTATTCTATAAATGCCAGTTAGATTCAGTTAATTGATGATATTCTGTTCTTCTATAGCAGTGGCTCTCAATAGAGGGGATGTTGCTGGCATCTGGTAGAAGCCAGGGATGCTGCTAAGTATTCTACAATACAAAGAATAGCCTTATCCCACAACCCTCGCCATAATCTTCCAGTCCAAAATGTTAATACGCCTGAATTTTCTGTTTGCTCTGTCAGTCAATTAAAGAGAGAGAAGCACTGAGGTTTCCAACTATAATTGTGGTTTTGTCTATTTCTCCTTTTAGTTCTGTCAGGTTTTGGTTCATGTGTTTTGAAGCTCTGTTATTAGGTTCATCTGCATTTAGAATTGTTATGTCTTCTTGGTGAATTGACCCTTTTATCATGTGTGTAATCTCCCTCTTTATCTCTCTCTTCTTTGCTCTGGATAGTTTATTTGATATTCATAGAGCTACTCCAGCTTTCTTTTTGTCAGTGTTACCTTGGTGTATCTTGTTTCATCCTTTTACTATGTTTTTGGTTGTCAAATGAACCTTCATTTAAATATTTTCCTTTGTAGTTCTTAAGTAGTTGGACATTCCACCATGCCATTGTTGATGTCATCTATGATATCACGAGGGTGGTGGCCATCAGTAGTGCAGTCCACCAAGTGGACAGTCTCCAGGAGCTCTTTAAGGGTTCTGGAGAGTTCTCTAGCTAAATATCAGTGCTGCATTGAGAAATGCTGACAATTGCAACAAAAATGATATTTTCACCCTGTTTACTATTTTTGTTTTGCTGCTTTGTGTCTCGGAGTGATTCTTGGAGAACTTTGATGATAGCGCAGAGGCAGAATGTACTACCTCAATCTGAGCCTGCATGTCCTGAATGATTCATTTAACTGTAATCCGTAGGGTCTTCCAGTCACTAGCTTTCTCAGCAATGTCATCACCAACATTTATTTGGAGACAAATCCAGGGAATTGATTTTAGGGGTCAAGGCAGGGATGACACTGACTTCCCCACCAGTGTACCTCAGGTATACATCTTTGATCTTGGTGTGCTTAAACCTAGATGGCATGGAAGGGGTGGCTGGTGTTAGGTGAAATCAGACGTGGCATGACAGAAGAAGGCTGCCTCTTGTTTTCCTGTGAGCTGAACACCCAGAGTTCATGCTTTTACTTTTAATCTACTTATATTTTTATATTTGAAGTGAATTTCTTGTTGGCAGCATATATTTGGTTCATGTTTTTTCTCCATTTTGACAAACGTTGTAATTAGTTTGTTTAGCCCATTTACATTTAATGTAATCATTGATATGTTTGAAGTCTACTATTTCATCATTTGTTTTCTTCTGCTCCCTAATTTTTTTTTATTCCTCTCCTTTTCCTTTTCTGCCTTCTTTTAGAACTTTTTTGTATCTCATTTGATCTATTGCATTTCTACTATATCTCTTTGTATGTTTTTGGTTGCCCTAGAGATTACAATATACAAATTTAACTTTTCATAGTTTAGTTGGAATAAATACTTTTGCCACTTCAAGTAGAATATAGAAACATTCCCACCATATTGGTCCCTTTAGCCTCAATTCTTTATGTTGCAGTTGTCTTATATATTACTCTACATACACTGAATACCTCAGAAGATGTTATAATTTTTGTTTTCAACTACAAGCATATTTTAAGGAACTCCAGGCCAGGAATAGGTGGCTCATACCTATAATCCCATTGAGTTGGGAAGCCAAGGCAGGAGGATCACTTGAGGCCAGGAGTTCGAAGCTGCAGTGATTATTGTACTCCAGTGGGATGACAGAGCAAGACGCTCTCTCTTAAAAAAAAAAAAGATCAGGCTGGGCATGGTGGCTCACGCCTGTAATTCCAGCACTTTGGGAGGCCCAGGCAGGCAGATCAACTGAGGGCAGTAGTTCAAGACCAGCCTGACCAACATAAGGAAACCCTGTCTCTACTAAAAATACAAAAAATTAGCTAAGCATGGTGATGGGTGCCTGTATTCCCAACTACTCGGGAGGCTGAGACAGGAGAATTGCTTGAGCCCAGGAGGCAGAGCTTGCAGTGAGCCAAGTTCGTGCCATTGCACTCCAGCCTGGGCAACAAGAGTGAAACTCCATCTCAAAAAAATATATATATATATCTCATTACATAGCAGAAAAATAGTCTATTATAATACTATAATAGCCTATTATATTAAGAACCTCTCACAGTAGTGTAACTATAATTTATAACAATCTATCATATATTTCAAAATAGCTGGAAGAAGAAAAAATAGGACCTTGCCAACCAGGAGAAAATTTCCCATATCACTCCAGCCCCCTGGTTCTTCCTGCAGTTTCTCTCCTGGCTTCACATATCAGGAAACCTGGATTTCCCACTACCTTGAGACAGACTCTTCTCTTGGACCTTACTAAACTCAATACCTCAGGCTTGAAATTATTTTTTTAGATTTTGCTTTTAGTTAACACATAATAATTATGCATATGTATGGGGGACAGTGTGATGTTTTGATATGTATACATTCTTTTTTTTTTTGAGATGGAGTCTTGCTCAGTCACCCAGGCTGGAGTGCAGTGGCACGATCTCTGCTCACTGCAATCTCTGCTTCCCAGGTTCAAGTGATTCTCCTGCCTCAGCCTGCAGAGTAGCTGGGATTACAGGCACTTGTCACCAAGCCTAATTTTTGTATTTTTAGTAGAGAGAGGGTTTCACCATGTTGACCAGGATGGTTTCAAATTTCTGACCTCAAGTGATCTGCCCGCCTTGGCCTCCCAAAGTGTTGGGATTACAGGCATGAGCCACTGCCTCGTTGATATATGTATACCTTCTGTAGTGACCAAATCAGGATATTTCGTACGTCCATCTCATTTATTTATCATCTCTTTGTATGAGAACATTCAAAATTCTTTTAGCTCTTTTAAAATATACCATACAATATTGTTAACCATAGTTACCCTACTGCACAATGTAGCACCAGAACTTACTTCTCCTGCCTAACTGTAACTTTGTACCTCTGGACCAATCTCTCCCCCTTATTTGCTGCTCCCTACTATCTCCAGCCACTGATAAGCACCATTCTACTCTATACTTCTATGAGAATAACTTTTTTTTTTTTTTTTAAAGATTTCACGTTAGTGAGATCATGAATTATTTGTCCTTCTGTGCCTGGCTTATTTCATTTTAAGAATGTCCAGCTTCATCCATGCAGCCACAAATGACAATTTTTTTTTGTGGCTGAATAGTATTCCTTTGTGTATGTGTGTGTGTGTACATATATATATATAAAACATTTTCTTTATATAAATATAAATATATATATAACGTTTTCTTTATACAAATATATATGTATGTGTGTATATATATAACATTTTCTTTATATAAATATATATGTATGTGTGTATATATATAACATTTTCTTTATATAAATATATATGTATGTGTGTATATATATAACATTTTCTTTATCCATTTATTTGTTGGATGCACACTTGGGTTGAGTACATATCTTGGTAATTGTGAATAGTGCTGTTATAATCATGGCAGTACAAATATCTCTGACATACTGATTTCCTTTCCTTTCGATAAACATCCAGTAGTGGAATTGCTGTTATCATATGGTGGTTCTATTTTTAATTTTTAGAGGAACTCCCACAATGTTCTTCATAATGGCTATACTAATTTACATTCACAGTAACAGCGTATAATATTTCCCCTTTCTCCATGTTTTTGATAGCATTTGCTATCTTTGTCTTTTTATGATAGCCATTGTAATGGGGCGAGGTGATATCTCACTGTAGTTTTGATTTGCATTTCTCTGACAATTAGGGACATTGAGCACTTTTTCATATATGTATATGTCTTCTTTAGAGAAATGTCTATTCAGGTCTTTTGCCAATTTTTAAATCATATTTTTTGGGGCTTTTGAGTTGTTTGGGTTTCTTATATATTCCAGATATTAACCCCTGGTCAGATGGATAGTTTGCAGATATTTTCTTCCATTTTGTAGGTTTTCTCTTTAGTTTGTTAATTATTTCCTTTGCTATGCAGAATCTTGTCTTGGAATTATTAAAAGTGTGATTTCTATGTGTGAATCAATCACGAGGCATGTCAAAAGGAATTTCTTTTTCCTCTGGAGGCAGCAATAATAGGATTAAACACAAGCGTTCACAACTGACTCCATGTAGTTGTCCACATTGTGTTGTCCTGTTGTCCTTAGACAATGATTGCACCTGAAAATCATCTAGGTCCTAGGAAAGAAGGGAGTTGAGGGCTAACATTTATTGGGACACTCCCATATAATATATCTGCATACTCTATTAAAATAGCCCTGTGCAGCTCAGATGTGTTAGCCTTTGTTATCTTAGAAAATCTCTCTCTCTCTCTTTGTCTACACACACACACACACACACACACACACACACACACACACACACGTTTCATTACTGAACAATATATATAATACATAAGTTTTCTCCTGGCCTTTTATCTAGTAGAATGTATGCTCAGCACGTGGGCACTAACTAGGGTGACCTAACTATTTATCACATAAACTAGAATACTTTTGAAAGCAAAAGGGGACCCTATTACAAATGCCAAGACAGCTGGACCTCATGAAGTGCATCATAAACAGCATTGCAGCTGGGGAATAAACAACCACCAGTGACTTGAGCCACAGCTTAGTGAAAACAGTGGCAACAGCCTTGACCTCAGAGGATTTGAAGAGAGTTTGTGAGCAATCCCCAGGGATAAAATAATTCAGCCATTCAGAACCTTGTCCCTAAGTAATAAGGGGTTTCCTTGAGCACAATCTCTTCTCATATTCACAATTACTCTGCAAGAGAGATATTATTATTCTTATACCAGAGATAAGGAAATGGAGATTTAAAGAATGAATGCAAAATGTCCAGAATCCTTACAACCAGAATTTGGTAGAGCAGACACTAGGACTTTGCCCTCTCTGATTCCAGACACCAACTTGGAAGCCATATAATGTCCTGGGTTGGATACAAATTTTGGCGGTCATGGATCAGGGTTGAAGTCCCAGCTCTGGTTACTTTGGCTGACCTGTAAGATCACAGTGCAATGATGAACATAGTAGCTTATGTGAATATGGTGCTTGCCATAGTCCCTGCTCTGTACTAAATGCATTCCCTATGCTATCCCATTTCATACTTTGTACTAACCCCATCATGTAGGTACTATTAGAAACTCCGTTTTGCAAATGAGGGAAATAGTCTGAAAGAGGAAAAGTGCCCACTGCATGAAAGATACACAATAAATATGTTTCCCTTCTGTCCTGACCACAGGGTCAGTGCACAGTAGAAATCTTGAACCATTCTGTTTTATGATATTGTTCTGGAAGGTCTTAGGAGGCAATCCCTTCTCCAAATGAATGTACCTGTTTTTCCGGTTCTTCCAAAGGCTCAAGGATTCCTTGTTATATGGTGCAAATATATATTTTTTTGATGTGGCCAGAATCCCTCCCACTTTCTTAAAACCATTTTGTCCCATGCAATGGTTGTGGCCATGCATAGGAAACAGCAGGTGGTGCCAGATGACAGATGGTGTGGGAGCGCGTTCCCCAGTAGGAGGGGGCGCGAGCGAGCAAGCAGGCAGGCAGCTGCCAGGAGCTCTTCCCCGCTCGCTCACGCCTGCTCTCAGAAGCGCCGATCCAGACACACGCGAGGCGCTGTCCTTTCAGCACCACAAGCTCGGGCTGAGGAGGGAGGACTCCTGGCCGTCCTCCTCCTCTTCAAATTGGCTTGAATCTGCTCTGACCCCCAAGAGTGCAGCACAGTAAGTAGGCATTTGTTTTTGTTATAACCACTCCCCAATATCTTCCAACCCCTTTCACTCCCACAACAACGCTGTTTTGTCTAATAACGTTCCATCAGCAGGATTGAGAGAAGAAATTCAGTTGTGTTGAGCTTCTGGGGGTGGGAGGGGAGCACCATTTGACTTCCAAGAGATCTGGAGATGAATAAATGTAATTTGTTTGTTTAGTTGGCAATCTTGCAATATGGGGGCTGCTAACTTTCCATGGAACCAAAAAAAAAAAAAAATGGCCCTTCGCTATTGAGGAAATGGAGGCATTCCATGGCTGAATAACAGGATCAGGTTCAAGCTAGCCTTTTTGTTTTGTTTTGTTTTGTTTTGTTTTAGGAAATTGCACCACATGTACAATCCATATATGATGTAGCAGGGTACACATAGAGACATTGAATGTATTTATTGTGTTTTAGGGTATTGCTGATGGAAAACCAGCATAATAAAACAGCAACCAGAGTGGTGAGGTGAAATTTATCATACTGCAGGAGGGGGTGGGGAGATGGGATAATAGGACTTCATTTTGTACTAAAAATAATCTTTTTACTGGCATTGTGTGAACACTTCAGCTTTAGTGTCTTGGGTATTTGCTTTACACATATATTTTTTTGTGTGTAGGTTTAGGATTTTTCTTGAATTCCTTAAATTTCAGGGCTGTTGAACCCTGTGGGCAGGTGGCATATTTTGATGATTAAAGAAGTTTTATTGGACAATGGGAATCTTGTAAGGAAATCTAGTGGAAGATCAATGACTGATCACTAGATTGTGAGCCACTTGAATGGAGCTGTTGAGGACAGTGCTATTTTCTCTGTCGTCAGCCCTCTCTTTCTGCCTCACCTCCTGCTGTAACCAGAATCCCACTGCTTGCCTTAGGTCTGGGAAGAAAGGCGTAAGGATGGTGAAGCTGAACAGTAACCCCAGCGAGAAGGGAACCAAGCCGCCTTCAGTTGAGGATGGCTTCCAGACCGTCCCTCTCATCACTCCCTTGGAGGTTAATCACTTACAGCTGCCTGCTCCAGAAAAGGTAAAGCAGGTGCTCTTGCTCTCATCAGCCCCCAGGTTCCCCCCATCTCAGGAAATAAAGCAGCAAAAAATTCCACCTCACAAACCCTTTCATTCCATTATCTGCCAAATGTGCCCCATTTCTTGTAAAATGTAGTTATTCCTTCCAGAGCCAAGACATCTCTTATGTTATTTCAGATTTATGGTAAGTGTTTATTCATTTTTTTCTTCATATCTGCATAAATGGGCAAGCAAATTAATCTTTCCTTGTTAAAGTTTTCTTACAGCTGATGAATACTAATAAGCTTCTAGATGGTGACAGAAAATTCATCTTGATTATTTTGGGAAGGCGTTTCAGAAATTGACAGGTCTAGATTTGAGGACAGAGGATTGGATTCACTCCAACAAGCATTCAGTTTGTATCTGCTAAGGCCCTGTCCCTATACTAGGAGTTGGTTATAAAAAGACAAAATTACAAAATCCTTTTCCAGTATGACAAATTAGTCTATTCATCCTGTTACATGCTGTACGCGAGGATTACAAAGATTGTGAGAGTGCGCAGGTGGAAACAACTAAATTCTGTTGGGGCGGAGAGGGTTTGGGAATGGGACTGAGAGGACAGGTTAGGCAAACTGCAGAGGAAAGCATTTGAATTGGGCTTTTAAAGGTGAGTAAAAAACCTTTCTGGCAGACCATGGAGCGGGGAAGGGAAGGCATTTTTAAGGCAAAGGGCACACATGTGCAAAGCATGGAGAGCTTTCGGGGAGCAGCATGACTGCAGGAGAGTGTCTTTGGGGGAGGCGTGGCTGGAAATGAGTGACTGGCTGATGGCACATCTCCTGACATGGGAGTAGTCCATGAAGAATGGAGGTGGGCATTCATACAACGGTGGAGTGGGGGTTATGGACACATGGACACAGAAGGGAGAAATAGTATCATTTAAGGTCCACCTGGGACAACTTGGGGTTTTGTGATGTGAGCTTTTGTACACAGTAAGGGAGAGACTTGGAGGCCAATGATAGAGTTCCCTGGCTGAAGAGCGAACAATGGATCATTCCATCTGTTTGATTTCCCATTGGCATCTGTAGGAGGGCATTGTGTGTCTTAACCAACTGGCTTCAACCAATCAACAGAAAAGGAGCCAAAGCTAGATAAAGGGGCTGCTGATTGGCCAGAGGTTGAATCATTTGTTTTGAAAGTGCAGAGATTGTCAATATAAGAACGTGTAGGGGTGCGGTGGCAGACAGAGAAAATTCTTAAGAGCCATCCTGAGGAACTGATAAGTCCTTTAAAGATAAATTCTGAACAGGCAACTAACACTAAAGAGATGAGAAGGGGCAATATAAATAGAGTACCTGATACATGTATATCAGAGCTTCTTGGTGTTGAACTGCATGATAGAATCACCTGGGGAGCTTTTGAAACTCCTGCTTTCTAGGCCACACCCCAGAACAATTGTATCAGAGCCTCTGAGAGTGAGACCCAGGCATTTATATGAATGAAATCTCCCAGGTGATTCCTGTGTGCAGCCAAAGTGGAGGATCAGTTTTAGGTATGCATTACCTCTGGGAGCCATGGATTATTCATTTACATTTATAGATGAAAATTTGGTGAGTTATCCAAGCTCACAGAATGAGTAAGTGGGAATACTGGAGTTCGAACCCAGCTATAAGTAGAAGTTGGGTAGGAGAAGAGAGGGATATTTTCTTGGGGCTTTTTGAGGCCAGCAGCTATAGCCTTGCAGATCTGCATGTCCCTAAGAGGTGTGCAAAGAAAAGGGACTGTGTTGAGGTCATCTCTCCCCTAGCCTTCTATATTCCTGCAGTTCATCTAGAGATTATCATGGTCTCTGTCCTCCCTTACTCTCCCATCCACCTCCCAGGGCTTTATTCTTTCCTTGAGAGAAAATGCAGGTCTGATAACCACTGAGCATCCAGCCAGGTGTACCAGAAGCTGTCCCAAAGCCTGAAGGATGATGCATTTTCTTTAACAGTGGGCCTGCATGTGTGTAAGGGGAAACCAATCATCCTGGAAGATCCGGGGAGCCCAGTGTGACACATCCTCACAGGGGCACACTGCAGACTCCCTCTGATTGTCACCACACAGTCTTTCACCTGGGTGGCCTCAGTTTCCCATTTTGTGATATGGGGAGGATCATACCTACTTCAAAATGGTCATATGTAAAGTGCTTGGTTAAAAAAAAAACTATAAGAGAACAACATCGCCATTTTTCAGGTGCTTCCTAAATTCTTGATGCTAAGCTGTACGTGCACACACACACTCTCACACATGCATGCAATTTTATTTCTTATTCTCAGGAGTTAATAGGCCCCAGTGAGGGAGTCACTACTTTGGTTCGAATTTTACAGAAACTCAGACACAGGGTGGTAAAGTAGCTCCCCACAGAAAATAGCTGGGAAAGCATCCTGGATGTAGAGCCCAGGCAGTGCCGTTCTAGGACCTTCCTCCTCAGCAGGAATGAGGAGTCAGCCAGCCTGGGAGTCCCCAGGTGTGGTCTGTGGCTTGAACTCAGCCACTGACCTGCAGTACGCTCCACTCTCATCTCTTAGGTCTCTGTCTTCTCTGACTGGGGAATTGTATTATCAGTTTTCTGTGCTAATATTTAGATTTTTTGAATCTTTACAAGAGTAAATTTTTTCCCCCTGTGAACAGATGTGTTAAAAGTAATTTTTATTTAAGAAACTGAAGGTCTTCTAAATGCTTAGAATAGCATCCTTGTCACCAGCAATGACTCTGAAGCCACCTCTTTCAGTGGGTTCGAATCTCAACTCTTACCAGCCTGCTTTCGCTAAGAACTTGGAGGGTAGTTTCTTGAGCTGCCTCAGCCTCAGTTTTCTAGTGTGTAGAATGGAGATGCTAATTTGGGGACTCACCTCACAGGACTTTTGTAGAGGAGGCAGATTTAGCCCTGACACAGTTGTAAGCCCTTTGATTAGGCTCCAGTCAGATGGTGAGTATTTGAAGCTAAGATGGTTATCAGAAAGAAGGATATTTGACCCCAATGTCAGATCATGGCTTTCCTTTTTGAAAATGTAAAATACAGAGTGTGCTTATAATACTGAAAATCAGTCTTCTGAGTCTCCTTTAGCAGTATGAAATTTGAGTATCAAGAGAACACCTTCTGGAGGCTAGGTAAAGTCCTCTCATGGAACTTGTCTGAAGACTTGCTCCGAGCTAGGGGTGGGGACTATGCAGGACATTCATGTTATTTCAGTTAATCTTCCTAGCAGCCATTTGAGGTGGGTTTCAGTGCACCTATTTCACTGATGAGGAAAATGAGGCTCAGATCAGTATAATGACCTGCCCAAACTTTGCAGAAGAGTGGAAGGGCTGGGGTTGGAACCTCAGTGTACTTGATGTCCCAACTTTTTTTTCTGCATTGCCCTGCCTTCAATAAGAAGTCTCCTATTTTTGGAGAGTACTTCCTCAAACTATAGGCTCCCTCATCTGTGGCTGCACCTGCCCCATGAGCCCTCCCCCTGGCAGGCTCCTGGACCTGGAAGGGAACTGGACTGGTCCCCCAAATAGAACACCAGAACCCCCAGTGCTCTCTCCCTGCCTGGTGCTGGAGAGACTGGTGTCTGCCTCTGGGAGGAGCACCAGTCTCCTAAGTGGCCTCCTGCCCCTCCCTTTCATAAGCCTTAGTCCTCCACACTGCCCCCAAGCCTTCCCAGGGCTGTGCCTGGGTCCTTCTCCCATGGAAACCCTCTGCATCCCCTCACCCCACAATATCTCTTCCCTGAATCCTAACCTTACCACTCCAGCTCCTTCACCCTATCTGGCCTGCTGGCCTCCAAGCCTTTCACTCCCACATTGTGCCTGGAATGTCAGTGTGCCAGACCTTCCTGGAGTAGCGGTACTTCAGGCAGTTTTCTCTCCCTTGGGGACAGTTAGCAATATCTGAAGATATTTTTCATTGTTACAACCAGAGGGAGGATTCTACTGGCATTTTATGGGGGGAGGCCAGGAATGCTGCTAAATACACTACAGTGTACAGGACACCCCACTCCTGCTTCTGGGAAGAATTATCCTGCCCCAAATGTCAACAGCACCAAGGTTGGAAAACCCTGCCCTGGAGTCTCACACACTCCCCAGGATGTTCCATGCCTCCTCCTCTATGAACATGCCATGCCTTCTTCCCAGAATGCTCTTCTGGCTCCTTTGCTTGTATGATGTCAATGTTCATCTTTCTAAATCCAGTTCAGAAAGCAGCTCTCCTGAACGCCTTCCTCGACCACCCATAAGTATAGCTGTAGTTGTATTTATCACACCAGAAGCTATTCCTTCATTCATTCATTATTCATCTCCCCATCCATCCATCCATCTGTCCATCTGTTCATCACCCATCCATCCATCCAGCAAATTGTGTAGGGTACCATCTGTGAGCCAGTCACTGTGCTAGGCCATAGATACACAGCCATGAAAAGACAGCATTGGCCACTGCTTTCATGGAGCTTCCAGTCCAATGGGGAATAGAGACTTTGAACAATCCATTGTACAAATAAAAGCATATAGATGCAAATTGTGAGAAGGGCTATTAAGGAAAGAACAAGGTGTTGTAATGAGAGGAGAAATGAGACGTATAGGGGACCTGATTATAATAACAGGGTTTCAGGCAGCAGGCCTGGCTGAGCCCTGAGGAGGGTAGAGGAGGGGGCCACATTGGCTGGAGATGTCAAATGATAGGGAGGTACTTAAGACATGAGGCAGGGCGGGCACCTGTTCACGTGAGGCCTGGAGTTTTTTTTTTTTTTTTAAGTGATTTAAAGCACGAGAGTCATGCTTCAATTTTTGGAAGATTGGCCTCATTGCTGTGAGCCACCCTAGGGACAAGGGACAGGCTCAGTCTCATGCCTGGTCTTCTGACCTCCATTACCTCTTTCTTCCCAATAAGTCCTCCACGCAGCACAAGATTAGTGTCTGCCAAAACAGAGGTGGCTGGGTTTCCGGAAGCACCCCAATATGGGAGTAGAAGAAAATAATGGGAGGCCTGACACCAGCTAGAAGGCCACTGCCACGTTCAGGGAGAAGAGTGTAGTGGGGCAGTGGCAGTGAGGTGGGGAGGCTGGTGGTATTTAGAGATGGTGCCAGGTTGCTTAGAAGGAGAATTTGCTTTCTTTGCTCCATTTGCCCCCTAGACCTGAGGCCTTAGCTAGACCTGAGGCTGTGTCATCTCGGGAGACTTAGGCCTGGCATGCAGTGGGCAGTGGAAATTACTGGCTGATCTCTTCTCTTTTGCCTAACTTAAAACTGGGCTCAGTTTCTCTACTTGGTAGCTGAGGAAATAGACTCAAATCTAGGTGGCTTTCCCCTGGTCATGGGAGCGAGCTCTTGAGAAGCTGGAACATTAGTCTGCAGACATCAAATTTCAGGACAGGCCTTTGGGGCCTTGCTGCCTTAAGTAGCCACAATACCCCAGGTGTCCCCACAACCCCTGTGACGTGCTACCATGATCTGCATTTTACAGGTGCAGAAACAGGCTCAGACAGGTGGAAGGCAGTCCTAGGATACACCAAAGGAGAACAGTGCAGCCAAGATCTGCATGCAGGTGTGCAGGGAATGCCAGCTAATGAGTGGCAGGTCTGCAGAAAGCAAACCACAGGCAGGCACAACCCACCTTGGGAGAGCCCCAGGTGAACTGTAATCACCAAGTCTGCTGCTGTGCTCTGGGCAAACGCTCCTTTTCTTTCTATTGATTATTAAGTCTTTATGCATCTTGGAGGAGGTCACTTACCTGCTTGTGGGAGGAGAGGAACACAGATATTTAGAAACCAATGACTAGTGTATGGCATGCTTCAAATTTTGCATGGCAGGCCACATGCATTTTATAGTCCTAGAGACCTGGGTTCAAATCTCAGCTAAGCTATTTACTTACTGTGTAGCTTTAGGCACATTGCTTAGCGTCTCTGGGCTTTGAATTTGTTCATCCCTAAAACAGGCAATAATATCTGCCTAAGAGGGTGCTGGTGAGGGAAACAGTGTGACAATTGTCTAATGGGCCCAGCTCAGTGCAAGGCATACTGAAGGGGCACGCAGATATAGTTTTCTTTCTTTCACTGGGCATCCAGAATATGCCTCTTGAAGACGGCAGGTTTTGAAGGAGACTGCAGAAGTGGAGCATGCTGAGAAGGATAGGGTTTCACAGGTGGGTGTGGGGAGGTGTGGGGCCTGATGATGCTCTGCCAGGGAGGCCTGAAAGGGGGACCTAGGGCTGTCCCTGAGGACTGTGTGCCTTCTGGGCCTCTCTCTGGGCTTTCCGCGTTTCTTTTTCTCCCCAAGTCACAGGACAGAAGCATAGCCTTTCCCCAGGGAGCAGCAGAAATGCATATCCCTGCAGGCTCCAGGCTCTAGAGCCTCCTGGTTCTTCAGAGAATCTCAAGAGATGAATTATAAATCATCCCAAATTGGGACAACATCTCTGACTAGGTAGATCCAGCAAATAGGTAATAATCAATAAACATAACGAAAATACCTTATAATTTGAAAACATAATTTAAACAAACTAGACTTTTAAACCTATCAGATTGGCACAAAAAATGGATATTTCCTCGTGTTGACAACACGGGTGGCAAACTTGTCCTCAATTTGCTCTTGTTGGTTATGTAATGTGATGCAGTGTTTTTCAGAGGGTATTTTGACATTGTCTGTAAAATGTAAACCGTGGATGCCATTTGACTGGTATGCTTTTCACTGGTAGGAAATTACCCTCTGGGTATATTTTTCAAGTATGTAAAGGCCACGATATATTGAAAAGAACTGAGAGCAACTTGGACTTTTCCCTGAGAAGGGCCTGGTTAACTGAGCTGTGGCGTACGCAGGCGGAATCCTAAGCAGAGGTTTTGAGAATGAGGTTAATCTGCACACACCAGCATGGAAAGATGCAGCAGACACACTGCTCCATCCAAACAGCTTTAAAGAGAGTGGTGTGGAGTGATCCCATGTGGGGAAACACGCATAGTGTGAGCATGTTTTATTTTTGAAATTTGTAAGACAGTTTTGGGATGACACACAAGAAACTGTAAAATGTTTGGGAAATGGGGATTGGTGGGGGTGGGTGAGTTCCATTTGAAGAATTTTTTTTATTACATTTTAGGTTTTGGGGTACATGTGAAGAACATGCAAAATTGTTGCATAGGTACACACATGGCAGTGTGATTTGCTGCCTTCTCCCCCTCAGCTATATCTGGCATTTCTCTCCATGCCATCCCCCTACAACTCCCCACCCCCCACTGTCCCTCCCCTATTTCCCTCCAACAGACCCCAGTGTGTAGTGCTCCCCTCTCTGTGTCCATGTGTTCCCATTGTTCAACACCCGCCTATGAGTGAGAACATGTGATGTTTGATTTTCTGCTCCTGTGTCAGTTTGCTGAGAATGATGTCTTCCAGGTTCATCCATGTCCCTACAAAGGACACGAGCTCATCGTTTTTGATGGCTGCGTAATATTCCATGGTGTATATGTGCCACATTTTCCGTGTCCAGGATAAGAATGCATCACATTTTATTCATTTATTTTTAGAGACAGGGTCTTTCTCTGTCATCCTGAAGCTTGAGTGTAGTGGTGTGATCCTATATCGCTCCCTGCAGCCTCAAATTCCTGGGCTCAAGCAATCCTCCTGCCTCAATCTCCTAAGTAGCTGGGACTATAGGCACATGCTGCCACACCCAGGCTGATTTTTAAAACTTTTTATAGAGACAGGGCCTTCTTGCCCAGACTAGTCTCAAACTCCTGGCCTCACGCGAACCTCCTGCCTTGGCCTCCCAAAGTGCTGGGATTGCAGATGTGAGCCACTGCACCTGGCCTCAGAATTTTTATAAAAATCACTCCCATTTCATGGCTGGTGAATGGTCTCAGGGAGTGGATGTAACTTGTTCACTTTCACACACAGGGAGATCGCTGTGAAGCCACTGTCCCTGTCTGTACAGGGAGGTGTCACAACAGCACAGTTTGAATTCAAATCCTAACTCCACCTACTTGCAGTGTGACCCTGGGCAAGTTTATTAACCACTCTGACCCTCTGTTTCCTCATGACACTAATATCTTCCTCCAAGGATTGTTGTAAAGACAAAATGAGGAAAATACATAGTAGATATTTATCATAGTGCCCAGCACATAGTAGATGCTTAATGCTACAGTGTAATTATTATTGCTGTAGTTCTTAACATTATCTGTTTAGTCCTAGACTCAGGTTCCTTGTTTCTGGAGGTCACAGGGACCACCCCAGGCAGCAAGGAGAGATGAGCAGTGACATGGCCTGGGCCTCTGGACTGTGGAAGACTCAGGTGGCAGAGCTACGAGCACCACTGTAATGATTCCAGCCCAGGCGGCTTGCCTCTGTTCAGAGCAGAAGGAGCTAGAAGTCCCTTATAGAGAAACTCATGGAGAATACCTCGTCTTGCTCCATGTTGTACATTGCTGTAGAAATGGGGAGTTACAGATTTGTTGGGCCAGGTAGTTCACTTGAGGCCAACTTTTATACGGAGAAAGCAAAGGTCCAGCAAGAAAAACAACGTTTATTCCATGGCAAGAGCTCTGAACTGGGAGTTGGCATTCATACTAGAGACCTGCTTTTGTGTCTTACTGTGTGACCTGTGGCAAATCCCTTTCCCTCTCTGTGCCTCAGATTCCCCATTTGTGAGTTGATGGGGTTGGACAATACTGCCACTAAAGTCTTTTGAGCACTGACATTTTGCCCTGTGTTCTGGGTCCAATACCAAACTTCAAGGGCCCGAGGAAAAAACTCGGACCCAAAGAGGGAGCGTGGAGTGAGCAGCGAGAGGTGCAAATGGGGGAAGTTTCCCGCTAAGGATGCAGGCCCCTTTAGGCAAGTTTGCCTTCTCTCTTTAGAAATAGGATTTATTTGTTCACTCATTCATTCCACAGTTTTTATGGCCTCCCTAATTATGTCCTGGTTCCCCAGGATCAGTGTTCAAGGGTTAGGTGGCACTTGGATCTGAGCTTAGGTTCAAGCCTGGGCTCTGCCTCCTAGTGGCCATGTGAGGTTGTGAAGTCGTTTCTGCTCTCTTGGACTCAGGCTTCTTATCTGTAAAATGGGAATAATTACCTTTACCTCATAGAGTGATTGAGAAGATTGGCTGACATATAGGATGTAAAGTGTTTGGCACAGTGCCAGGCATGTGGTGGGTACCTTTACAAAAAAACAAAAGCCATGATCAATAGGAAAAAGTATGATATTCTTGAGTTTGAATCCAGCTCAACCCGAGGCCGATCGTTTGATCACAGGCAAGCGAGTGGTCTATCGGAGGCTAAATTTTCTCATCTGAAAAATGGGAATATTATTATTAATAATGATTTTGAAGGAGAGAACTGAGGGTTGGAGAGAATGTTGTCAGGAGAATTATGAGAATTGAATGAGTCCACATCAGCAGGGCACCCGGCACCATGCCTGGCTCATAGTAGGGACTCAGTGCCAGCCGTTCATTGTCCTGGCTCTGAACCTGTCTCTTTGCTCCAGGGATGAGCTGATGGATACAGCTTAGATCTATTTTTGGACTGTGAAAGTCCAGCTCATAAAAATACAATCTTGCTCCTTGTCAGCACTTCTGCACTTTTATTTATTGTTCCTGCCAATCCTGGGACCTCTCCATGTGGGAACCTCTTCATTATTGATAATCCTGGGAAGTAGTATTTTAAATTTTTATGATCTGTACTTTGCAGCGTCTAAGCCACCATGTATTATCTGGCCTTGCCAGTGAAATGGGTATTATATCCAGACAAGGGGTCTTTTAGGGATGAATAATTTATCCCATTTTCACAATGCCAAGTATGTTAAATTATGTTCTTCATACTAGCAGCTGACAGGACCATGGGAATCCAATGTGTAAATATGAAAAGAAAACAAAGTTATTGCTTTGCCCAAATCCACAATCGTGTTTGAAAACCTGGAGTTTTATTTTTCCGAATATCTATGAAAGCCCACTTTTAAGAATAAAAAGAGTAAAAGCAATTTTGCCTCTCCCTTCTCCACTTTTCTTCTCTCATTTCTGTTGATAGACAAGGTGCTCAGGTCTCTGTTTTGCTTCTTTTAACTGTGGGAAAAAGAAGAATGTCTAGAAGAGAGGCTTTCTTTGCAAATTTATTTTTCTCCTGTCTTGCTCTCTATGCCTATGCAAGCTGATTCCTCTAAGGTACAATTAATAACTATTGGCTAACATTTCTTCTGCTTTCCCCTTCAGAATACTAAAAAAAGTAACTGTGACTATATTGTTTATAGAAAGGAAAGGTTTCTGGCTTTACTCCATAGGAACAAAACACCAAGCTTTATGAAAGTCCTCTAGCTGGCTGGTTGCAGTAATTCTGTAGGGCTGTATTTTCCCTGCTCTCTTCCAGTCCCCATGCAGTGTACCTTCACTGTGGTCAGAGGCCTCTCCTGTGCCTGACCTGCATACCTGCAGGGGCATTTTCTCATTTATGATCATTCCTCAGCTTTTCTCTGCCCTCACATTAATCTTCAAACTAGCATGGCTTTCAGAGCCTCTGTGTGCCTCTCCAGCTTCTTCCCTGTTACCCACTCAACTCACCTGACCTGTTCCCAGGCCACTTAAAACTTCCTCTCTGTAGTTGCCTCAGGTCTTGGCCTCCCAGGTGTCTTCTGAAGGTTTGGTGGTATCGTCTCTCGATCTAGAGGGATCTTTCTCCTGGCTTTGCAAACAAGAAAGCTGGCCAGGGTAAAGGTCCAAAGAGAGATGATGATGTCCTGGACTGGGGTAGAGGCTGTGCAACTGGATGGGTGGGTTGATTCAAGGGAAATTTTTGAGAAAGCTGGAGCTGGAATGGGTGGAATAATGGAATGAATTTTGAGACTAAAGGGAAAAGAAGAATCATGAGAGATCCCTGTATTTGATTTGACATAAACAGTGTTTTGGATAATGCTGCTATTGTCTTCTAAGTTGGGGATTACGTGGCATGATGATGTTGAGGGTGAGGTGGCTGGGGCAGGAGGGTCAAAACCCAAGAGCTTTGGTGCAATCATGGTAACTTTCTTGTGTCGATCTAAAGGAGAATGTCCAGTAGAGGATCATCTGAGTGTTAAGTGACATCTGAGTGGAAGTATAAATTTGGAAGTCATGAGGATAAACAACTTGATTAGCCACGTGTGGTGGCAGGTGCCTGGAGTCCCAGCTACTCAGGAGGCTGAGACAGGAGAATTGCTTGAACCTGGGAGGCAGAAGTTGCAGTGAGCTGAGATCATGTCACTGCACTCCGGCTCGGGCAACAGAGCGAGACTCTGTCTCAAAAAAAAAAAAAAAAAAAAAAAGGCAACAACCAGCCAACCAACCAACCAAACAAACAAAAACCAATAAACTTGGAAGTGATGGGAGTGAGAACGTGCAGAGGGGGCTTGTAGATGGAAAGAATAGTGGTCGTGAGCTGGCTTTGAGAAATCCCAACACTGAGAGGTCAGGAGAAAGAGGAGGAGCCTGGAGAGGAGACTGAAGCGGGCTGACAGGTGAGCCAGCAAGACAACCAAGAGAGAGGCTGCCATGGTCCCAAGGGAGGAGAACCTTCCAAGGAGGAGGGAGAGAACAAGCCTGTCAAAAATGACTGAGAAGTCGAAGAAGATGAAGGCAGAGCACTGTCCATTTGTTCCTGGCAAATAGGCCGAGACCTTTTGAAATGGAGATGGAATTCCAAAGAGCTAACACTTCCTCGGGGTGAGGATAAAATATTGGTAGCAGCCTGAGTTGCTTTTGGAGAAAATGTGGCTTAGCTAAAGAAAAAGCAGGTGACTGAGGACTCACATGGTGTCAGGTACCTGTCTGTCTCTGGCCTGTGTTTGAGCTTTTTGGTTTGAGAAGTGAGGCCCTGAAGCTAAAGGAACTGTTTTCTTTTTATTTTTTTTTCCATTTATATATTTTATTGCATTTTAGGTCTGGGGTACATGTGAAGAACATGCAAGATTTTTGCATAGGTACACACGTGGCAGTGTGATTTGCTGCCTTCCTCCCCATCACCTACATCTGGCATCTCTCCCCTTGCTATCTCTCCCCAACTCCCCTCCCCCCACTGTCCCTCCCCTATTTCCCCCCAACTGACCCCAGTGTGTAGTGCTCCCCTCCCTGTGTCCATGTGTTCTCATTGTTCAACACGTGCCTATGAGTGAGAACATGCAGTGTTTGATCTTCTGCTCTTCTGTCAGTTTGCTGAGAATGATGGTTTCCAGGTTCATCCATGTCCCTACAAAGGACCCAAACTCATCGTTTTTGATGGCTGCATAATATTCCATGGTGTATATGTGCCACATTTTCCCTGTCCAGTCTATCATCGATGGGCCATTAGAAAGTCACTCAGATCCTAAGTAGCATTTCATAGAGGTTCAGAGCAAAGCAGGACATGAATTTGAAGAAAGGGCTCTGGCCCCGACTCTGCCTAACTTCAGCACCCTCTAAGCCCATGACTGCAAATGGTGAATGGTATATTTTTTATGATAAATATATTATACATATAAATTATTATACTTGAAGCTGATGTAAATGACATCATACAACATATAAAAACCTCTTGGTGTCTGATTATTTTGTTCAATGTAATGTCTATGAAATTCATCAATGCATATACAGTATAGCTGTGAGGCATTCCATTTTATGAGTAAACCACAATTTATCCATTCTCCCATTAGTGCACATTTGAGATCTTCCCAGTTTGAGGCTATCAGGAACAAAGCTGCTATGAACGTTCTGGTATGTTTTGGTGGACCCATTATGTTTTTGAATGGACTTTTTGCTGACACCTAGGAAATCTGTTGATTTTGGTTTGCTTATTTAGTATTTGGCTACCTTACTAAATTCTGATTGCTTTCCAGTTCATTTTCTTGGGTTTTCTTGGAAGACATGTGTATCAGATAGAAAGCTTTTAGTTTCAAGTAACAGAAAACCCAGCCAAAATTGGATTAAGGCCCAAAGAGTATATATTTGCTCCCATAACTGTGGAGCCCAGAGTAGGTCTAACTTCAGGCAAGTTGCAACCCCGGGGTAGTATGTCATCTGGACCCAGCTCCATTTCTCTGGGTTCCTCGTGACTCTGTCCTTCTTTTTGTGCTGCCTTTGTTCCTCTCCTGGTTCCCATCAAGGTGGCAACAATTCCAGGACTCAAGTCTTCACCACACCATCCAGAGGAAGAGTCACTCTCATGAAGACCTACAAGGCTTCTTTCATCAAGACACTAGTCAATACTACCTCATAGCTCTTTGGTCCAAACTGGGTAACATGCCCATGCCTGAGCCAATCAAATTGTGTGATCAATAGGATGGTATGCCCTAATTGGCTCAACTTCACTAGGGCCCATTGCTGTCACTAAGGAAGGGATCAATTCCACGAAACCACATGGCTTCCACAAAGTGAGGCAGGGTGGGTTCCTGAAGGGTATATCATAGAGCTTTTGGTTGAAGAAGGAGATGGATTTTAGAGAAGCAACCTCAAAATATTTATTACTATGAGAATAAGAATGATATTGCCTGTAATGATTATCCATGGTCTTGTTCTGACAGTAGTATTTTTTAGTTCTGTCTCCTGCCTTAACATGTTGGCTAGAATGTAGGATCTTTTAAGTTTACACAGAATAGAAATGGTTTTGAGCTTTTCCAAAGCTCTGGGAAGGATGTTTATAAAAATAGGAAGAGGGAAAGACTAAGAAGCAAGTACTTCTTAATATATTTTTTAAAATTTTACTAGTCTCTGAGTTTGCTTCTGACATTTGATGTGAAGATGGTCAAGACCAGTCTGAGGACTGTGGATCTAGAAAGGAAAGGATCAAGCCAAGAGGTGACTGAGATAGACTTGGCAATGTGGGAAGATGGACTAGTTTTCTATCACTGTGTGACAAATTACCAAAAATTAAGTGGCTTAAAAACCACAAAGTATCTCACAGTTTTTATAGGTCAGAGGTTGAGCCATAGGCTAGCTGGGTTCTCTGCTCAGAGTCTCATGAGCCTGAAATCAAGGTGTTGGCCAGGCTGCGTTTCCACTGACACCTGGGATCCTCTTTCAAGCTCATTTAGGCTATTAGCAGATTTCACTTCCTTGTGGTTGGAGGACTGAGGTCCTGGTTTTCGCTGTTGGTTAAGGGTTGCCCTCAGGTACTAGCTGCATGGCTCTCTTTCACCATGTTGGTTTAATTTTTCAAGGTCAGTGGAGAATCTCTTTCCACTATGTTACCCTGGTGTTTTACAAAGCATAATGTAATCATAGGAGGGACTAGCCCATCATAACCACAGGTTCAGCCCACATTCTAAGGTAGGAAATTATACAGCACATGAACACCATGGGGGAGGACACTTTGGAGCCAAATTACAATGCTGCCTACCACAAAAAGCAATTATTACCCCAAGGCTTGTGGCTCAGGCTGACCAGGAAATATGTGTATTATATATATTAATAGATATGTTATATGTATATATTATACACATATATATACACACACGCATGGGGAGATAAAATTAAAATTGTAAATTCAAGTTTGTGAATATTTCTAAAACTGTGGATTCAGAGAAATAATCAGACATCTAAATTTTCTGTACCACTTCATAATCTGACAGTTGATCTAGTGATATCTGAAATATTTCTAATAACTGGAATTTGTAGAATATACTTTCAGTTCACAAACTACCTGTATATATGTTCTTTCATTAGTTCTATCCTAGAATGCTGTAAATTACTTAGGAGCTTTAGCATTTGCTTTTTTGTTTACATTAGCTTCTGACTCTCACATTCCCATTGCAGTTCACATGCCAGTAAAGCCGGTCCTTGTAGATCACATGCTGTTTCACACTTTTGTTTCTTTGGCTCCGTGGTTCATTTTGCAGAGACTGTCTTTCCTTGTCTCGTCCACCCAGGAAACTTCTATTCATCTTCCAAAACTCTTTTTTTTTTAGGCAGATCAGTTGGGGGCATTCTCAAACGGCCTTGTTCTTGAGACCTCCTTGTGTTGCTCTTGATAGGCTGGGTAGGGTGACCCTGCAGGCTGACAGGTGCAGTGCTCCATTCTACAGCTGCCTCAGACATCTATGGAAGATAATGTGATAGTACCCAGATGTTATTGGATTAACGTTCTGAATGTCTAACTTACATCAACTCATTTGTGCCTCTCAGCAATCCAATGAGGTGGTCATGGTGATTTCCCCATTTTATAAATAAGAAAACCAAGACATGGAAGGCTTCACCAACTCACCCAAGGTCACCAGCTAGTAAGTGGTGGAGCCAGGATTTGAACCCAGCCCACACTTGTACTCTCCCTACAATATTGCCATTATTGGTATCTGCTTCATCGTGCAGAATTAAGTGAGATAAAGCATGCCAAATGCTCAATACCTGCTATATAGTAAGTGCACAAAGTATGAGAATTATTTTTCTTATCTGTGGTACAAGAACTTCTGTTTTCCTATTCTTTGGCCTAGAGGGTAGGAGGAAAATAAAATAACAGAGCATCCTTCTGTCCCCCTCCCCCATAAGCTCTCATTCATATTTGGCTGTATCGCTTCCCTGTTTAAGGAAGCCAGGGGCTCTCTTTTTGTTGTTTGGAGAGACAGACTGCAAAGAGAGTGGGATACAGCAGCAGAATTTCCATCTGGAAATGGGCTCTAGCGGTCAGAGAGGGTGGGGTGCTGATGGCCAGGGGCCCAGCCATAGGTGAGCTGGGTTTAGGTGCCACCTGGTAGGTGTTCGATGTATGGTAGCGCCATCCCCATCCCTTCTTTTTGAGCTACATTGAGTCCATGGCATGCCTCACATATGTTAAAGGGCATTCTTCATAGAAGAATTCTTGCTCTAGTTAATACACTTGGCTATTGTCTCCAGGGAAAGTTGGTGGGCGTTTTCAGTGAAAATTCTGTTAATTTAAGCTATAATGGTAAGTAGAAGCGATCATGGAGAGAAGATTGCTTCATTTTGGCTGTGTGATCCTGGACAAGTGACTTAGCATCTCTGAGCTTGAGTTTCCTTGTTAGGAGAATGGAAATCATAGTGCTAGGTAGCTAAGGCATATGAAGTGATTGATCTAGTTCCGGCACATAATAAATGGTTCAAAAATATTGCTCATTATCAGCTCACTTAATTCTCAAAGCAACCTTATAAAATAGGGATGTGATTAGGATTATTGTCCCTATTTTACAGGTGAGACACTGAGGCGTAGACAGCTTCTATGTTCCTCATGGCACTGCAGCACTTGGCAGTAGTTATTGATTATCTGTCAGGCTTCTTTTCTTTCACTTTGCCTGCACAGTGGGATGGAGTTACATAAATGTCTTGTCAGGTTGACAGCATATCTTGATAGGATGTTAACCACCTCTGCAAAAGTATTCAGATTCTAGAAAATAAGATGATACAACAGATTCAATAGAACCTTATATTTTTCTTCTCACAAGTCCCCAAATCAAATTGGATCTAAGGGTGTGTGCAAAGATTTAGAAACAGAATCTTCATCATAACTTTCTATTTTATTTTAACTTATTGATATATTTATTTAATTGTTGTGGGTACATGGAAGGTGTATGTATTTTTGAGGTACATGAGATATTTTGATACAGGCATGCAATGTGAAATAAGCACATCATGGAGAATGGGGTATCCATCCCCTCCATTTATCCTTTGAGTTACAAACAATCCCATAACTTGTTTATATAACCAAACTGTGGAAGCAACTTAAATGTATAACAGTTATAGATTTATTGGATCAGTTGTAGTAAATACATGCAGTGAAATGTTATACTATACCGAAAGGCAAAATAAAATCATGTATTTGTTTACATTGGAAAGTTGGAGACAAATATGGTGTTGTATGATAAAAACAAGTTTTAAACTATAAAGTATGAATTCGTCTTATAAAATACGTATTTTCATAAATAGTAAATATGTAACAATATATACATACATAAGCCTACAAAAATATCTAAAAAGGTGTAATCAAAATTGTTACCTAGGATTGTCCCTGTTGGAATGGGGAAGTATTATGAGTAATTGGAATTTTCTGTTATGTGTGTTTGAAGGGGGTTCTTTATTTTTTTGATCTTTATGTCACGTGTAATAAATTCTGGTTACTAAAAAAAGGGAAGGAAAATGTTTTAAGTCTCCATACACGCTAACACACTGGTTGAATCTTTCAGGTGATTGTGAAGACAAGAACGGAGTATCAGCCGGAACAGAAGAACAAAGGGAAGTTCCGGGTGCCGAAAATCGCTGAATTTACGGTCAGTTTCTTGGTAGTGTAATAGAAGGAGTAAAGGTGGGGCTGGCTCCAGCCAGCTCAGCACACTCGTGCTTAGAGCAAGCACTGCTGTGGTTGGGGAAATGGCGCAGGCTATTTCTGGAGGATTTCTTGAAGCCATACAGTCTGGGTCACTGAGTTTAATCTAATAAGAACTCTGCCTCTGAGGTCTATCATACTCTCGTGTACTCCGGAATGTTCTGATAAATCTCATAACTGATAAATGCCTCTTTTATTCCTTCTCCTTTCTCCTGTTCCCTTCCTCCTGCTTTTCCATCGCAAGATCTAAATGCAGTAAGTAACTCAAATTTTAGTCTGTTGTTGCAACAAATATGGAGAAAGGGGGAAAGGGGAAGAAAACCTGGCTTTTTCGTGGTGAAACCCTAATGGTTGACTTCCCATTTCTTGGTGGAGGGGGCTTGAGGAGCACTGGGATATGTTGCAGCTATGATGAATTGCATGAAGGAGCAACTATGTGTGCTCTGTGAGGGTGAAAGAGGAGCCCCAGGGAATGCCCTGAGGAAGCCACTCAGGAGCTGAGGTGGGTGGGGAAATGGGTATGAAGCAGGTACAAAGGTGCTGGGAGGTGAGGAGAGTGCAGCTTATGCAAAGGCCCTGAGGCTAGCCCCAACGCTGAATAGAAATAAGGATGGTGAGGCCAGGCTCTAGGAGGGCGTGGAGAGCAGACACAGATGAGGCAAAAGATGTGGATGGAGGGCAGACAGTTTCAGGCATCGAAAGGCTGTATGAAGACATTTAGGGTTTAATACTAAAAGCAACAGGAAGCCTCTGAAGGACTTTAGGAAGAGAAGGGACATGATTGAATTTGGGTTTTGGAAAGCATGCTGGCTGTACATGGCTAATGGAGCGTAGCGGATGAGAGGGAATGTGGGGCACTATTAGGCTACTGCAGTCAAGTGAAAAAACACAAAAAAACGGTAGCGGATCAGATAAGAGTGACGAGTGGGTGGAGAGATGCAGGCAGACCTGAAATATTTAGGAGGCAAAAATCAACCCTGGGGGCAGTAGAACACATGGTCCTGTGGATGGACAATGCCGCAGCCTGGCTGGGCTTGAGCCTCGGTTCCACCTTATTTGAGCTGTGTGGCCACAAGCAAGTCACCAAATCTCACTTATCAAATCAAGACAATAGTAGGGTTGCTGTGAAGATGAAGTACAAAGTACATGCAAAGCACTCGGATCTGTATAGGATAAGTGCACAGTTAATAGTAGCCTTTTTGTGTCAACTGTGACTGGGAGCTTTGAAAGTGAATGTGACTCTTGGTTGGTTATCTGGGAATTGAAGTATATGCAGGGAGAAACATACAGGTTTATTTCTATCTTTGACTAGCTTTCCTCCTGCTAAATCAATACTGAAGCAGCTGAGTATGTGGCCCAGGGGAGGAGTGTGGTCCCTCTGTGTGCATCCCCTGGAATGTGGAACTTCCTTAGATGCCACCCTCCTCTCGGAGAGCAGGGGCTGGTCTTACTGTTTATTGTACTTTCAGTGTCGGCCACACAGCACAGGCCCAGTGAAAGTGGACCAAGACCTAGCTGCATATAAGTACTTGCAGGAATAAGCAGGTACCTGCATGAATGAACACGGCTTGCAGGAGAGGCCTGGGGTATCTTGGTGCACCAGGCCACGGGGTCAAGTTGACCTGTCTTCCTGGCAAGTGGTCACAATATTCCAAGATTCACAAATAAGAATGTTTACTGCAGTACTATCTATAAAATCACAGTATTAGAAACTCGACTTTCAACAAGTTTCTTGTGATTTTATAAATGAGAACACATCCATAGGATGAACTACTTTACAGTTTTAGAATCACCTTTTTTTCCTCAGAGAGTAGTTGTCTCTGAATTATACATTTATGAGATAACTTCGTCTAATTCTTTTCTATGCTTTCTAAATGTTATGCAACATGCACTTAATTATTTCAATAATCAGACAAAAATGAGAATTATTTTTAAGTGTGCTTAAAACAAACAAATAGTGTGTTAAGAGTTTTAAATGAAATTATCCTTTATCCAGCAGTCATTTGAAATGATGGCTATGAAGTGCAATAAATTGGGCAAATACTTAAATAGAGAATGTTGAGTAAAGCAGAGATTAAAATTGTGTGCTTTCTAGGATTGGAGCTATGAAAAACTACAAACACAGAGGAACAACAACATGGAAATAAATGTATTAATATTAAAATGCTGTCTATGGCTGTGTTCTTAGCAGTGAGGTAGGGCCATGGTTATTTTTTGTCTTCTTTGACAACTTTTGGTGATGTGGCTATTTTATCATATCTAAATGAGAGATTGATATAATCCCCTATGGCTTGGAGAGGTGACATAACATGCTTACCCACCAGCAAGTGGCAGAGCCAGTGTGCACAGCCAGGGCCTGGTGGCCTCTCTGCTCAGCCGTGATGCCTACAGTAGGTAACTGCTGGGTAGAACAGGAATGAGTCAGCTAAGTCAGCAATGAGTCAGCTGGGTCAGGGACCAGGGTCTGTAGAGGTTCTCCACCGCCACGCAGTTTGAGTCAATGAGTCCTGGGGGTCAGAAAAGAAGGGCTTTGTGGTTCAGGGGCAGCCCTGACTGTCAGGTGTGGGCAGAGGTGGACCTGCACTTGGAACAAAATGGAAGGAATGGAACAGATTCTCTTATGCTTATATAAAGCTGCAAGCATTAATTAGCCTGGTTTTTCGCTTTGTTAAAGAGAGCTCTCTCTAAGCCCCTTGAAGGATGCACCTGCAGGTGCAGGGGTGGACACAGGGAGTCTAGGGAGGAGGCGTGGAAGTAATTAAGAAGAGTCCGAGGGTCTGAGCTGAGTCAGCTCGCTGGAACTCAGGATCCAGGGGGGCTGTTATGGAGGTGGAATTTACAGGACTTGCTCCTGGCTGGAGGAAGGGCACTGGGGGACTCCTTGGTGTTCGGCTTGTCTACCTGCTGTGGAGGTAGGGAGCTGGGGAGATGCTCTGATATGAGGTGCCTGGAGGCCATGGGCGGGGAGGGGGAAGATAGGTGGTCTGGCTACCCTTGGAACTAACAGGCTTGGGGATCAGGATGGAGATTTCCACTGGAGAACCAGGGCTGGCGTCAGGGAATTTACAGTTAGAGAGCTTGGTGCTGTTACACAGTCAGGGGGTTGCCCTGCAATTATAATTCCTGGGGCTGAGGGAACCTTAGGAACTGCAAAGGTGCACCCGTTCTCATTCCAGTCCCTTCATGGAACTGGGACAGCTTGTGATTTGAATTTCAAAATTAACCTGGAGAAAGCAGTTTATAGTAATTATACTGTAAGAGAGAAAAGAAAGGAGTAGGGTGGGGAGAGATGAATAGAGAAAGATGAACTGAAAGAATTGTCTGGAATTTTTGTCATTTCTGAAACTAAGGAGGCCCTGTAGCCATTGGAAAGAGCCACAGACTTGAAAGATTTTCATCAGAGTTATGTGAGAAAATGGGAACATGCAGAGAAAAAAAAAACCCTCCTTCTTTCTTAATCTGAGAGGGAACAGTTCTCTAAAATTGATTTTGCTATGGAAGGTGCTGGTGCTGTGGAAGGTGTTGGTGCCATGTTGGGGGTGCTAGTGTTATGGTGATCCTGGTGCTGTGGAAGGTGCTGGTGCTATGGAGGTTGCCGGTGCCATGGTGATCCTGGTGCTATGGAAGGTGCTGGTCTCATGGGGATCCTTGTGCTGTGGAAAGCGCTGGTGCTGTGGAGGGTGCTGGTGTCTTGGTGATCCTGTTGCTAAGAAGAGTGTTGGTATCATGGTGATCCTGGTGCTATGGAGGGTGCTGGTGCTGTGGAAGGTGTTGGTGCTATGGAGAGTGCTGGTATCATGGTGATCTTGGTGCTGCGGAGGGTACTGGCATCACAGTGATCCTGGTGTTATGGAGGATGCTGGTGTCATGGTGACCCTGGTACTGTGGAGAGTGCTGGTGTTATGGTGATCCTGGTGCTGTGGAGGGTGATTGCATCATGGTGATCCTGGTGCTATGGCGGGAGCTGGTGCCAAGGAGAGTGCTGGTGCTCTAAAGGCCACTGGTGCTCTGAAGGTTGCTGTGCTATGGAAGGTGCTGGTGCTGTGGAGGGTACTGGCGCTATAGAAGGTACTTATGCCATGCTGCCAGGCCTGGTTGTTTCTAGGTTAGTCCATGAGTTGGAGCTGAGCCTGGGTTTGGAACTCATTGGTGCTAAGCTGTGGTGATGCACAACTGTCCTCCAGGGAGACACTTGGGCTTGAGGCTAGGCTCACCTGGGCATCTTAGATATTGGCTTTGCCATACCTTAGCTACATAACCTTGGGAAAAATCTCTTCACTTCCGTGCTCCCAATTTTTTCATTAATAAAACCAGACAATCACAGTGAATAGTCTAAGTCTTTGGTGCACTCTAGGGGTTTAATAAATGATCATTTTATTTCCTTCCTATTCATGTCTTTTTATTTCCTCTTGTGTTCTTAGCTTCCTGTCTAATTAGCTGGATTTTGGCTGTTGGTTGGGATCTGGGCCTCTCTTTGCAGGCTTTTCTCCCTGGAAATGTGCTGGGAGAACCTGGAGGAACATTTCAAGGGGTAGCCGGCTCAGTGTCAGGATTCATGAGCGGTCTCTGGGTTTTCACAATGATTCCTGGAGGCACGTGTTTGCTTGTTGGTAAGGGCAGGTCATTTTATTTTATTTTTTTAGACAGGGTCTCACTCTGTCACCAAGGCTGGAGTGCAGTGGTATGATCATGGCTCACTGCAGCCTTGACTTCCGAGGCTCAAGTGATCCTCCCACCTTAGCCTCCCGAACAGCTGGGACTGCAGGCACATGCCACCATGCTCAGCTAATTTAAAAAGTTTTGCTTTTTTGCTAGAAATAGGGTCTAACTTTGTTGCCCAAACTGGTCTTGAATTCCTGGCCTCAAACAATCCTCCTGCCTTGGCCTCCCAAAGTGCTGGGATTACAGGTGTGACCCACTGCACCCAGCATGTCCATTTTTTTTTGTAGGCTATTTTTTAGTACTTCAGTTATAAGATGAATAATAATAATATCTTAAATATGCCTTGACATCTACTTTTCAGCCTAACAACAATCTTGGGAAGTAGGTACTTTTTACAGATGAGGAAACTGATGCTCAGAGAAGTGAGGTGACTTCCCCAAGGTCGCTTAGCCAGGAAGTGTTAGAATAAAATGCGAACCCAGTTCGATGGCTCTGTATCCCATTCTCTCTGCCACAACTTGATGTCACCCTGCCATTGTCCTGGCCAAGCTGTGGCCTGCCTGCCTTCTTTGTCTCCCTCCCTTTTCTTCTTTGTCGTTATTAATATTGGTTCCAGGCTGGGCTCAATACTTGTAGCTGGGAGATACAAAGTTGGATAAAACAAAACCCCTGCCCTGAAGGAGCTTGCAAGTGTGTGGATTAGACAAGAAACATATCTGTGCAGCTTTTCAGTTATACTTTTTCTGGAGTCAGCAACTCCAGGATCCCTTGCTGATCCTCTTAGCTGGATTTGGGCCCTCCTCTGGGGTCTGCACGGTCACATGGAGGCCTCCTTTCCCATTGTCCTCTGCCTGGCTGATACTGCACCTGCAGACCCCTCTGATCCCTGGAGGGCAGGGAGGTGACTGGTGCATCTCTGTGTTCCCAGTTCCCAGCACAGGCCTGGCATGGAGTAGGCTTTGGGTGCATTGCATTGTGGGGCCCATCTCTTGGGATGATCTCAGGAGCATCCCTGACCCCACATCCTGATCCAGCATTCAGAGAATCTGCCTCATTAGGCTCTGGACAGGGCCAGCTCGGAGTGGAGGGCATGCAGGCACTTGGGGAAGGATCCTGAGAATGCCTGCGGACCAGACACAGAGCACATCCAGTGGAGAGAAGCTGCAGAGGGAGAGGTGCCTTAGCCCAAAGGGACCAGAGCTCACCATTCTCTCATGAAAATGAGGTGGGACCAGGAACTGAAAATGAGAGGGCCAGTCATTTTTAAAGAATCAGTGTCAGTGGGCTATTATTAAAACAAACAGCAACAAGCAAAACAAAAATAAAACCCCAGTTGAAATTTCAGGCTAACATTAGAACATGTGGATTTTTTGTTGTTTCATCCGTTCACCAATCCATTCCACTCTGGGGCCCTGCCTGTGACTGGTGCTTTGTGTGTGCTACCCTGCTGAATGGTCCCAGTGCGCCAGGCTGGTGGGATTATTACTCTATTTGCACGTGATGAACCCAGGCTCAGAGAGTTGGAGTGAGCCATCTGAGGTCCACACCCTGGAGGCTGTGCAGCTGGGCTGCCTGCCTGTGTAGACAGGGTCAGGCAAGGCTACTCAAAGGAGGCTGCCGCTGAGTGGAAGGGCATCCCCGGCTACATAGGATGGCATCCCCGGCTACACAGGAATGGCTCCCTGGGGATGTGCTGAGCTCACTTACCTGCCAGTGGCTCCTTCTCCTTTCCTTTCATAATATAGGGCCAAGAAATGGGGACCTTGGCAGCCTGTCTCAAGCCTCAGCACTGCTCACATTCCCTCCAACACTGGCACGGGAAGAGGTAGGGAGAAACACAGAAACCAGCCTCCTCAGTGCTAGCCACCACATCTAGCAGCCACAGAGCCAGGCCACTGTCCCCCTGGAAGTCTCTAGTCACTGTCCTTTCTTCCCTGTTCTTACTCCAACACTCTGGTTCAACCCACATCACCGCCTGTCCCAGCACTCTCTGTGGTCTCTGGCCCCTTTCCTCAGCCCCCTCCAGTCCTTTCTCATCCTCTTTAAAAACACATGCCCCACAATGGCGTTCCTGTGCCTTCATTGCTCACCTGCTTCTCCCATAGATGCCTCCACCTCCTGGAAATACTGCCCCTTTCCTCATGATCCTGTCCGTTTGATGCCTCTCTGACTTTGTCCATGTCTTCCCTTCTAGCTGGATTGCCTTTCCTGCCTGCCATGAGGCCATCTCCCTATTCATCCCTCACCACCCAATAGACATGGCCCGGGCCTGTGCAGTTTTGCCTGCAGTGCCATGCAAAGCCTTTCTTTCCTCCTTTAGGTTCCTGCACTTCCTATAGGACCCTCCATTCTAGTACTAATTAAACAGAGTTGGCATCAGCGACTTACCTACTGGGTCTCCCACTGACTGGACCGTTCCTGCTCTTTGAGGCAGGAATGGTGTCTTTTTCTCTGTACCTAAGAAGCCAGCCAGCATCTGGCCAGGTGAAGCACCAAAAAAATGCCTTTAATAAATGAATAAGGCCAGGCATGGTGGCTCATACCTGTCATCCTGTCGCTTTAAGTGGCCGAGGTGAGAGGATTGCTTGAGCCCAGGAGTTTGAGACCAGTCTGGGCAACATAGCAAAACCCCATCTCTATAAAAATTACAAAAAAAAAAATTAGCTGGATGTGGTGGCACATGCCTGTGGTCTCAGCTGCTCAGGAGGCTGAGGCAGAAGGATCATCTGAGCCTGGGAGGTTGAGGCTGCAGTGAGCCGTGATGGCGCCACTGCACTCCAACCTGGGTGACAGAGTGAGACCCTGTCTCAAATGAATGAATGAATGAATGAATGAATAAGGAGGTGAATGAGCAGATAAAAAAAATTCCTCATGGCTGACCAAGAAACTCCATGTTGATCACACCAACAGCTCTGCCTGTCTTGTTTCCGATATCTTTATTTAAAATCAGAACTCTTTTCTGAACTCTTGCTGATAACACATCCTCATAACTCTCTTTCTGATGCCATATTTCTAAGGAGGTGAGACCACGTTTCTAGCTTCACCATTTGCCCCTACCAATTTTTCATCAAAACTCCAGGGCCTCCATTTCATGGGATTCTAATATTTGCTGACAGCAGCAAATGTAGATAAGAGATTTTACTTTATTATCTGTTGTCTTGCTTTTTATTGCTCTTTCTCTCTCTCTCTCTCTTTCTTTTTCACTTACAGGAACATTTTTAGGCAAGTTATTAAAAACACTGCCTGCTGGGTTAGGAGCAGAGTCATTATTTGGATGGAGAGAATTTGCACATGAAGACTTGGTGGAGAAAGGCTGCCAGAGTGTTTCATGTTTATTATTTCACTTCTGGCCAGGGTTTTATTGAAAATCAGACTGAAGATGCTGGTCTATGTTTTTGTCTGGGTGCTTTCTCCCAGCTTTATAAGTGTTCTGCTAGAGTGACCTTCAAAAATATATGCTGCTATTAATTGATAGTTGCAAAGCAATTGTGGCTTAATTTTTTTTTTAACGAAACATTCCTCTAGGAGAGGAAACATGCATGGTGCTGCCTTAGGAGGAGTGTGCATAGGGTTTGATGAGAGACAGGGCGATTCAGTGACCACCCCACAGCAAAAGGATGGGCTTTTATTACCGGCTTTACATTTTCATTGATCCAAACAAACATTGGTAAGTAATTGCTGCAATAAAGAGAGTCACTTGTTAATAAACTTAGTGTAGAAGAAGACTCCTAGGGTGTAGCGAGCACTGTTGTTTCCCATGGGACTCCTGCAGGGGTGGGCTGGAGCAACTCACACCCACTCCTGAGAGCTGATTCTTCCAAGTTTGCAAGCCAGTTGTGAAACTGTTGGAAGCTTGAAATCAATCATGGTGGGAGTATTTACACCGAAATCCGCAAATGCTACAGATCTCCTCCTCTACCCTCAAGAGATGGTTTCTCAGCACACCTCTGTGTGAAAGGCAATATGGAGGAAATACATGGGTTAGGGGTTTGATTCCATGGGTTTGTGAACTAGAACATGTCATTTCAGCTCTCTGAACCTGTGTTTCTCAATCTGCAAGATGGGTGGCTGATGGCTCCATCATAGGCCTACCGTGAGGCAATGTAAATTAACACAGTTGTTCCATGATGGCTCGATAAACATGAGCTTCCTCTTGTTGCTGCATGGTAGTTTCATTTCTGGGAGTGGGGTCTCTTGCTAGATGGATGCTGCCACCTAGCTTGGGTCTCCAGTGGGAAGCTATGCCTAGTACCTGTGCTCCTCCATCCCAGGGGACAGTGCCCTGGCTCAGTTGCTCCTCCTGGCTTACCCTTCCCACTGTGCCAGCTTCCAGCTTTCCATCTCTGTCCCACCCCTTCACGCACTATGAGCAAAACCAGGTTAGATCATCAGATCACTCTCCTGCTTGAGAAATCTGTGATGTCTCCCTCCTTCCTAGGGGCTGCAGTGTGATGTCCTTAGCACGGCACCGTAGGCTCTTTCAAAGGTGGGCCTTGCTGCTGGTTCCTGTCCCTCTGCCACTACCTTCAGTATTCTGGGGCTCTCATTGCACTGCAAAACTGCCATGCCTTTTCACACCTCTGGCAGTGCCCACACAGTGTCCTCTGCCTCCAATGCTGTCCATGTTTTCTGCCTGGAGACCCCACTCAGAGCTAATCTCCCCTGGAACCAGTTCTGGACTCCCCAAGTCACTTTCACACCTGGAAGTCCTGGGATCCCAGCATTACAACATTTCCTTCTCGTTCTGTGCCTTACTGATGACGTGACACACTGGCTTTCCTAGAGTTCTGCTACCCAGCTGGATTGCTGAAGGTGCCACTGAAGAGAGGGCTTCCTAAAGGTTTCTCAGATCCTTGGTTGGAGTAATAAAAGGCAGATGCTCACAGAAAGTAAAACAACATTTAAAAAATAATTATTTGCAATAATAAATAATAACATTTATTTTATTAAACTTCTATTATGTGCCAGGTAGCCTGTCAGTCATTTCCCATCTTATCTTTATTACAGCTCATGAAATAGGCTTATTTTTAATATACAGATGAGAAAGCTGGGATCAGCATGATTAATTAAGCTACTCAGGGTCACACAGCCAATAAGGGGGCAGAGTCAGGCTTTTCTGACCCAGAGGGGTATGTGCACCGACATGTGGTTACGTGTATGTATGTGCATGCATACATGTGTATTCTTTTATCTATACTATCTTCCAAATTGGGAAACCCTGCACATTTGGGGAATTGCCTAAATTAAGCTAAACTGAAATGTGGTTGCAAGAATACTAAAATTCTGCTGCAGATTCCTGTTATTTGCTAAGTGTTAGGTTAATTTTCCTTTGGCTCTCTTGTCTTATTTTTTCTCTTTGAATACGCTGTTTGGCCAAGTCCTGAAATGCATTTTCCAAAAGGGAAAAAGAGAAGTGACAATTTCCCAAAAAAGAGACACCGTTTTCCTCAGGGTCTGTCATGCCACCTGCTCCACAATCCCAGTCACAAGTCAGGAGGGTTCATCTCCTGACTTCCTTCTCCACTCTCTGGGCCTCTGCTCCTGCAATGCATGATTATATTAAATGTGATTTTTAAAAAGTTGAAGATGTTTAAGCTCCTGGAACTGTTAGAAGAAGGCCTCAATAAAGTGACTGTATGTGCAGCTTTTCATGTTGCCCCCAGGTTCTATAATTATAAGAAAATGAGTTGTTATAGCAACTGCCATGTAGGCTTTGCTTCCTCCTGGAGATGCTGAGCACTCAGCCCTGTGATCCAAGCTACTGGGAGGGAATTTGGTTCTTTAAGGGGTTTCAGCCCTCACTTGGGTGATCATCATTAAGTCATTCTAATTCTCCACAACCTGGACCCAGTTTTACTTTGCAATCTGACAGACCTGGTTTGAATGTTAGTTCTATAACTCACTGGCAAGTCACCTCACCTCCATCAGCCTCAGTTTGTACTTTTGCAAAATGGGGATGCCAGTGCCTACCACTTCAGAGAACCATTGTGACGATGGTGCTTGTGATGTGGCCAGCACAGTGCCTGGCATGTAGTAGCCCCTGATATATATTGGACATACCCCCCCTTAACTTCTTTCACTGGGAGCAAATGAAACATGAAAATGCTAAAAGTAGAGAGGGTAGGTGTTTTCACAGTGTTTGAAAAACTATTGTCATTAATTTGGGTAGCATTTGTGGCTTGAAAACCAGGATGCTAAACAGAAATTCTAGGCTGAATCATGTATAAGACATGAGACAGGGGAAAAAGAGAGATGAAGAAGAGAGAGAAAAAAGCTTCATATTAATGACTATTTAACTAAATGAAACTGACTTGAATGGAAACTGCTCCAGTTTCTTTCTATATTGCATTTCTCTGAGACTATGAAAAAAAAATTCTACTTTCTTAAAGAATCTTTTAACTGAGTCAGGAAACCTCGCTTCTGGTCTCAATCTTTGGGCCTCAGTTTGCCCATCTGTAAAATGAGGAAATTGGGTGAGATCATCCCCAAGGGCCCTGGAACAATCATTCTCAATCAGAGGTAATTTTGTTTCTCAGGGGACACTTGGCAATATCTGGAGACATTTTTGGTTATCACAACTGGAGGTAGGGGTGCTATTGGCATCCAGTGGGTAGATGCCAGGGGTGCAGCTAAACATCCTGTGATGCGTAGGACAGCTCCTTACAACAAAGCATCGTCCAGCCCCAGATGCCGAGAAGTCTTGCTCTAGAATTTACCAGCATGTTGGCTAGGCCTAGAACCAGAAATGACACCACAGTCACGCCACCAAGATAAGTCAGATTTGTTCGGTATTTCAGTTTCTTATCCTGGCAATCTCCCAGAGATTTGAAGCCTTAGAAAAATTAGAAAAGGTAAAGACAAAAAGACTTCTCAAGGTTGAAGGAAGCTTAGTAAAGAATGAGATGGCCACAGGAAGTATGGCGCTGCACGACTCTAAACAGACCCAATATGATTGTTTGGTGCACAAAGCAAAATGCACTCAATACAATTCTAGGTCTATAAATAGCTTTATTATTTTTGTGTAGAGGAGGATAAAAACAAATCTTGCAGACATTTCAACTGACCTTCTCATTTCCAGCTCCTGTCTTCGGCTTTGACATGTCAAGCCATAGTCAGCGTGTGTCTCTTCTGAAACTCACAGGCGATCACTTCCTTCTCCTGCTTCAAACCATTCTGGGGCTTTTCTTGGCCGTTAGGGTAAAATCTGAACTCCTTTCCTTGCTATACTTGGTCTTCGAAGACTGTCTCTCGCTCATCTCTTCAGTCTCCTCCCACCAAGCTGAATTACCTGTGGAATTCTCAACACACTGGATCTGATTTAATCTCTACTCCTCCGCTTAGCTGTTCTTTCTGCACCAAATGCTCTTCTCTCCCCACAGTCTGGTAGCCGCCTATTCATCTCATAAAGCTGGCTGGAACATTACCTCCGGATGTTGCCTTTCCTGGTAACTTTGCCTCTCTTCCCCATTTTCAGATAGGACTGACCATTTCCTCTGCTGGGGCCTTACTCAATGGGCAGAGTTGGTCATCTTCCCCTCCTTCATGCAGTTATTTCTTAACCTGCGTCTTTCTGGTCCTATGAAAGCCTGGGCTCGTGAGGACAGAAACCGCCATGATTCAGGTGTATAGCTCCTTATGCTTATACATTCTGGGGCTTTGAATACAGCAGGTGGTCAGTAACCTTTGTTTTAAAATAAGCATAATATACAAATGTACAACATTCCAACAGCACAGAAAGGCATTTCACTGAGAAATTCAAGTCTCCCTTTCCTTCCCTCATAATTCTCACAAAAAATATCTGTTGTCTATGTCTGTGCTCTTCATATTGGAAGCTCCTAGCCACCTGTGGCTAGATACATTTAAATGGATCAAAACAAAATACAATTTAAAATTTAATTTCTCAGCCGCACTAGCCTCATTTCAAGTACTTAGTAGTCATGTGAGCCTAGTGACTGCTGTGTTAGACAGCTCAAATTTAGAGAACATTTCCATCATTGCAGACAGTATGTTAGTCCAGGAGTAGCTTCTTATGTTCTTACATTCTCATCCAGGGTCATTTCCTAAAGGTCTTTTTTTTTTTTTTTTTATCTGAGTCGGAGTCTAGCTCTGTCAGCAGGCTGGAGTGCAATGGTGCGATCTTGGCTCACTGCAACCTCCGCCTCCCAGGTTCAAGCGATTCTCCTGCTTCAGCCTGCCAAATAGCTGGGATTATGGGCATGAACCACCACACCCAGCTAATTTTTGTATTTTTTTAGTAGAGATGGGGTTTCACCCATGTTGGTCACGTTGGTCTTGATCCCTTGACCCCCATGAGCCGCCTGCCTCGGCCTCCCACAGTGCTGGGATTACAGGCGTGAGCCACCGTGCCCAGCCTACAGGTCTTATATGTATAGTACACACACACACACACACACACACACACACTTGATTTCCTTCTTCATCTTCTCAAATGTAACCATTTTATACACATTCTCTTGTACCTTGATTTTTTCTCTTAATATCTCAGAGATCTTTCCACATCAGCACATTGAGATCCTTTTTGTTCTTGTTAATGACTGTAGACAGAGGATGTTTCATCATCTTTCTCAATTAGTCCATGATTGTTCTAGCTTCCAGCCTTCTGCTGCTGAAATCATGCTGCAGTGAACTTCCTTCCAGTGAACTACACACACTACTACAGTTTGAATGTTTATGTTCTCCCCGAAATTCCTATGCTGAAATGCTAACCCCAACTTGACATTAGGTATTAGGAGGTGGGGCCTTTGGAAAGTGATTAGGTCATTGGGGTGGAGCTCTCATGAATGGGCTTAGTGCCCTTATGACAGAGGCCCCAAGAAGCTTGATCTACCCTTCCACCATGGGAGGGCACAGATAGAGGCACCATCTATGTTACAGAAAGTGGGCCCGTCCCAGATACCAAATCTCCTGGTGCCTTCATCTGAGGTCTCTCAACTTTCAGAACTGTGAGAGATAAATGTGTGTTGTTTCTAAACTACCCAGTCTATGGTATTTTGTGATACCATCGTCCAAATGGACTAATACACACGCACATACACACATGCGTACACACATCCCTTTCATATGTTTCTGCAAGTGTACGTGGAGGGCGTGAGAGTCTTCAATCTTAAAAAACTTGACAGAGGGTAGGTACAGCTTCCATTTTAATTAATAGGTTTTTCCAAATTGCCTTCCAAATACGTCCACTAGTCTATATATACTTCCTCCACAGTGCCTAAGAGTGAGCTACTCCTCCCCATGTGCCAGCACCAGGTTTTAACCAACTCTAAGTCCTACCCATCTGTTAGGTAGAAAATGGCCCCCCATCTTGAAGTCTGTATATCTTTCTCTCTCTCTTTTTTTTTTTTTTTTTTTTGAGATGGAGTCTTGTTCTGTCATCCAGGCTGGAGTGCAGTGGTTCGATCTCAGCTCACTGCAACCTCTGCCTGCTGGGCTCAAGCAGTTCCTGTCTCCGCTTCCTGAGCAGCTGGGATTAACAGGTACATGCCACCATGTCTGGCCAATTTTTGTATTTTTAGTAGAGACAAGGTTTCACCATATTGGCCAGGCTGATCTTGAACTCCTGAACTCAGGTGATTCTCCCACCTCAGACTCCAAAAGTGCTGGTATTACAGACAGGTGCCACCATGCTCGGCCGTGCATGTCTTTCATTATCAGTGAGTCTGAGCTTCTTTTCACGTTCTTATTGCCTGTTTGATCTTTGGTTCCTTTCTGGAAACATTCTTACCTGGTTGGATCATTTGTTCATTCCTCCTGATTTGCGTGGCTACCTCCCAAAGCCACAGATTTAGTTTTTCTCCCTTGTTTGGTATTTCCTCAGTCTTCCTTTGCCTTTTGGTTTCGTTTATGGTATAACTGCTTTTTTCATTCTACAAGATTTCTAACTTGTGCTTTAACTCAAATTAATCATGGACTCTAGAAGGCACGAGGGAAAATACTGATATATTTGACTCTAAAAATTAAGCTTTTCTCCCAACCTAAATTTATGTTTTCTTCTGGTGCTTTTATGATTGTGTTTTATAGGTTACAATTTTGATTCATCTGGAATTTGTCTCTGTGTAAAGAGTGAGCTGGGAATCCAAGTTTATCTCTTTTTGAATGGCAGTTTGTCAGGTGTTCTAAGATCATTTATGAATCCTTTCCTTCTCTGACTTGATATGCAACCTTTTAAAAAAGGTACCGCATTTCCATATGGGTTTCAGTCTACTTCTGTTCTCTTTCCTTCTATCGATCTGACAGTTTTTTGTTATTATATACCAAATTCTTTCAATTACAGCTTTGTTATACGTCTTTATATCTGTGTAAATTACTCTTCTCTCATTCCTTTCACTCTTTAGAAACTCCTCACCCATTCTTGCGTTTTGCTTTTGCAGGTAAATATGCATATAAAATATGTATATAAAATAAATATATATACATATAAATATATGTTATATATAATATTATATATAACTCTATGTGTAAATAACCTTATTATATATAACCATATATATGTTTATATTTTGCTACTGTTACTTTTTACTTGGGTTACATAAATTTATGAATTTCAATTTGAGGAGATACTGCATCTTTGCAATATTGAGATTTTCTTTCTTTTTTTTATTTTTGAGAGAGAGCCTTCTTCTGTCACCCAGGCTGGAGTGCAGTGGTGCGATCTCAGCTCACTGCAACCTCCACCTCCTGGGTTCAAGTGATTCTTGTGCCTCAGCCTCCCAAGTAGCTGGGATTACAGGTGCACACACCACCACGCCTGGCTAATTTTTGTATTTTGTCATACAAATGAGGTTTCGCCATGTTGGCCAGGCTGGTCTTAAACTCCTGACCTCAGGTGATCTGCCCGCCTTGGCATCCCAAGGTGCTAGGATTACGGGCGTGAGCCACTACACCCGGCCTAAAATATTGAGATCGTCTATCCAGAAACAAGATTGCATTTGTTGAAGACTTTCATCACTTTCCGTTGAGCTTTAAGATCATTTTTGCAATTCTTGTTAAACTTATTCTAAAGTATTTTATCTTTATTGTTGTTGTTGTTGCTATTGTAAAAGGAATCTTCATTATTTTTTCTAACTAGGTATTATTTTTACTCAATAAAAATGCTTTTGAATTTTGTATATTTATTCGCCACTAGGCAGCTACCAACTTGTCTTATTGTTTCTAATAATTTGTTTAAAATTTTGATTCTTTGCATTTACAAAGAATATACAATTGTTTCATCTGCCCTAATTCTAATATTGCTTCTCTTTTTCTGTTATTTAGTTTTCTTATGTTATTTCCTCTTGGCAATTTTTAGATTTCTGATGTCATTTTCTATTTAATTGCAGTGGTCAGTGCTTTCGGATTTGCTATGTCTAGTGTTTTAGCATTTACATTTTGATGGTTTTCTTCCCCCCAAATGCCCTTTCCGCATTTATGGACATGGCGATATGGTTTGACTTTTTTGACTCAGCATTATGGTAAATTATACTAATATATTTTCAGATATTAAGCCATTCTTACATGTTCTCATTTGATCGTGGTGTACCATGGAGTTCTGTTTGCTAATACATTACTGTATTTAATTTTTTTTTTTTTTTTCTTTTTGAGACTGAGTTTTGCTCTTGTTGCCCAGGCTAGAGTGCAATGGTGTGATCTTGGCTCACTGCAACCTCCAACTCCTGGGTTCAAGCTATTCTCCTGCCTCAGCCTCCTGAGTAGCTGGGATTACAGGCATGCACCACCATGCCCGGCTAATTTTATATTTTTAGTAGAGATGGGGTTTCTCCATATTGGTCAGGCTGGTCTTGAACTCCCAACCTCAGGTGATCCACCAGCCTCGGCCTCCCAAAGTGCTGGGATTACAGGTGTGAGCCACCGCACCTGGCCTGTATTTAAAATTTTTGCTTTATTAATATTGTGAGGTTGTGTTGAGTTTTACTTTTTCTACTGTCTTCAGTTAGGTCTGGTATTCATGTCATTCTGCCTCTGTGAAAAGAATGTACATGCATTTTTCTTTCTCCATGTTCTGGAAAATTTGAGAGTAGAGAAATAATCTGTTTATTTATGTATTTTTTAAAAACAGAATTAACCCACAAAATTATCTTAGCATTTGGAAAAACATGGGTAGTTTTCAGTAATTATATGAAGAATTAATACACAAATAAATTTCATTTGTGCCCGGCCACCTCTCTAAAGCTTTTAAAGATTCTGTTTAGAAATTTACCCATTGCCGTTCTCTTAATTGTAACTCCCTTCAGCAATTTATCTCAGAGTGACCCCATTCAGTCAATAAGTGTTTACAGAATAGCTTCCATGTCCTGAGTGTTGGGGTAGACGGTGTGGGTGATTCATGGAAGTACAAGATGTGGCCTACAATTTAATGTTCCCAGGGTGCTGACATAAAGCTGAAGCTTCCATTTATGTGAATTTGGTTTTAGAGCAGTATCATTTATCATTGAATATTAATGGAGCAGTATTTGCAGATTACCCTATAGGCTTAAATTAGTCATCCTTGGAACTAGGGTATAGTAGCTCACTCCAGGCTGCACACACTGAGCCAACACATCATCTTCCCTTCTTACGTCTGAGTCTGGCTTCCATCTCTGCTGCTGGTCTGCAGAATAGAGCACATTGTTCTGTGGGGGCGTGGCTCTGCCACTGGCTCCCTGTGTGACTCTCTCCTCTTCCATGAGTTTGGGTCTTTTACCTGTAAGAAGGAGACACTGATCTTATTTTGTCATACTTAGATACTATATGTAAAGCATCAAAACACATTTGGCACCCGGAAAATCGACATTTACCTCCTTGTTTTGGTATCTCCCAAAATACCTAGCTGAGTACTGGGCTATGAAGTACTATGGGGTATGGGATACTTGTTCAGGCCTAGATTATTTTTAGAGCCCCTGACTGGTCTTCCTACTCCCCAGATCCACTCCTTCCAATTCAGTTTCCATCCAAGCTCAAAGTAATTTTAAAAACACCAATGGACCATGTCCATGAATGCCGGATGTTAAAGACCCACGAGGTCTCTAGTTCCCCCAGTAAACTGTTCAGTCTAAACCTTATGCTCCTTCCTTAGGCTTCCTCTGCTTACCATTCAAGACTTGTCTTTCCCTGTCATGTGCCACCCCAATGTCCACACCTTGGTGCAGGCTCTTCTTTCCACCTGGATCCCCCTTTTACTCTCTCCTTCCAGGCTGGCCCAGGAGCCCCACTCCCCAGTGCCATCTCTATCACATCACTTCTCACCTTGCCTTCTGTGAGTCTCTCCTAAGAGCAGACACCACGTATGTGTCATCCATGTATCCCATGTGCCTGGCCCAGGGCCAGCAAAGGGCTAGGTGTTCAGCTTGTATCTATTGTCCAGTGAACAATTAGACTTTGGCTTACATGGTAAAATATGAATAAGATTTTCTCCATTTTAGTTCTCTGGGGATCCCTGGGGTAAATTGTTCTTTATAACAGAAATGAGGCCAGGAAAATCAATTGTGTTTCTTGGCTGCAGGAGAAGACGGAACAGCGTGACTTTCCTGAATGTCTCAGGGCACAGCACTATAACAGGGTGGCAAGAGGTGGACTGTGCTGGAGGCCCCTTTCAGTCTTACGTGCATTTCAAGCTGAGCTCCAGCGAGAACTCACCATTCAGCTGCCCACTGCTCATGAAATTCAGGAGCTGGAGTGTTTGCAAAGCTTCCTTGCACATCTCCTTTCTTCTTTTTAGTAGTATTGAGCTAGTCGGGCAGCTGCTTGGTTGCTGATGATTTTAGAGTTAAACACCCACACTCCAAGATGCTGCCTTCAATAAGTGGAGGGAGAACAAAAGGCCACAAAAAAGACAGGAGAACGAACATTGATCCAGAATCTTCTGGGTTCTAGGCACAGTGCCTGCTGCATTTGTCTACTTCCTTGACTTGCATAACTGCCCTGTGATGGGGTCATTATTGTAATCACTCCCTTTGTACTGAAGACAGAACGGAGAATGAAAGAGAGGTGACCTGTACAAGGCCACATGGGTTAGATAGGGGCCATTTGTGTGTCTTCTGAGCAATCAGTTTGTTTTTATCTTCTGGAATCTGTGAACGTTATGACGGACACAGAGTTTCCTATCATTGGTCAGGTTTCTGGAAAGCCTTGAGCTAATGTCTTGCCCACTTGCTGTAAGTAGGGATACTGTTACCCCACCTGCCTCTAACTTATGGCCATCCTTTTTCCTTCCGTTTCTTCCATTACTATTTTCCTCATCTATAAAATGCAGATTACAATAATTATACCTATCACAAAGTAGTGTTGTGGAGAAACCAAGTAAAGTGCTCAGGGGAGAATTGGGCACAGTGTGATCACTCAACGTGGAGCCCAGGAGTTGCCTGAAGTCATTTCTGGAAAAAGACGGAAATATAATAAAGGTAAGACGAGTGAAACAAGTTATGTGGCATTTATTTACTTAGCATAGCTTTATTGAGCACCTACTGCAGCCAAGCCCTGGCCAGATGTAGGGGTTACCAAGATGAGTCCCCGAAGGCCTCGGGCCTCAAGGAACAAGTAGTTCAGTTAAATCTCAGATCTGCTACAAGTGAATGTCAAACAGGCTTTCTCAGCTGGGTTGATGCGAGCTTCCTCCACGGAGCCTGTATCGAAGAGCATTCCACACTCTCTGCATCCCCCGTCTTGCTTTATTTTCTGTGTCCAGGAAGTAGCCCAGATCTGAACCTTACCTCCAGCTATATGGTTTGTCTGTAGCCCCTCAAAGAAGAGCTTTGCATAAAGAAAGACACCTTGCTGATGCCTCCCCCTGGGTCATGAGGCCCCGCTCATCCTGCCAGGGCTGCGGGGGTTACGGTTGATTGAGCACACAAACATGGGACCCAAATTGCAGCTGCTACCGGCAGCTCCACTGAGGGAAGATAATTTCATTAGGTTCCAGGCTCTTGCTCTAATGCTCTGTGGCGTTGTTTCTGTGGCCTTGCAGGCTGGCTGTGCGTGCACTCCTGTGTCTACTGAATAATTTTCCTGTCTTTGTATAGTCAGAATGGTGCATAATGATGTGCACGTCCATTTTTTGGAGCCAGGAAGAGTGGATGAAATGCAAGAGTCTGATTTCTGCCCCGATCAAACCATGGGAAAGTTAATTAAGGCTGTGATTTACCAGACGATCTTGAGGAAATTAAGCAGTCCAGCCAGGCATCTGGCTATTTTAGTGGCAGGAAGTCAAATGGTTGGCTCTATTGGTGACTCTGTAGGTGTGCATTTAAATAATAATGACAGTAATTCCAACATTTATAGGAGCTTTACATCCAGCATTTTTGGAAGTCCACCCAGTGTACCTAGTAGGTGGGTGTTATGATTTAGATAAAGAGAGGCAGACAAGGAGACGGAGGCTCAGAGAGGTTGCATCGTGTACTGAAGGTAACACAGCCAGGAAGTTGTGAAGCAGAGATTAAATCCTAGTCTGATGGTAGGGCCTGTACTCCTTCTCCCACCTTACACTGCTTCATCTTAGACGCCTGCATCCCAGGCTCTGAACAGCCACGATGAAACTGCTATATCATTTGTATCCTGAACGCTTGCTAGCCCTTCATTTCCTTAATAGCAAATTAAAACGATCATCGTGGCAGCTGTAAGTAAACTTCATGACCTCACTGTTCCAAGCCCATTTGCCTGCATTTTAGGACAAATTTGGAGCTACAATCATTGCCTGTGGAAATAGCAAGGCTGTGTGACAACTTAATTTCCTGAGTTTCACTTTGTACAAAATGACCCTGGTGAGACTTGTGAGGGTTTTCTTGTTTGGATCATTTTTCCCAGATGCTGGGGATTGACGCTTTCGCGGATGAAAGCTCCACAACCCAGGCCAGAGGAAGGCCTAGATGTATTGAGCAAATGTCAGAAAGAAGAGGCTCGACCTGGCCTGGCTGTGGGAGCCTAGGAAGTCCCCTCACCTTGCCAAGTCAGATGGGGATTAATGACATCTTCCTCAAACCGTTGTTGTTATTTTGGACTTACACTAAAGCAAAGCCCAGCTCCCAGCTTATAGGAATGCTCAATGAGTACTAGCTTCTTCTCCTCTATCCTCCCAAATTCCTCCATTGTGGTAGGTAGTGGCCTGTATGTATTTGGAGATGTTTTGTGGACACGTGTCTCTGGCCCATTTAACCACCTGCCCTAGCCTGTAAAGTGGCCACAGGAGCCCACGGCGCCAGCTGGGAGCCAGCTTCCGGCTCAGCCCTAGACAAGTCACACTCCTGGCCTGACCCTGGGCCTTGTTGAAGAGATTGGGGTGATTTCTGGCTAACTGACCCTGGGCCAATCACTTTCTGGAAACTTATTTACTCTTAACACAGGGATAAAAAGCCCAACCAGGGCTGGGTGCGGCGGCTCACATCTGTAATCCCAGCACTTTGGGAGGCCGAGGTGGGCGGATCACAAGGTCAAGAGATCAAGACCAGCCTGGCCAACACAGTGAAACCCTGTCTGTACTAAAATACAAAAATTAGCTGGGTGTGGTGGCACATGCCTATAGTCCCAGCTACTTGGGAGGCTGAGGCAGGAGAATTGCTTGAACCCGGGAGGCGGAGGTTGCAGTGAGCCGAGATCCCACCACTGCACTCCAGCCTGGCGCCTGGTGACACAGCGAGACTCTGTCTCAAGACAAATAAAAAGCTTAACCAGACAGGGTTGTTGAAAGGCTTAATGCAAGTACCCAAAGAAAGTAATGAAAGCACCATCCTCAATTTAAAAACTGGGAAATTTCACGTAATTTCATGATCTCTACCTTTCTTGAAAAATCAGATCAGCCATTTTAGAATCCCATTCCCACCCTTGACAATGATTGTCTGGAGCTGGGCAGCTGCTGCTCCTGTTAACGGGGAAGATTCCCTCCAGGTCGTGATCGTGCCACGCCAGCCCTCTCACTCATTGGTGGTACGTGCTTGTTTCCTGCTTGCACAGAGAAGGTCACCAGGCCAGGTTGGCTCCTTCCATCTTGACAGGGTGAGATCCAGGTAAACAGGTTTCCATCTAGGGCACACTTACTTTCGCTTTGTTGCCTCATAAAGGCACAACCTTGTGAATTAAGGCCTCAACTTCTCCATCCCTTAAGAGGTTCAATGTCAAAGGTCTTAATATTCTCTGGCCCATGTTGAATGATGACTTCAACTTTTAAAATGAAAAACATTTTGGGAGCCCAGAAATTTATCTCCTACATTAGCAGGGCCCTCGGACCCTCGCTCTTCTTCCTGATGATTATGCCACAGCACATGAATTTGGGAAATGAGTTATTGCTCTGGAATGTTTCAGTTCAAACTGTGCTTTTTCTCTTTCAAGGATTCCACAACTATTAATGAGTGTCTGGCTCTACACCCAGGAATCACACTTCTACACTCCTTCTTCCCATGAGGAGCTTTCCTCTCTGGGTTCTGAAAGAGACTCCTGAATTATTGCTCATATAAAGTTTGAGGCCACAGATGTTTCATTTTCCTTTTTCTTTCAAAAGGCAATTTACTTAGTGAGATTCACTGGGGCCCTAGAGAATGCTCTTCTTTAATGGGTTTTTGGGGGCTTCCATGGGGAGCTGACCAAACATTAAGATAATGCAATCTTTTTGGTGTAACAATGGAGAGAACTTGTGTGTTTCATGCTGCAACAATCATATAGCCACTCTAGAGGCTGTGGAGTGAGTAGCAGGTACACATGGCCTTTGAGGGTCACACCTGAATTCAAATCCTGGCTACTCCATTCATTAATTGAGTTTCCTTAGGCAGGTGACTTACCTACTCTGGGTTTGATTTTCTTCATGTATAAAACAGGAAAAATGACAGGATCTACCTTATAGAGTTGGCTTAAAAAATATTAGGAAGAAATGAGGCTGAGCATGGTGGCTATGCTTGTAATCCCAGCATGTTGGGAGGCTGCGGTAGGGGGGTTACTTGAAGCCAGGAGTTTGAGGCCAGCCTGGGAAACACAGCGAGGCTTCATCTCTACAAAAAAAATGAAAAATAAAATAAAAAAACAGCTGGGCATAGTGGTGCATGCCTGTAGTGCAAGCTACTTGGGAAGCTGAGGTGGGAGGATCGCTGGAGCCTGTGAGGTTGAGGCTGCAGTGGGCTGAGATTGCCCTGCTGCACTCCAGCCTGTCTCAAAAAACAATTGTTGATAAGAAATGAAGTTAAAATAACTATATCATGTTTAACAAATTCTAATACGCATCTTAAGTCTTTCCAATGAAATCATTTTGGATATGAGAGTGCAGCCCACCGACAAAGCCAACTCCTTCTTTAGGGATTGACCCCAATTGAGGGATTAGACAGAACAATGGGCAGTAAGCAGGCCCTCCACACATGTCACCTCCCAAACCTGTCTTGCCATTTTAGGGTTGTCGTTTCTATCCAAGAGAGTATCTTTATAGAAATTGTTCTGATATATTGACTTAGGTGTCATTTACCGAACACGCACTGTTTCAGACCAAAGCCAGATAGGTGAGCTCCATGATCTCATTCCACCTTTCAGCATTTTGGGGTGTGACAGAGCATTATAATTCCCATTTTATGAATGAAGAAACTGAGGCTTAGAGATGTCACAAAACTTGTTCAAAGTCGCACAGGTGGTGGTACGGGGAGAAACTGCAGGGGGAGAGTGTGTTTGCCCCCAGGGGCTACGCTGGCTCTCTGGACCAGCTCTGGCCAGTAACAAAGACCCAGTGTTTCACAACATGCCCTGGAAACGATTCCTTTTCTTCTGATTAGGAGAAGTAGACCGACAGAAACAACATGGTCACTCCGGTTCTCTACTTTTCTCAGGTATGTGCGTGAGTCTGATAAATCCAAAATAGGAGCATGAAGTCATTCATATTGAATAAATGCAGTCTGTTTGGCATGAAAATAACCCATTTGAAACATGGGAACTATGGGACAGGGAGAGAGAACAAGGCTTTAGATCCTAAGACATGTTCCTTCTCCCAGATCCTTGGTCTCTGGGCGCCTGCTGTACGCCAGGTGCTGGGCTTGGTATTTCCACACAATGATTTCATTTCCTCCTTACATCAGTGCTTCAAGGTGCCTATTAGGAGTCTCATTTCCAGATGAGACAGCTGAGCCCAGAAAATGTAATGAGACCCAGAAAGTGATGGGTGGGAATCTAAGCATGGGTGTTTCTGGCTTCAGGCCAAAGCTGCGGTCAAGACCTGGTTTTTCTCTTTATCAGGACAGAACAGATTGATCTAAAAGTGAAGTCGCAGTGAAACATACTTCCTGACCTGGGAACATGTGGGCTTTGAAGGCAGTGTTAGCTTCTAGGTATTATTTAAAGGTGAAATTGGCGAGCCCCTTGAAGGAGCTGAGTGGATGTGGAGTAAGCCATTATTCCCTTCTGCAGACTGATACTGACAGGGATCAGAAAGCGGCTTTGGGTGCCGGAATCCCACCACTCTTGCCTTCTAAGGCTCACTGACAAGGAGGTCTGTCTATAAGGACAAGCCCCAAATGGCAGACAAAGAGCTGCTGTATTCACCTGGGAAGCATCCCTAACCCTGAGGGGCAGCACCTCTGGTAAGCACAGCTGAGGCTGAGACTCAGGACAGGACCCTCAATGCATCTGCAGCTTCCTGTCCTGTTGTGCCCACCCTCGCCCTAGGGAGGCGTCTCATCCTGTAGTGCAAGGGGGCAGTCCAAAGTGCACACCAACCATCACCAGAGGGAAACCCACAAGGAGAAAGATAGGAGAGGGTGTGTTTGTTCGGATGTCTAGTGTCAGGCTCACAAAAGATAGCTGAGGTCAGGATGCCACAGGGGAGGAGAGGAAGAGGGTCTTATTCTTCCTGTGCAAAGGAGCCTTGCCCAAAATAGATCCTCCAGACTCCTCTGTGCAGGAAGAATAAGACTCTTACCCTCGTCCTGACTCATGAGGAAAGAAGGGAAAGAAGGGATTGTGGGGATTTTTTTGTTTGTGTGTCTGAGACGGCTCTTGCTTGATTTCTTCCCCAGGCTGGAGTGCACGATTCACTGGAGCCTCAAACTCCCTGGGCTCAAGTGATACTCTCGCTGGGACTACAGGTGTGCGCCATCACCCCCAGCTACTTTTTATTTCATTTTACTTTTTTTGTAGAAATGGGATTTCCCTATGTTGCCCAGGCTGGTCTTGAACTCTTGGCCTCAAGTGATACTCCTACCTCGGCTTCCCAAAGTGCTGGGATTACAGGCATGAGTCACCACACCCAGCCAGGAAGAGATGTTAGTGGGGCCTGGGCTGTGGGAGGCAGGAAGAGAAAGGCAAAGGGCTGGAACCTGGTGCCTGCCTGCCTTTAAGGCACAGGGTCCCTGGCAAAGCATAGCTTGTTGCATGTCAGACTCTGAAAAATAAGATGCAGAATGTCTCCTTCTGCCTGCACATTGAGCACAGGGGCAGCTGTGTTGATGGTCTCCAAGACCATCCCCAGGTTCGATGACTTGCCAGGAGGACTCACAGCACTCAGCATATGGCTGTATGCATGGCTGTGATCTCTTATAGCAAAAGGATACAAAATCAGCAAAAGAAAATTAAAAAAAGAGCATGAAGCAACGTCGAGGGGAATCCAGGCACAACCTTCCAAGAATCCTCTCCCATGCAGGATGTGCTTCATTCCCACAGCTATTTCAGAGGTGCATGTGAATGTTCGCCAGGGAAGCTTGTTAGAGACTCTGTCCAGGGTTTTCACTGGGGGCTGTTCACATAGGCACCCTTTGCTTAGCACCCACCCATGTTTCAGACTCCAGGTGTTCAACACAAGCCATATTGTAAGTACAGGTTAGGCAGGGTCAGCCGCTCTTTTCAGTTCTGGGAATGGTGGGAACACTCTTAAAATCCAACTTCCCTGACACTAGCCTAGGGGTCAGTCTTGCATGTGAACCTTTCCAAGGGTATGAGTCTCAGGCTGGCTACGTGAACTGTTTTCTGTGAAAACGCCCCCGAGACTCCTCCCAGGTAGAGAGTGTCTGTGTGTCTGTGTGTATTTGTTTAGGGCAGCAGGGTGGGGAGGTGAAGACAGGGTAGAGATTCCTTCCTCCTCATGGACGAGGTGGCAAATTGAGCACAGGGACAGAAATGCCATCTTCCCCAATGTGGCTGACTTATGCCCAGAGGAGATACTGCTGGGCATGCTGGACTGTGGTATCGACAGGCATTATTCTTATCCCTGCAGGAATGACAGGGAGACATGGCGTGGCTAATCTGGCAGGGGAACCCCCGCTGGCATGTCTAGCAGTGCCACACATTGAAATTTGCAGATGATTTTTAATTTTCCAAACCAACTTTGCTGATCTGATTCTTTCTTTTCTTCTTCCTTTTTCTTCTTCTTCTTTTTTTTTTTTTTCATCAACTTTTCTGCCAAGAAAGGGATTGAGGAATGAAAGTAACTTAATGAAACAAGCTATTTGGGCTGCCGGGCTCATGTCTCCATGGAGATGGTAATGCAGGCTGTGTCTAGGCAGAGGGTTGGCAGAGATGCAGCAAGACAGCAGTGCGCCTCTGACTGGAGCCCGCATCTGCACCGATGGCCCTCTAGGCTGAGGGGGATGGTCTGGCCCTGCTCTGGTGCTTGTCTCTTGAGGTTGGCTGGAGCAAATAGATGTGAATTCTTCCGAGTTCACCTGTGTGCCCTTTGGCCAAGAGCTGGGCAGGTGACCACTGAGGCACAGGCCCTACTCTTGAAGAGCTCATGGACTGCTGGGACAGGCTGATGTGTCACGAGGCCGTGATAGCACATGTGATGTGTGGCCACAGCTGGAAATGATGGCTTTGGGAGCCCTGGTGGGGCCTTGCTCATGGGGGAAGTCTGGTAAGGCTTCCTGGTGTGTGTGTGGGGCACCCTCCAAGTGGGAAGCTGTGGAAGGCATGCCGGTAGCAGACAGCCTAGAAATTTCAGGAACTCAGACTGTCTTGTGTGTGTATGTGTGTGTGTGTGTGTGTGTGTGTGTGTGTGTGTTTCTGGGGCAAGAACAATTGGTGAAGTGGGACAGGTAATCAGGGTCCAGATGATGGAGATAGCACAGTGCCAAGGAAAGAACACGTGTTTCGGATCCAGACAAACCTGGCATCTGGGTCTTGAGTCCCTACTAATGGGCTGGATAATCCATTATTTAATCCACAATTTCCCTGACTTCTCCAAGCCCCAGTTTTGCCATCTGAAAATCAGGAATATCAACAGTCCTCACTTTATGGAATCCTGGGTAGGACTTAGTGAGATGATACTTGTCAAGTGCTGAGTAGCTGATGATTTAAGGATGTGAGTTTTTTGCCCTCCTTTATTCAGAAACCAGACAAAGGATTTTGAACGTTGTCTTGCTCCAATGACAGTCTCCAGGCTACTTGTATTCAAACCACCTGGATTTGTGTGGAAAATGCTGATTTCTAGGTGTTATGGCAGGACGAGGGGATCAGAATCTATGTGCACTCAGGACTCTGCATCTTACCAGTCCCCTTAGATGGCTGTGGTGCTTAGTCAAGTCACAGACCTGCTGTACCAGGAGATGGGACGTCAGGGGAGGGCTTTCAGCCCCACCATGCAATGTTCAGAAGAGTAATTTAAGAAGATACTTTTGGTGGCCAACAGGGAGAATGGATAGGGTGGGAGAGGCAGGAAGGCTCAGAGAGGAAATGACCCACGTCAAAGGTGCTTTTCTGCCCCATTCATGTGAATCGTCAGCAAAACCCTTAAAGGGTGGGGCCCTCGGGCCCTGGGTAAGCTCAGACACATAGGGTATGGCCCTGCCCTTGAGGGGCTGTCAGTTGGTTGGGGAGTTTGGACCGCAGATGTAATACAGTGTAATACCGAGGCAACACAGAGTAATACCCAATGGCTTCATGCTGAGGAGATAGCCAAACCAAATTCATAAATGATACATAATTATAAAAATAACAACAATGACAGCAAGAAGCATTTATTTGTCACTTTAGCGTTTACATGGCACTCTTTCCTTTTGCATTAATCATCTTGGTTTTACCTCATGATAGTTTTTTGTACATTAGTGAAATGATTTAGAACCACTGTATAGATGGTGAGGTCAAGGCCAGTCTGGATTCTGAGGTGGCCCAGACTTGGTGCGTGAGGATGCTCCGTGTGATTATACAAAGTTGGAGGGGCCACAGTGTGTAAAATGGGATGGAACAGAAGGAATCAAGATTTGTGCTGGAATGCATGTGGATGGGAACAAGAAGCGAGCCTGTAAAAACCTATGGGGAATTGATGGCAGTATTATAATAGGTGTTTTTCCTTTTGGATTTTCAATACTGTACTTATAATAATGGTGCAATATATTTTTAATAAAAATGAACTCTAATATCATTGTAGGCATATAGGCAGCATAACATATGGTTAGCCAGCTGGGCTTCTGAGTTAGACAGGTCTGAGTTACAATCATTGCCCTGACCTTCACATATGTGTAGTCTTTCCATTTATGTCTGATACAACATTGTACAATGGGCGCATTGATAGCACCTACTCCATGGAGTTGCAAGGGCATAAAGTATTGTAATGCATATATGCATTCCATGTATGCTAATTAACTAAAGGCATTCCCAGGAGAGGCCAGGCATCTACTAGGATAGGCCAGGCCCATCCTGAGGGCTTTTAGGTACTATCATTCCCTGCCATCCAACAGCAGGTGTGAGGCAGCCATCAGCGTCACCTGTCTTTCGGAGAAGTAAGCTGAGGATTCCAAAGGGTAAGCCAACTTTCCCAGGTTCATATAGTGAGCAGGTGGTGATCTGAGCTTTCAGTCTAGACCTTCTGGCTATGAAGGCTCTGTTTCATTCATTACTTGGTACTAGGGGAAGGGCTAGGAAAACCTGGGTGTCATCTGGGCAGAATTTACAGAGGTTGCAATCCCCTTGAACTTTCTGCTCAAGCCCTATTGTCAGGATCTTTGGGGGTCAGCCAGGAACAAGGTGGCAGGAGGGCTAATTCTGTCTCTGGAGGTTCCAGCTGCCACATACAGAAGACAAATGTCTGTTTGGCAGCCCTATTTTTATTTCCTCACAAAGTTTAATTTCCCTGATGTGAGTGGTTCTATTGCTTTGAGGTTTCCAGGGTTTTCATTCTTCATAAAAAAGAGTGCTTTATTGGGCACTATGGTGCCAAGGTGTGGCAGTACCTGAGTGTTAAATTAAGTTCATCTTTCCTGACACAACGAGGGTCCTAGATCAGCGTCCTGGCTTGACAGTGGAAGGGTTTTTGGTGTTCTCCACTGTCTTCCTAATTCCTGAGGTTTCTACCTGGGTGGTGACGTATCTTCCTAGAATAAGTTTGTAATACACATTGTACATGATAATTTGCTTCATTGCACCATTACAGGCAAATGTAGCTGCAAGACAGGAAAATATGTATCACAAGGCCAGTTAAGGTATGGTTAGGGTTGAGGGCTTTAGAATCAGATACTCCAGAGTTCTAAGCAGGCTGTACTTGTTCAGTTACCATGTGGCCTCAGACAAGTTACTAAACCTCTCTGTGCCTCAGTTTCTATAGCTGTAGAGTGGGGGTAATAATTCAGCTTCCAGGGCTATCAGGAGGTTTAAAGGATATCATACATAACGATCGCTTGTCAAAATGCTTAGTTCAATTATTGAATAGTCAATAAGTGATTGTTATTATCAGGCAAGCCCATAGGCTGGACAAATACCAGGCAATTTATAGGCACCATCTCATTTGATCTTCACAGCAATTCTGTGGGGTGGGATTGATTTTTTTTGGTCCCCATTTAACAGAGGAAGAAAGAAGAACTCAGAGAGATGAGGCATCTTACCCAAGGTCACACAGCTTATCAGCAGCAGAAGCCAGATTGACCCTTGTCACGCTGTGACCACAGCTACTGCAGAGAACTGCCTAAATATTTTCCGGAATGCGGGGCCCAACTCTCCCAGTTGTCACAAAGAAGCTTCTCATCTTCGAGGAGCACAGCAGGTAGACAAAGAGGTCACTTTAGGGTCAACTAAGACTTCTTCCAGCATCAGACTGCATGCAGTGATTTCATCCAACTGGGTTCTTCCCTTCCCTTCACTCACCCTGTCAAGCTATAGAACAGTTAAGACGGGTCCTGAAAACTCACTACAGCCAGTGCTTTGTACCAAAAATGAGGATAAGGTGTGGGCTAGGGAATGAATTAACCTCTCCCCTATCCCATGCCAGGTCATGAGCTGCAAGTTGGGAACAAGATTTGGTCCCTGTTCATGTAATGCACACAATGAACAATGGAGATCCAGTGGGCTGAGTGCTAAGTGGTAGATGGATGCACAAAGTGTAGGTGAAAGCACAAATAGGCAAAGGAAGGCTTCTCAGAGGAAGTGACATGGGGAGTTGGGTTTTCAAGCATGACTAGGAGTTCGCCAAGGGGAGATTGGCTGAAAAGATATGCAAGAGCAGTTCATATGGCAGTTTTTCTGAGTGGTTGGAGCTTTTGAAGTCCATGAGGAGCATGGCAGACAATACGGGGGAACAGAGGAGCCCACATTTGTAGCACGTACACCAGGCACTGTGGGAGGACGTTATATTCATTTCCTGGAGCTGCCAAAACAAATGGCCATAAATTGTGTGGCTTAATGCAACAGAAACGTGTTCTCTCACAGTTCAGGATGTCAGATGTTCACAACTGAGGTGCTGGCAGGGCCATATTTCCTCTGAAGTCTCCAGGGAAGAATGTCTCCTTGCCTCTTCTGGCTTGTGGCGAGTGCAGGCGTTCCCAGGCTTGTGGATGCATCGCTCAAATCCGCCTCCCGTTTCATGTGGCTTCTTTTCTCTCTCTGGGTCTGTCTCCCTCTGCATGTCTCTCATAAGGGCGCTGCTTGAGTTAAGGGCCTACCTGCATAATCCAGGATGATTTCATCTCAAGATTCTTAACTGCATTACCTCTGCGAGGATCCCTTTCCAAATAAGATCACATTGATAGGTTCTGGAGATTTGGTGTGGGCATATATTTTGGGGGCCACCACTCAACCCACTATCAGGCCCCACATGCATTATCCCATGTAACCCTCAGAACTCCAAGAGGCAGATGTTGTTACAATTCCCCTTTGACAGAAAAGGAAACTCACTCAAAAGATTAAAGGCAAGCTTCACTCGAGCAGGGACGCCTCTGTGCTCTTCCTGTGCCCAATGGGTGCCGTTATCTCTGACACACTATAAGCGCTCAGTTAATATTTAGTGAATAAATAGGTATCTCAGCCCAAGCCTTGTGAGGAGCATAGCATAGGCTAAGAGCCCAGGCCATCCTACATATAACCAGATGCCTGACTGGATTACTTAATGAGCTGTGTGACCTTGAGAAAATTATACAACCTCTCTGTGCCTTAGTCTTCTCATCTTAAAATTGAAGATACAATAGCACATACCTCATAAGACTGTTGTAGGGTTAGCAAGAGCAAATCCATGTGCAGTGCCAAGAACAGTACCTGGCATGATCAGTGCCCAGTACACGGAAATGGGTTGTATTACCCCGCACTGCATCCCAACAGGGGCAGCAGACAGGTGAGGTTAATTACAGTGGCCTAGAAGTGTCTGGAAGAGCTGTGATCAGACAGGGTAGCGGCTCAAAATTGCCCGAGGACTTTTGGGGAAGACTTCGGGGAGGAGGAGATAATTGAGCTGAGTCTAGGGTGAGCAAGGACTTGACGGGGTGGGGAGTGGGAGCTGGCATTCTAGGCAGAGACCAGCAGCTGCAAGATCACAGGAGTGGGGAAAACTAGGATGTCTGGAGCTTGGAGGGCCAGGGTTGGGGCTGAAAGGGGAATGGAGGTTAAATCCAGAAAGGCCTTGTCTGCTCTGCCAAGAAGATGAACCCTGATCCTGCAGGTGTGGTGGCAGCTCTTTCATCAGGGAGGCAGTGTGACCGTGACCAAGATGGCTTGTTGGAGAGCCTAGGGTGGACCGGAAGCCCAGGGGCAGCCAGGAGCCTGCTGCACCCAGGGGAGAGCTGATGGTAGTCTGCCCAGGGGGCTTATGATGAAGACGGGGGCAGGGGGAGATAAATAAGCCATGTCAGAGGCAGAAGCTGCCGGAGCTGCTGTCTGACTGGGCACAGCTCTGGTGGAGGAGTGGAGGCAGGGCTCGCTGCTGAGTCAGGCCTCAGGTGCGGTGGGCAGTGCCACAGATGAGGGTCAGACGCTGAGGCTGGTCATGGGTGTGGTGAGGTCAAGGTGCCCATGAGACACCTTGGTGCCTTTTCTGGACTTACCTTTTACCAACTGGCGAAACTTGGGCAAGTCATTTCACCTCTCAGAGCCTCACTTTCTCCATCAGCAAGATGGAGATAATAATTCTACCTCATATGATTGTGATGATAGTGTACACTGCATTCCCAGTCACTCTTAGCATCTGCTAGGATTGTTATGACTCCTGCCACTGTGATTAGATGGAGTGAGGGTCGTGGGGCAGCGGTCGCTGTGACTGTAGTCCCAGCACATCTTTGCCAGAGTCACCAACTCCGTGCTCTATTTTGAGTTCTTCGTCTCTTCTCTCTCGAATCTCACAAGCCTAAAGAGGAATCTTGGGTGCTAACCCAAACCCTCATTCTTCTCAAGGTTAAGGTGCTTTTGTTGGGCACAGGTCTGGGGTTGGTGGTGGGCAGGGTTGAGGAGAGGGAAAAGAACAGGAGGAGACACGCAGGTGCTTAGTGCGTTTGGGCCAGGTTGCATGTCTGTCTGCTTGTGGATGTCTGGGGGAGGCTGCGTGTGTGTATGTCTGTGTGTGTGTGCCTTTCTCTCTCTGTGTGTGTCTCTGTGTGTGTGTGTGTCTGTGTGTGTCTGTGTGTGTGTGTCTGTGTGTGTGTGTCTGTGTTTGTGTCTGTGTGTGTGTCTCTGTGTGTGTCTGTGTGTGTCTCTGTGTGTGTGTGTCTGTGTGTGTCTGTGTGTGTGTCTGTGTGTGTGTGTCTCTGTGTGTGTGTCTCTGTGAGTGTGTGTGTGTGTCTCTGTGTGTGTGAGTGTGTGTCTCTGTGTGTGAGTGTGTGTGTCTGTGTGTGTGTGTGTGTGTCTCTGTGTGTATGACTGTATGTGTGTGTCTGTCTGCCTGTCTCTCTCTTGTCCTAATTCAACTCAACACTGCAGTTCAGGAAATGTTTCTGGTCCCCACTTCGTATGAGCCACTGTGCCGGGCACAGAGAAAAGGGTGCCACTCACTTGGTGCCTGAGGCCTTCTGAGCAGAAGGTGGCTGGGAGGCATGAGGGGTGATGGGGACGCAGTGTGCTCCGGTAACCGAGGAGCTGAAGCAGGCTCCATCTACAGAGTGGGGACAGATTGGGGGTTCAGGGCTGGAGCTGAATGCCAAGGAGATGTTCTCCTTGCTGAGGAAGGGTACACGGGGGCTGCAGGTCTGGAGAAGCAACTGCAGGAGCTCTCAGGGGCTGGAGGGGACAGTAAGCCAGTGGGGAGAGGCACATGAGGCTGGAGAGTGGCTGAGGGGGGCCAGGGCTGCCTCTGTGGGGAATTCCTCTCTTGGGCAGGACAAGGGTGATATTGGCCTCCAAAGCCCTACAGGGCTGGCCCCTGCCGTCCTTCCAGCCTCATCTCAGCGCTCTCTCCTCCTTGTCCCCTCTGTCACAGCCAGACTGCTCCTTCCAGGCCCTCTGGAACCTCGAGCTCCTCTTCCTTGTAAGATCTCTGGGAAGCTTGGAATGCTGCAGTGCTCTGGCCCGGGGCTGCCTGGAGCCCAGTCCCCTCTCACTTTCAGGACCGTCCCATCAAAGGGCTCCCTCGTGTGCTCTGTTCAGACCACACTCAGTGCTTGGTTTGTGATTGTTTGGTGATTTGCTCATTGAATGTCTGACTCTTTGCCTTCTGTGAGCTCCTTGAGGTAATGACTGTGCACAGTATCCGGCTCGCAGTAGGTCCTTTAATAGGCTTGCACTGAGTGGATGATGAGTGGCTGAGTGAGTGGATGAGGGGAGATGGGAACAGAGGGGGTTCTGTGGTGTGGAAACCCTCCAGTCTAGCGCTGGAGAACTAGCGAGCTGTCTATTGCGAGGCTCAGGTTGTTAAATTCAAGAGGTGAAACCAAGGGCTTTAGAACGTCCCTGAGGATGGAGGTTATATAAACCGAGTCAATAAATATTGATGTGGAGTCCGGCTTTCATGTTCAGAGGTGCTTTGCGGGGAAGTGGGAGTTTCTCTCCCCGGTCCTCTTAGGCTGGCCCTGCACAGTGGAGCTTTATTGCAGGGATTGGGCACATGGGGCCTCTGAATTTCACCAATCCACCAGAAACAGGGAGACCAGGTTCAGCAGGCTGCCTTGCAGAACTGAAACCTGCCTGTAGGAAATCTCATCCTGGAACTAAACCAGGACTCTCCAGCTCCTGCCCCACCCCAGCAACCATTGCAACTCTGATCCAGAATCCAGAAAGCTTGCATGTGGAACTCGCCCTCCTGACCTGGCCCTTCCTCCTCTTGTCTCACGGTGCTGTGCTCACCTCCGATGCCATCTTAGGCCATTGACGCCACCCCACTGCCCCGTCTGACCTCAGCACCTGGGGCATGCTGTACTATATCAGACTTCCCACTGGCCTCCTTGCCTTCAGCCTTCCCCCCCGCAAACCTGCCTCCTGTTGCCCCAGAGACATCCCTCTGAAACATAATTCTGACCCTGTTGCTTCCCTGCTTAGAGCCGTCACTGACTACCTGTTGTCCTTGAGATCAAGTCCAAGTGTAATGTGTTCTCCACCCCCTGCCCAGGCCCCTAGGCTTCCCCATCACTTACACCCCTTGGGCCAGCCATGCCAAGGCCTGTGATACCTCCAGAACAGCCTGTGTGCTCTCCATGTTCTGTCCATGGCTGATGCCATTTCCTCTGCTCACAGCCTTCTTCCCCCCCAATCCTAATGCACTTCCATGATGTCACTTCTGATGTCACATCCTCCAGGAGGACGTCTGTGATGCCCCCACCCCCAGGCTGGTTAGGTCCAGAAGCCCCCTGTGCTGATGGCCTCAGTCACGGTGTTGCCTCTGTTTTGCAAGTGTCTGCATCCATCAGTCCATCTCTCCCTCCCCCTGTAGACTGTGAGGCCTCAAGAGAGAGCCTGTGCCTGATTGGCCACAATGTACTGTCTAACCTCCGCAGACTCGGGGAATAATTGGCCTTCAGTTGCACAGCTTACCAAAATTCAGGACAGGGAGGCAAACTCTCCTTCAGCTAGAACAGCCTCCATTCAGCCTAATGCTGGGGTCATGGAACAGGTGATGCAGCCTGGTGGAAGTTGGCCCTGCTTGGGCCGAATCCCACGGGCTGGGCTGCACCTGTGGCAACCAGTCATCATTAGACCCCTGACTCTGACAGTCACGGAGGACACCTGGCAAGTGTCAGCACACAGTACTGCTCGCATGTGGGGACCACCTGCCTGGACCACACCCCCAGAGATTCTGGTGTAATTGGTTTGAGGTGGGGCTAGAGCACCAGGATCATTTGAAACGTTTGAATCCCAGGGGCTTCTAACATGTGCAGCTTCTTGAGAGCCACTCACAGGTAGTCCTCCTGGAGCAGTGGGTCTCTTCCTGGTTGCACATTGTAATTACCTGGGGAGTCTTGTCTTGGACCCATGGAATTAGAATCCATGAGGGTGGTGGAAACCTAGGTATCAGCATTTCCTAGCTCCTCAGCTGTTTCTAATGTGAAGCAGGGTTTGAAACCACTACCTAAAAGGGACCTCCCTCCCTCCCTTTTTCCAAAAACACTTGCTGGAGGCCTGCTCTGTGCTCATGCTCTCTAGCCTTGGTGGCGCTTCGTTTCGGTGAGTCAGCCCCTGCAGTTCCTATTTGGGATTTCTTTTCTTTTCCTTTTTTGGGGGGGACAGACTCTCACTCTGTTGCCCAGGCTTCAGTGCAGTGGTGCGATCTCAGCTCACTGTAATCTCCACCTCCTGGGTTCTCCTGCCTCAGTCTCCAGAGTAGCTGGGACTACAGGAGCGCCACCATGCCTGGCTAATTTTTGTATTTTTAGTAGAGACGGGGTTTCACCATGTTGGCCAAGATGTTCTCCATCTCCTGACCTTATGATCCACCTGCCTTGGCCTCCCAACGTGCTGGGATTACAGGCGTGAGCCACCGTGCCCTGCCGGGATTTCTTACCTCAGGGGATGTTAGCAGTGGAAGAGCCCACCCTGTAAAGGGAACCTGTCCCACAGGCAGGCTTGCTGGGTCCTGCACCAACTCCCAGCAGCCCTTTACTAACCTGCTGCTGACCAGCGGCTACATCCAGGCCTGTCTGGGCACGTCCATACCTGTGTTGGGACATCTTGCCCGGCTCCTGAGTCTTCCAAGAGGCCTGGGACTCTGCCTAGGCAAGGGTTAGGGTTTGCACATGGTCATTCTGATGGGAGCCTTTCTAGGGGCTCTCTCAGACCCTGCATCAGGCTAGAGGCAATGGCAGGCTGGGGCTGAGGCTCTGAACTCCCTCCTGCCCATGCACGAGCTCTGTAGCTGCACTGTAGTCGTGGATGAGCCTGCAACTAGGTGTCCCCATCTCTCATAGGCAGCTCTCTTAGCTGGGCCCAGGTGCGCTCAGGGAAGGGATGGCAGCAGGATTTTAATGTCCCTTTAACAGAGAGAGTCACCACTTAGGAAATTGGCTCTCTGCCCCCAGTGCAGAGCTGCAGGTGCCAGGCTGCTCCCTGAACTCTGGGAATTTGTTTTAAGAAACTAAGATAAACCTCACATAACATAAACTTAATGACTTTAAAGTGTACAGTTCAGTGGCATTTAGTGCATTCATAATGTTGTGCAACCATCACCTCTGTCCAGTTTCAAAACATGTTCATCACCCCAAAAGGAAACGCAATGCCCCTTCTCAGTCATTCCCCACTGCCCCAGACTCCCTAGTCCTAGTGGCCTCCGGTTTCTGTGCCTTTCCCTGTTCTGGGTATCGCATCAGATGGAATCACATGACATGTGGCCATTGGCATCTGGGTTCTTTGGCTCAGCATCATATTTGGAAGGGCTGTTTGCATCTGCAGCTGGTCCTTCACTCCCTTTCATGGCTGAATAACATTCCACTGCATGGACAGACAACAATTTGTTTATTTATTCATTAGTGGATGGAAATTTGGGCTGTTTCTACCTTTTGGCTATTGGGAAATCTGGGAATTTTAAATTACGTTATCTCTCTACCCCAAACACATGTCGATCACATGTTCCTAGGTTCTCAGCATTGGTGAGCAGTGGTCTTGGGTGGCCCCCTTTCCTGTACTATTCAGATAGAATGTTCCTAGGGTGCCTATGTGTCTTCAGGGTATCTCTTACTTTAAGTCCAGCTTCTGTTGATTTCTCCACCTCGGCTCCGCCTCTTGCCTGGGTGATATTGGACGGATCTCTGCATCATCTCTCCCCATACTGTTCTCACTCCAATCCAGGGCAGGAGGCTGATGAGCATGCGACAGGCTTCAACTGCTGGCTCCGGGTAATGGAGAGAATGGACATCACACTGTGTCAACAGTAGCTTAAAACTGAACGTTACACGATATTGTCCTAAAAATTCATACATACACTCATGAGGAATTGCTCAAGGACAGTGTCTGCCCATGGGATTTGGACAGAATCCTCCCCATATCCATCTTCCTCTTTTCCTTTTCAAATTCTTCCCATCCGGTATTTAAAACTGCCAACAAGCAACTCCAGAGTCTTGAAGCAATATAGACTCCTGTCCTTATAAACATGCCTTGGGGTGGGAAAGAGATGGCATGGGCACTCCCAAAGTTAATTTTATTCTTTTTCTGAATCAAAAAGAACCTTTCCTCCATGAGAAGAATCCTACCATATTTATAGGCCAACTGACTGAAAGGGTCATCAGCTTTAAAAAATAACACACACAGAAATTCTGCTTGTAATATTAGATGCCTCAGTATCATGGGAGCTTCCCTGCCCCCTTGTATATAGGTGGTGGGATGGGGTCAGTGCAAGCCTAGAGGTGCCTCTGAAGTTAGCCAGCTACTGCTTTCAGATGAATCCTGATGGTGACCCCACTTTGTTTGGGTTGTATTCTTTTTTTTAATTTGCTTTCAGGTAGTGGATAAGAACTGGGTTTATGCTCTGAATGAGCTGGAGACTACTGCGTACTTTCAAGCAGAAGAGGGCCATGCTTTTATTTATTTATTTATTTATCGAGATGAAGTCTCACTTTGTCACCCAAGCTGGAGTGCAGTGGCGTGATCTCAGCTCACTGCAGCCTCCACCTCCTGGGTTCAAGCAATTATTCTATCTTAGCCTTTTGAGTAGCTGGGATTATAGGTGCCCGCCACCATCTTCGGCTATTTTTGTTTTATGTTTTTTTGGGGTTTTTTTTGGTATTTTTAGTAGCGATGGGGTTTAACTGTGTTGGCCAGGCTGGTCATTTACTCCTGACCTCAAGTGATCTGTCCTCTTCAGCCTCCCAAATTGCTGGGATTACAGGCATGAGCCACTCCACCTGGCCCCTGCTTTGTTTTCGATTTTTACAAAGCTCTGTTTGGTTACTGAGTGCCAAATATATCCTAGAGGACAAGAAAGTCGTCACTAGTTAGAAGCCTGTTAGATGGTGCAGGTGAGAGATGATGATGGCTTGCACCCAAGTTGGAAATTATTGAGGTGGTAGGAAGTGGTCAGATTATGGGTGTATTTGAAGGCAGAAATGATGGTTTCTTCTGGTAGACTGGATGTGGTGTGTAAGAAAAAGGGAATCAAGGATGCCTGAGCTGTTTGGCCTGAGTGACTGTAAACGTGAAGTTGACATTTTCTGAGATGAAGAATGCAGGCAGAGCAGGTTTGGGTTGGGAGGAGAGTGGGAATTTGGTTTGGGAACGTGTTGAAGGTGTGTATTAGATGTCCAGGCAGGGGGAAAGAAGCAGTTGGTGTCTGAGGTTGGAATGCACAGTGGTGGGGGAAAGGGGGATGGAAAGCAGGAAGCGCTAGAAGTGACGGCTTAATGATCAGCCCCCCACAGCCCACATAGTTAGCAGGAAAAGTAAAATGAGGGGAAAATCATATTTGAAATCAGAAAGGAGTGGCCAAGCGCAGTGGCTCATGACTGTAATCCCAGCACTTTGGGAGGCCAAGGTGGGCAGATAACCTGAGGTCAGGAGTTCAAGACCAGCCTGACCAACATGATGAAACCCTGTCTCTACTAAAAAATGAAGAAATTAGCCGGGTGTGGTGGCAGGCACCTGTAATTTCAGCTACTCAGAAGGCTGAAGCAGGGAGAAGCACTTGAACCTGGGAGGCAGAGGTTGCAGTGGGCTGAGATCACGCCACTGCATTCCAGTCTGGGTGACAGAGCAAGACTCCATCTCAAAAAAAAAAAAAAAAAAGAAAAAAGGAGCTTCAGAGGTTAACCTGAAGAAGGGGGAAACTGAGGCCCAGACAGCACAGGTGATTTGCCTAAGACTGCAAGTTAGCAAAAAAGCCAAAACAGAGCCAGTTCCTTGGGACTGCCCCCCTTTCTAGCACACCATGCTGCCTGCCAGTTCCAGGTTCTGAAGGCTACATGCAGGGACTAAAGGTGAGCAGAGTCTCAATTTTGTGTTCCTGCAGGTCACCATCCTTGTCAGCCTGGCCCTAGCTTTCCTTGCCTGCATCGTGTTCCTGGTGGTTTACAAAGCCTTCACCTATGACCACAGCTGCCCAGAGGGATTTGTCTATAAGGTAAGAGGTGGTTGGGTATCCCCAGGTCACTGTCAAGTTCAGTTAGAGGGTTGATCAATGTCTTCTTTTCACTGGTGTTTAAATTCTGGTTATGACAACCTCCCTTAATGACTATTTAAAATGTAATATGTGTTTGGCAAGGAGTTTCCAAGTTTTCATGAGGGACTGGCTCCAGTATGCAGTAGAATGCCTCCCCTAGGCTGGTGCTTTCCAGGGTCAGGAGGTTCAGCTTTGACGGCACATCAGCAGTGAGGAAGCTCACTACCTCTTGACATGGACTGTTCCATCTTGGGAAACCTCGGCTTGACACGGGTCTTCCTGGCTCGATGGCTGTTTACTTACCCTTGCAGTGAAGGCCCTCCAGAGCTGTGAAGGCAGGGCTGGTGTTTCTGAGGTTCTTTGAAGCTCTGTCTCCAAGTCTCACAGCTGGGCCTTCCCTTTGACCCATGATCTGATTAAACTCCCTCTCTTCAAGAACGAAACCTACTGCATGACCTCTGGGAGTGTCCTTGCCCCTCTGAACCTCATTTTCTCACCTGCAAAATGGGGATTGATAATGCCTGCTCCCAGGATTTTTGGGAGGCCTTAAAGAGAGCATTTAAGTAAAATCCGTTAACAAAGGGCCTATTAGATAATGAGCTCCCAACAAATGTTAGTTCCAATAAAGACAGAGTCTGTTTCAGAGCTAACAGAGCTGATAACTATTGATATTTATAATTACCATTTGTATCTCTAACACATCAGACCATTTCCTAGACGTTGCCTTAAACATTATCTCAGTTGGGCTGCACAACCACTCCGAGAAATAGTTTCTTTGGCTCCCATTTCACATATGAGGAATTACACACAGAGAGTGTTTAGTTAAAAGGGTTTTCCAAGACATGGCAATGATGATGTTTCTATGTGGGGATATCAAATGGGAATTGTGCCAACCTGAAAACATGTGTCCTTCAGTTCTGCACTTCCCACACTGCACTCCAATCTGACCGCTTCTAGCTGGCTGACTCACCTGTCCCCTGGTTGCCTCTCTGGGTCATTGCGCACAGCCAATCGTATCTATTTCCTCCATTTTATTCTTGCACCTCTTTTCTCTTATATCAAAAGTCTTGGCTGCTAACAACGTTCTTGTAATGATGCATTTGCATTATCCTACAGCATATATAGAACAGTCACAAAATAGCACCGATATTGCTACTACTAAGAGGTAATGAACCTGGAGCCTACCAAACGAACTTGGAGGTTTCTCTGCAGCTCTGTGTGTCCTTAGAATACACGCCACCGAGAGTGTAATCTGACTTCCTAGACTTTCACGGAGGGGGTTTGGATCTGACTTCCTGGATTACACTCCAAGTGGTCAGCAGCTGGGGCTCTGGAAGACGTCAAACAATGGGAACAGTTGAATAAACTGTGACATATCCACACAGTGGGCTTCACTGCAACTGGGAAAATAAGTAAGGAAGGCCTGTAGCCACGGACAGAGAACGCTCTCTAAGATAGTAAAGGTGAATGACGGAGGGAAGGTCCTGCCTGTGTGTGGGAAAATGGGAGGTGAAAACTCTTTGCTTACTGAAAGAAATTCAGGAAGTATAAATTTTAAAAATTAATAAAAATGATTCCTCGGGAGGGAGGGAGGGAACAGAGTGGAGAGCTAGGGATGGACACAAGCCTTCTCTGGATCTATCTTCCTAAATATTTGTCCTTAAAATATGTAAATGTTTGACATATTTACGAATAAATAAATGAGAAAAAAGAAGAGGTTCATTGTTTAAAGAACCTAGCTCTATATCAAGTTAAGGACATAAACGTGCAAAGAAAATAAATCTTTCTTTTTTTTTTTTTTTTTTTTGGGATGGAGTTTCGCTCTTGTTACCCAGGCTGGAGTGTAATGGCGCGATCTCAGCTCACCTCAACCTCCGCCTCCCGGGTTCAGGCAATTCTCCTGCCCCAGCCTCCTGAGTCGCTGGGATTACAGGCATGCGCCACCATGCCCAGCTAATTTTTTGTATTTTTAGTAGAGACGGGGTTTCACCATGTTGACCAGGATGGTCTCAATCTCTTGACCTCGTGATCCACCGGCCTCGGCATCCCACAGTGCTGGGATTACAGGTTTGAGCCACCGCGCCCGGCCAGAAAATAAATCTTTCAATTGGCTGTAGATGACAGCATGTGGACCTCATACCTTCAGTGAAGTGTATTCTAAGGACACACAGAGCTGCAGAGAAACCTCCAAGTTCATACAGTAGTCCCCAGGTTCATTACTTCTTAGTAGTAATATTGGTGCTATTTTGTGACTGTTCTATATGTGTTGTGGGATAATGCAAATATATCATTACATTAATGTTGCTACGAACCATGACTTTTGATATAAGAGAAGAGAGATGCAAGTATAAAATGGAGGAAATAGGCTGGGTGTGGTGGCCTACGCCTGTAATCCCAGCACTTTGGGAGGCCGAGGCAGGTGGCTCACCTGAGGTCTGGAGTTCAAGACCAGCTGACCAACATGGTGAAACTCCATCTCTCTTAAAAAAAAAAACAAAAAAACAAAAAATATAGCAGGGCATGGTAGCACATGCCTGTAATCCCAGCTACTTGGGAAGCTGAGGTAGGAGAATTGCTTGAACCTAGAAGGCAGAGGTTGCAGTCAGCCAAGATTGTGCCATTGAACTCCAGTCTGGGCAAAAAGAGCAAAACTCCGTCTCAATAAATAAATAAATAAATAAATAAATAAATAAATAAAGGAGGAAATAAACAGTTATTGGCTATGAGCAATGGCCCAAAGAGGCAACCAGTGGACAGGTGAATCAGCCAGCTAGAGGGGGGTCTGTGGGGGTCCCTACAGCATCCACTACAGTCTGACAGTCTGCAGAGAAGGCTGGCTTGAATCAGTGTCAATATCAGGTTCAGGTCACCTGGCTTCTTCTAAGTGGAGCTTTGGTGTTTGTGCTGGTGCTGGTTTTGGGAAGGCTGCTACATGCCAGGCCCAGGTCAGGAGCTGTCACCTGCCCTGTGTCTGAGAGCCGGATGCATCTGTGCCCCAGTCAGGGTGACTGTGTTGCTGGGCAGGTTGGGAGCAGTTTGTTGAACGACCCCTGACTGTGTCTCTTTCTTCCCCAGCACAAACGCTGTATCCCAGCCTCCCTGGATGCTTACTACTCCTCCCAGGACCCCAACTCCAGAAGCCGCTTCTACACAGTCATCAGCCACTACAGCGTGGCCAAGCAGAGCACTGCCCGGGCCATCGGGCCGTGGCTGTCAGCAGCTGCTGTCATCCATGAGCCCAAGCCGCCCAAGACCCAGGGCCATTAGAGGCCTGCCCCAGCCAGAATGGGGGGGGCGGGGTGGAGAGGAGGACCCCCATTGGCTAAGCCAAGCTCCAGTTAAGACAACACTGTACTCCTGGGATATGGGGGCGGGGGCGGGGCAGGGCAGGGTGGGGGGAGGAATGCACCAAAAACATGGTGTGTACTGGAGTTGTCTGAACCGATATTTCTTTTCGTTCCTTGGTATTGTTGATTCGTCCCCAAGTCAGGCTCATGTACAAAGGCATGTTTCGTGTTGATTGTTCCCATGTAAGATATTTTTAAAGCCACTGCTTATTCTTTGTTAGGAAAATGTAACAGCAGAAAAGGAAAGAAACAAAGAACATGAACAAAAAGCGTTCAACTGGCTCCATCGGAAGACTTTAAAGGGCAGTGAAGAGCACAGACTCCGTGGGCTTCTTAGATAAGAAAATGTAGTTTCAGTGGGGGCTCCAAAGGTGCAGAATATGTGAGTGACACAGACCAGGACTATTTGGTTAGCCTGTGGTCTGCAGGGTAGGAACACAGGAAATTAGGAATGGCTGAGCTGGAGAGAAGTGATTTTGGCATTTCTAAGCCCACCACGCACACAATCCATAGTGAAATGTACCAGCCACTGGTACATTTTGCAAGATGAGCACAAACTTTCTGGGCCTCTATACTAGGACCTGGGCAGATCCATATGGCTGGGCTCACCCTGAGATGGTGGGCTCTGCATCAGCAAACGCTGAGGAGTGGGCAGATTTTCTTTGTCTTTTTCTTGCATTTTCTAGGTCCACACCTGGATACTGCCCATGATGATGAGACAGCAGTGGGTGGAGAGGGAGGGAGGGAAGGTGCAGCCCCAAGAAGGAAGGCACAGGACGGGCATGTGACACTAGGCCATAAGCGATAAGCACAGGCACCCGACTTTTAAGTTTTTGTTTGTTTGTTGTTTCCCGAAGTGCTGATAACAATAGCAACTCCAGTAGGATTCCAACCAGGAGCCTGAAGTGACATCCAGGAAGAGATCTGAAGATTGGGGCCGCCACAACGCCAAATCATTTCTAAAGGAAGCTGAAAAATGGGACTGTCTTTTGCCTTCTTCATTGTGTTAAAAGGGGACATTTGTCCAAACCTTCCAACCAAGTTCTAGAAGCTCCTGACGAGGAGGCAGCATCCAGCCTTGACCAGGCCTCCCAGTGTCCTGGAACCATATCAGGCATTCTGCTGCCTCTCACAAATGTTTCAGGAAGCCCAGTTCTGCAGGGTGTCAGCTCCAGGACCCACAGGTCCAGAACCAGCTGGGAGAATTGGTTATTTGAGATGTGGTACTGCTTTCTCACGAGTCTCTGACAGGCCAGGTAAAGGGTATTTTTTTGTGGCTTGCTATGTTGCTGAAATCATCTTACGCAACAGCTGGGTAATAAGACTAGCATAGCTCAAACTATCCTGCCAAACGCTCTCATCTGATTTTTCCTCCCTTCTCCCCCAACCTCCCATCACCCTGAGTCACCTGTAAATTCATTTGTCATCCAAAGCAGAGTAACAAATTGTCCCTAGCCAAACTGCTGAGCGCTTTATAATTTCGTGGTGTATTTTTGTCAGTAGGTAGCAGAGGCTGAAGTATTTTTTGGTGTAATTCTTGAAATTTTCTGACAGGAAACAAATAAAGATAGATGTGTCTGAGAGTCTTGACCTTCCTTTGCAACGTTCTTTATCTCCTGCTCAGTGACACTGATGGAGAAGATGCTGGCGGCAGGGGTCCCAGAGAGCAGGGTGAGCCCTACAGTGTGCTGTTGGGCTGGGGCTAGAATTGGGCTGTAGGGGAACTTCCATCCTCAGGCATCTGGGGTCTGAGATGGTGCTCAGGTCCTAAGGAAGGACAAGAGGTGCACTTGGCTGCTTGTCTGGCAGCTCAACGTCCTTCATGTGGTAGATGCCTGCTGGGCACTTTCTAGGGCCAAGCTCTGCTGGGCATAGGGAAGACAGCAGTGGGTGACACAGAATCATGGCCCTGAAGTCTGGCAATGGAGTTGGATGTGAAAATAGAGGTGTGATGATGCCATTGACTTAATGCAACTGGTGGTTACCCACAAGTGAGGAGGAAGATGTTGAAAACCCCTTTTTAAATTAGTTCATTTAGGGTTCAGCCTGACCTTGGCCGGTAGTGGTCATTGACCCCATTAGACAGATGAAGAGACGGAGGCTCAGAGGGTAAAAAGAGACTGTACGAGGGCTGTCCCACAGTAGTGGGGGGCTTGTGGGACTCCTTTGCACCCCCAGACTACTTCTGTTCCATGTTAGACCCCAAGCAACACTTTCATGGTTCTAGTTAATTTTCCAGAAAGTCGAGTTGCAGGTATCATAAGAGTGAATGAGCTGATTCTCAGCCAGAACCAGTATCAACGGTGACTGTGAAGAAGAGACAACACTTAAATGCCCTGTGCTCCATGCCAAGTATTAAATGCCTGTGTGTCTTAGTTCATAAGCCCTCCTCCCAGTTCTGCGAAGTAGGTGCTCCCACCTTCAGCACCACTGCCACCTGCTTCGTCATCATCATCCCCATTTGGAGGTGAAGAACTGGAGGAACAGAGAGGTGAAGCAGCTTGCTTGAGGTCATGCAGTCAGTAAGCAGCAGAGCTGTGATCGAAGCCCACACCTTTTGGTACCAGGGTCTTCAGCACTGTGCTGTACCACGGTGACCACACATCTCTGCATCTTGCTTTGTAGGCTGTCGTTTGTGCTCACACATCTTCTCTAACGTGGGTGGCAGGCCGTCTGAGGAAGAGACCAGGATTGACTTTGGGCAGAGTTGGAAGCTGAGGCTCCCAACTCTGGGTTGCTGTGTTAGGGGTTGGGGCTGAACATGCATGGTGGATGGGAGAAAGAAGGGAAACGACACGGAACCTCCCAGCTGGGGCTGCACAGGCTGCTGAGCACAGGGCCTCAGACAAACCTACCCCCTCCCATACAGCCTGGAGTTTCCAGCCTGGCTTTAGGAGATGGTGAGTGGGAAAAGCACAGGGATCGGAGCTGGCATCTCACCCACAAAACCTGGCTGATCCACATAGCTAGCACAGAAACACCCAACATTGCTTTCAATTACACAGAATCAGCTAATGGCTTAATGAACACATGTAAAACACTCTGTCATAAGTGGATTTGCCACTCCAGTGCCTCAAAAAGTAAGGAAGCTATCACTTCTCAGGAATGAACAGGCTATGGGTATACGAGTAGAAACCAGGGAGAATGGGAGGGCCAGGAGAGAGGGGCAGATATTTCTGTTTTAGGAGTGATTCTGGGGCCAAGTGCTATCCTTAGTGCAATAAAGGAGGATACCTAACTCTTCCCCTGAATGTATCCAAGGAATGCGGCATCAGTTAGAAGAGTTTAACCAAACGTGGTTTGGTCAGGGAAATCTCTGAATTTAGCACGATGGGGTTCTACAGAGCCCTGCTGGTTAATGGAGGGTCTGGGGAGCCAGGCAATGATCCTAAAAACAGCACCTCTGTTTGTAGATCAAGCTCTATTTGTGTTTTTTGCATGCTTTTTAATCTTCTCACCAACATTGGGAACCTCCCTAGAAAGCCCGCAAGATAAGACAGGACAAAGGCTATACAGAAAGGGTGACTGGGCTGGGCCCGCCTTTGGCAAGAAGTTCTGAGGCAGGTCGGAGGGCATGTCTGTGTGGGTGTCAGCCTGGGTTCTGGAAGGACCTGGCCCTGGAACTGGGCCTTGAAAGATGGGTTGCACTATGACAGGAAGAATTCGGGAGGGTGGAGGAAAGACACCACAGAGACCTCCCAGGTCATGGGAACAGCACTGTAAAGATTTGGAGGAGGGAAAGCCCAGGGCTTCTGCTCACAAGGCTGCTGGGGTGTCTCCCCCAAGCCAGTGCCACAGGCAAAGATTCAACTCTCTGCCCCTGGGCTCAAAGTCCAGGCTGGGGGAGAGGAGGAGCGAGATGAAAGAGCAGTCCACAGCTGCATGTTGGGGAGAAGCAGTGATGGTGCCCAGTGTAATCCCAGTGGTCGAACGGATCAGAAGGTATTTAGGGAGATACACATTTTTTTCTGGAGACTTGAAAGACCACCTGTCAGAGCTGCTATCGGTCAATTTATCTTCTCTCAACTCCTGCAATGTGTTCTAATTCAAATGGGGAGTCATGTGGAAGAAGAAGAAATAGATCCCCAGTAATTTTTCCAGGAAGCACACAATACCGTCTCTTTAAAAAACAGCACTCCTGAAGAGTGGAGAGGAAAGGACTGGTTTCCACAGCAACGTCAATGCTGTTTCCCATAGATCAGACTCAGGCTAGCACAGCAGGCTGTTTCTCTGAGTCTGCCCTTTTGTCAGAAAAGACCTGTTTCTAGAAACACAGATCTAGAATTCCATTAGTCAAAGTTGACCTCAAAGATGGCCACGCTCCTCTCTGGACACTCCTCACTCCTCTGTCTCCTTGTTGTCTCCTCTCTTTTTCTGTCTCTGCCTCACTGTTTCCTTCTAAGGGAATGGTGTCTAGAGGCTGTGGACTGAGCTTATGTAATTTATTTTTCAATTCCAGGCCCTTGGTGAGCTGCTTGTTGGGTTTGGGCCAGGTGTGGGGGGGGATGGCCGGTGGCATGGGGACAGGGAGGTCCCAGGAGGAGAGCGGGCAGCCCTGGGACCCGGCGTGATTCCTCCTCTGCCAGTTCCCTTCCTCTCTTCACACTGCAGCTTCCTTATTTTAAAATGGGGATAAGAACTGTCTCTACCTCATTTTGTGAGAATTCTATGACATAGTGTTTAAAGATTTACCTACAGCAGGAACAACTTGTAGCTACTGTGGATCAATCTCTCTGCTTCAGTTTCCTTATTTGTAAATTGAAATTACTTGTAAATATAGCCCCTACCAATAGAATTGCTATGGGTTAAAATAAGGTTATGGGCTTGACGTAGCTATAACAGAGAAATTGATTACCTCCTGTCCACACTCAGGAAGCTTCCAGGCCCCTGTCCCTTTCCTCCCAGGGTGGCCTCATGTCATCTACTGCATGTTCCCCAACACAAAGCCACAGGCTGCCCCATTTTCTTCCTGTCTACTCACAGTTTTTAATTGCTACATTTAGTTACACAAATACATCATCTTTAAAATTTTTTCATTTTATTTTACGTTCCGGGATACATGTGCAAGATGTGCAGATTTGTTTAATAGGTAAACGTGTGTCATGGTGATTTGCTGCACCTATCAACCCATCACTTAGGTGTTAATCCCAGCATACATTAGCTATTTGTCTTGATGCTCTCCCTCCCCCTGCCCCACCCCCAACAGGCCCCAGTGTGTGTTGCTCCCCTCCCTGTGTCCTCTGGTTTTCGTTGTGCAGCTCCCACTTATAAGTAAGAACCCACACTGTTTGGTTTTCTGTAGCTGTGTTAGTTTGCTGGGGATAATGGCTTCCAGCTCCATCCATGTCCCTGTAGAGGACATGGTCTTGTTCCTTTTTATGGCTGCATAGTATTCCCTGGTGTTTTTGCATCACATTCTCTTTACCCAATCTATTACTGATGGGCACAAATATGTCATTTTTAAAGATTAAAAATAAAGTGTTGCTATGAGGGATACATGAGATCTCTGTCATATTTTCCAAAACCATTTTGATTAAATTCTTTACATGCATTCAAAAACAAGCAACCCCCCTCCCACCAAGATTACAGACTTATTCAAATCTCACCAGTCTTTCCACTAAAATCCTTTCTCTGTTTCAGGATCTGATCCAAGCCCCTGAATTACATTTGGTTGTCTCCTCAGTCCTTTCAGGTTTGCGACAATTCCTGCCTTATCTAGTCTTTCACCACCTTGACACTTTGGATGTGCTGATCAGGTACCTTTCAGCTTATCTCTCAAATTCGCCTGACGTTCTTCCACGATCACACTGAAGATAGGGGTTTTGGAGGAAGAATCGCACACAGGCAATGGCCCTTCTTAGAGCATCATATCAGGGGTATGTGCTATTGATATGTCTTACTACCAGCAAAGTTAACCTTGACCCCTTGGTTTAGGCGGTATTTGCCAGGTTTCTCTATTACAAGTTACATATTTTTTTCTTTGGAATTAGTAAAAATTTGAGGGAAGTTCCTTAAGGACAGTGCAAATATTGTTTCTTCTTTCACACATTAATTTTAGTGTTCATCAGTGGATCTTATCTGCAGCAATTGCTATTACAGTGTTCTAATAGTAACTTTATATTTCCCCCATTTCGTATACGTCTATTAACTGGAATTCCCTTATAAGGAAGAGTTGTCACATCTCCACATTTATTCAATCATTTATTTATATGAGTGTAGACTCATAAATTATTTATTCTTTGGATTATAATCCAATACAATATTTATTTTGTTACTCAAATTGTTTCTGATTTTGTCACTGAGTGCTCTTTCAGGTTAGCTCATGCCTCTTTTTGACACATCTCTTTTTTGTTTTTTAACAGTTAGTAATTTTCTGACACCACAAGATATTCCAGGCTCATCTTGTGTTTTCCCCCTTTCAGTCCTGGAATCTATTGTGTCCCCAAGGAGCGCCGGTTCCTTTGACAGAGGAATGACATCTAGAAACCCAGTTCTGGATGTGAGCTGTGCTCACTGCTGCGGGGTCTCATTGCTTCCATGCTTGCTTAGTATACCGAGCTAGGAAGTTATGGATGTATACTAGCCTGTGTATACAATCTGTCTGTCTGTCTGTCTATCCGAATCACACAAACATGAGTGTTTTAATCCTCTTACTCCAAGGCAAAACCTTAGGATTTTTTTTTTCTAGGATTCCCTCTTTACTTGCTTATGATTTCCTTCTCTGACAGTGGGAAATAATGTCTCTATTATTTACATTATATTTACTGGTTCATTCGTCTCTAGTGTACATGTGAAGTCACTTCAGATACATGGTTTGTCTGGTTTTGTTTTGTTTTGCATTTAGAATTTCTAACATTGCTAGAGACACTTTCTGAGTCACTAACATTGTGTTTGAGAGTATAGCATCTTCATTTGTGTTTAATGGTAAGGACTCACATAAAGCCACTTCATGTTTTCTGAAGGCTAACATTTTTGGAGAGGGCAGTGTGTTGTATTATTTATTTATTTATTTATTTTGAGATGGAGTTTCACTCTTGTTGCCCAGGCTAGAGTGCAATGGCGTGATCTCAGCTCAATGCAATCTCCACCTCCCAGGTTCAAGGGATTCTCCTGCCTATGCCCCACAAGTAGCTGGGATTAGCATGCGCCACCACGCCCTGCTAATCTTGTATTTTTAGTAGAGACAGGGTTTCTCCATGTTGGTCAAGCTGGTCTGGAACTTCCAGCCTCAGGTGATCTGCTCACCTTGCCCTCCCAAAGTGCTGGGACTACAGGTGTGAGCCACCACGCCCGGCCGTGTTGTATTATATTTCAACTGAGTTTCCCAAGGCCTCACCACTTAGAGTAACAATGAGGTCTTATGAACAACAATACCTTAAACCTTATAGATAACTACTCCCATCAGCTCATGCAGGATCCTGACCCCCTTGTAAAGACCTCACTCATCAGCCCACTCTTCCAGCCCACTCTTCCAGGGACTGTCACATGTGCTCCGGCAGGTGTTTACCTGCTGGACTTGGCTGTTCCTCTGAGCCCCATGGATGCCCCAGATGTTCTCAGATTCTGATGGACAGCTCCACAGATGCCCTGGAGTTCTTGCAGTTTCCAGCTGCCTAGGGACCCAGTGGAGCAAGTGAGGAAGACATTCTTATTTTATGTAGTTTATTTTGTTTTAGAGACAGGGTCCTGTTCTGTCACCCAGGCTGGGATGCAGCAGCATGATTATAGTTCATTCATTGCAGCCTTGAGCTCCTAGGCTCAGGAGATCCTTCCACCTTGGCTCTTGGAGGTATTTTTCTTTTGAACTTCATTCCATTATCAGGGGTCCACTGCAGGACTGCTTTTGCCTCCAGCGTCCAACAGAGTTTTAACCAAAATGATTCTTTGTTCTTTCTGTTTTACCCACAGCACCCCTACCTTTGCCCTACTCCACGTGGGACCCATGCACGACTCGACGGGGGCTGCACTGAAGACAAATCTGAGTAACCGTCATGCTTGACACACACTATACCTGTTCCTGTCTTCACCATGGCAGGCTCTGCAAATCAGTCACATCACTCTTTTCCACTGAGCCCTGTTGCAGCCAAGTGATCGTTCCCTGTACAGCTCTTTGTGCTCTCTCTGGTACTCATTTTGATGCTGATGGTGACAGAAATTTCACTGTGAACGGGGTCATGATTTGTTATCAGGAAGATCATAACTAGTGGAGATTTTCTTTCTTGGCCCCTCTTGCATCAAGCTTGATGACATACTAGGAATCACCACTTGCATGTGAGTGGAAGTGATGTATGTCACTTCTGGGATGTCATTTTTAAGCAAGTGGTAGGTGCTTCTCTATTCTCTCTTTTACACCAACCCTTCCCACTCTGTAATATCTGGAAGCTGAGGCCTCTCAGGCCTTAGGATATAATGACGCTTCAGGCTAGAAGGAGCCTGGATCCCTGAATCTCTGTGTGCAGGAGAGCCACATGGAACTGCCCACATTGGGCTGCTGCCTGAGTAAAAAGTAAGTTTTACAGTGTTATTAGTGAAATTTTGGGGTTTATTTGTTACAGTGGAATTACCCTGACCAATACACAAATGAAACCCATTTTCTCTCTGGACAGCATCCCTGGGATTATAACTATGGCTGGGCTCATGATGCTCAACCTGGCTCTCCCCAGAAAGCGTCTTGGCCTCCAAGCTTTCTCATCCATCAAACACGTTCCAGTTCATACTTCAGGACTCAGGCCAGGAATCACTTTTTCCATGAAGTCATCCCTGATCTCAAACTAGGTCGGATCCTCCACTGTAGTTTCCCTGAATCCTGTTTATCCCTCTGTTGCATAATTACCACAACCTATTTTTTTCATCCAATTCTTTATCTGTGAATTCCTAGATGGATGTTTGAATCAATAGATGAAAAAATAATCTCTATGCCAATAACTCCAAAACGTCTATCTCTAGCTCTGATCTTTCTGTTGAGATTCATACCCATACACACCTCTTCCTGCTGGCTATTTCTAATTGAATATCCTCAGGCACTTCAGACTCAACATGTACCCCAAAACCTTTGTCATATTTCCCTCAAATTTGCTTAATTTCCTGTGTTTCTTAAATTGTATGATGACTTCACTAACCACTTGGATTTCCAGAGAGGAAACCTGAGTGTCATTATTATTTCATTGAATAGATTGAAGAAATTGAGGCTCAGAGAGGTTACACGCTGGGAGTAGTGAACTGATATGCAGCCCAGTGCTGGGTACATGCCCCTGTACCCTGGCGTAGAGCCCCTTTGTGTCCCTCCTGCCCTCCTCCAGCCTCCTTGCAGCCCTCTCCCAGTCTCAGTCTCCTGCAGGACTACAGCATCACTGACGTCTCCACTGGCTGGCTTTCCCCCCCTGCTGCTTAAATAAACACATCTGATTAGGAGGATGTGCCTTCCTATGTTGGTAATTTATTCCCTTCTATGCAAATTGTCCAACTAATTAAAAAGGAAAAAAACAACACAATTTAGACCAGTGAGCTCTTGAAAGAGATAATGAAGATGCTGTAGAAAATCCCGGGCCTTGAGTCACACAGATCTGCGTCTGAATCCCAGCTCCACTGCTGTCTGGCTGTGAGACTGGGGTCAGGTCATATCGCCCTTCCAGCTTCACTTTCTTCATCTGCACGATGAGGATAAGAATCCCAAGATGCTTCCTCGCAACCCTCAGGAAGAACCAAACTTGTGGATACCTTGAGAAAGGATCCAGATGTTTTTGAAACTCTAAGATTCAGTAGAAGTAGTGGAAGAATATTCCTTTACATTTGATGGCACCAAAACAAACAAGTGGCCCTCATATCCTCCTGAGGACATGGGAGTAAACATGGTCACCTTGCTAGAAACTCATGGAGTTGTGATATGACTTAGGGCTGACTAAGTCTGTTATGGGTTGATTATGTCCCCCATAAAAATACGCTCCAGCCTTCATCCCTCAGTTCCTCAAAATGTTAATTTATTTGGAGGTAGGGTCTTGACAGAGATACTCAAGTTCCAATGAGGCCACTGCAGAGGGCTCTGATCCATTCTGACTGATGTTCTTATGACATTGGGAAATTAGACCCAGAGAGAGAGATACACGAAGACAGAAGATTGGGGTGATGCATCTACAAGCCAGGGCCCCAAAGATTGCCAGGAAACCACCAGAAGCTGGGGAGGCAAGGCATGGAACAGATTCTTCCTTGGAGCCCTCAGGAAGAAACAACTCTACTGACACCTTCATTTCATACTTGCAGCCTCCAGAACTGTCAGACGATGAATTTCTGGCTATTTAGGAATGAGAGAACCATTCTGGTCTCTAGGAATGGAGAAACCAGCAATGACCAAAATGCAGACCCTCCCCCTTTAAGGCAATAGTGACAGATGCCAAACACAGCCCCAAATGCTGTCCTTTCATTCTTATAAATGTCCCACAGCCATTCAGGCAGTGCCCATGTTGCCTGGATCAGCTGGTAAGGACTTAAAAGATGGAAGGGCCTGACACTGCCCTTATGAAGTTCCCATGTGAACACTGGTGGGGCTGGACTTAGGGTTACAAAAAGGTTGAAGAGAACCGTGTTAAGGAAGTATACCACAGCCTCTAATGCTGGGGGTTTCACAGTGTGGTGATAGAGAGGACAGTCCACAGACAATAATGACATCGTGCTGACAGTCTCACCCACAACAGCTACCCAACCATTAGCCAGCCAGGAGAAAAACAAGAGGAGAGAAACTGTGTTTGGACTTGACGAGCTGGAAAACAACCTCTCTTTCTGACATATTTGCTGGTGGTTCTCAAACTCCTTTTTTTGTAATCATGAGAGTGAGATAAAATAGCATCAGCAATTTGAGCAGGAAATCAGCAAAGGTCGTTGGCATTTAATTGCATTTGGAACAAAAAAACAGAGGAACGTCTTTTAAAGAGATTATTGTATTTTTTCCAGTGTGAGAACTGGTGCTTTTGATTTGTGGTTCTTTGACTCTTCTCTCAGCAACCCAGATGAAAGCTGGTCCGGCTGGGCTCAAGGCAACCTGAAATTCACATACATCCTCTGCGGTGTTCCTTTAGTAAACAAGGGGGCGGCTGCTGGTGTAGACAGACACCTTCTCATTGGAGAGAGCACTGCCTTCCAAGTGAAGAGGGCAAAGGGGCTTCAGATTCTGCATTGTTGAAAAGCAACAAGCAATACTTTCTGCTTGGGCTTCGGCCTGTAGTCTCTTCCTGCAGCTGTGGGAAGAAAGCTCCTTTCAGCTGAGGCCTGGAAAATATGTACAGCTGAGAAGCACACCATGTGACTCTGTGGTGCCCTGAAATGCCTATCTTTCATCCAGGCCCATCAGACAGCTTTATTGTGGCTGATCGAACTCTTTGCAAATGAATTTCCTTTCCTGAAAGCAAAGGGACAGCTTTATTACACACCCCTCCTCCCACTCAATGAGCTGGGGAGAATTCATTTCACCAGATTTCCTCCTGAGAAGAGCACTGTATTTATTTGGAAGAAATGCTTTGAGAAGCCAATTGGATGAAGGGGAATAAGCTCAGGCAATGGTCTTAAAAAATTTTACTCAAAGTCCCCCTAACACAACAATAATTAAAAAAAAAAACTATGTTTTCCCTTAACACATTTTTAGGATGATATGTAAAGTTTTAAAATCACATGTTTAAAGAGTTGTAAAAGATACAATGTGTGATTTATTGCATTTAAATATGTGCTTTAAATATACTTTCTTTGAAACCTCAAATCTGCACATTTAGCTCTTTCAATTTTAAAAAATGTCTGCCATGTAGTGCAAATGGCAAGGCTGTCTATTTAATTCATTAGCCAAATCAAACTGCCTGCTGGAAAACAGCTGACCTCATTTCCCAGTTCAAATACATTCGACCTTGAGACAAGCATCCCATTTTCCACATTCTAAGTCATACAGACAGAGAGAGATAGATGGTTGAATAAAGTCAGACAGGAGCCCTGCTAGCAGCTTACTTCAGTATCCCTCACTCCCTGGTTCTGCTTTGTTGTGGAGCTGTCCATTCTCAAATCTTTCCTTCTTTTGGGGCCTGGAGACCTTGCCCTCTGTGCCAAAGCACTGTCGTAATACTGAGAAGCAGTTTTCACTTTTGCTAAGTGGGAGAAGGGTGACTGGGAAGCAGGGGTGGCATAAGAAAAAAGGGCAGGCAGACCTTGGAAATTGCAAGAGGTCCTGTGTTAGAAGCCAGGCTTTTGGAAGCTGAAGATCTGAAAACTGATTCCCTAAAACAAACCTAAGTCTTTGTTTGCTACCCAGGGGTCTGCTCCACCCATTTGATGATTTTCAGATACATAACTGGAAAGGGGAATGAGGAAAGCTTGCTAAAAGGTTCACAGATTCATTGAGACGGCTGGGACCTACTCTTAGGCTCAGCTTCCTGAGCCCAAATCCATGCTGCAGAGGGGCCTCCTAAGGAGACCAGTGTTCCCTGCAACAGGGCAGGGTGAAAGAACGGAGAAACAGCACGAAAACAGCCTCATCTCTCTCAGCCCAGATGATTCCCCTCTGGTATTAAATAGGTCAAGCCTTTCTAGAGTTAATAAAACAATACAGTGGTGTGGATATTAAAATATTCTACATTTATAGGTCTTTTTGTCCCAACAAATTATCATCTAAATTGTGAATGCTCTTCTCTCTCTAAAATCTGTCTGGTATCTTCGTAGTAGTTTGGGATTTTTTGGAGCGCACAGAGGGAAAATAATCGTGCTGTGTTATCAACCTTTTAAAAAGATGAACAATGTCTTTGTGACTTCAGAGGTACCTGTGAAGCTTCTGTTATCTTCCACAATATTGCAAAAGCTTCCCAGCCAGTCACCAGCCTGGCTGGGCTCTTCTTTTTCAAGTCTGTCTTCCTCAGAGGGCGCCAGAATGATCTTCCTTTTTAAAAATCTTAGAAAGTTGTTGGTGGTAGTATAGAATGATACAGCTACTTTGAAAAACGTTTTGGAAAGTTTGTACACATATGTATGAACCAAACATATACCTAGCCTATAAGCAAGCATTTGCACTCCCAAGAAATAGAAAAGCACATGTCTGCACAAAGACTTGTATAAGAATATCCATAACAGTGTTTCCACACTAGCCAAAACAGTGGAAGAAGCCCAGGCCTCCCTCCATCAGTGGGAGGATGGGTAAAGGAACTGTGATACATCCTTATAATGGAATACTATTCAGCAACAGAAGGAACGAGCCCCATCTACGTAATACGACGGATGATTCACAAAAACATTCTGCTCAGTGAAAGAATCCTTACTCCAAAGAATACATACTGTCTCCTTCCATTTACATGAAATTTTGTAACAGCCAAACTAGTCTTGAATGATAGGAATCAGGACAATGCCTGCCTCTGAGGGTGGACGGGTGGGAGGTATTAACTGGGAAGGCTCTAGGGTGATGGAAATGTTCTGTATCTTGAGAGGTGTTTGTGTTTTACAGGGATGTCATTTGTCAAAGACTTGTGCATTTCACTGTATAAAATTTTGCCCCAAAATATAAAAGGCACTGTAAACAAATAACACTGGCTAATGGTATGCCTGCTGAAATGTATAAGAGGAAGTGGCTCAATGCCTGTAACTTACTTTGAAATGCAGAAAAATGACATGGGAGAAATGGATGGATAGAAGGGACACATAGATGGAAAGACATGGGATAAAGAAAGGCAGCCAAATGTTAACAGTATGTAGGTGGTAGGTGCATGGCTGTTCACAGCACTATTCTTTTAAAGTAGGGCTGTCTTATTTTTTAAAAAACTAATTTGAAAAATTTCAGTAGCTTTTAAAGTACAAGTGGTTTCTGATTACCTGAATGAGTTGTGTAGTGGTTAAGCCTGAGATTTCAGTGCACCCATCGCCCAAGTAGTTTACATTGTACCCAATAGGTGGTTTTTATCCCTCACGTTCCTTTCATCCTCCCTCCTTCTGAGTCTCCAAAGTCCATTACACCACTCTGTATGCCTCTGTGTATCCACAGCTTGGCTTTCATTTATAAGTGAGAACATACCGTATTTGGTTTTCCATTCCTGAATTATTTCACTTAGAATAACGGCCTCCAGCGTTGTCCAAGTTACTGCAAAAGACATTATTTTGTTTCTATGGCTGAGTAGTATTCCATGGTGTATATATCTCACATTTCCTTTATCCACTCATTGGTCGATGGGCACTGAGGTTGGTTCCATATCTTTGCAATAGTGAACTATGCTGCAGTAAACATGTGTGTGCGGGTGTCTTTTTTGATATAATGACTTATTTTTCTTTGGATAGATAGCCAGTAGTGGGATGCTGCAGGGAATTGTAGATCTACTTTTAGGTCTTTAAGAAATCTCCATACTACTTCCATAGAACTTCTACTAATTGACATTCCCACCAGCAGTGTATAAGTGTTCCCTTTTCACTACATCCATATCAACGTCTATTGTTTTTTGACTTTTTAATAATGGCTATTCTTGCTGGGTAAGATGGTATCTCATTGTGGTTTTAATTTGCATTTCCTTAATCATTAGTGATGTTGAGCATTTTCCCATATGTTTGTTGGCCACTTGTATATATCCTTTTGATAATGTCATTTGCCCACTTTTTGATGGGATCATTATTTTTTTCTTGCTGATTTGAGTTCCTTGTAGATTTTGGATATTAGTCCTTTGTCAGATGCACATATTTTCTTCCATTTTGTAGACTGTTTACTCTGCAGATATTTCTTATCCTGTATAGAAGCCTTTTAATTTAATTAGGTCCCATTTATGTATTTTTGTTTTTATTGCATTTGTTTTTGGGGTCTTAGTCATAAATTATTTGCTTAGGCTAATGTCCAGAAAAGTTTTTCCTAGGTTATCCTCTAGAATTTTTATGGTTTCAGCTCTTAGATTTAAGCCTTTGATCCATCTTGAACTGATTTTGTATAAGGTGAGAGTTCGGGAATCCAGCTTTATTCTTCCACGTGTGGCTATCATCTAGCTTTCCCAGCACCATTTATTAAATAGAGTGTCTTTTCCCCAATTTATGCTTTTGTTTGCTTTGATAAAGATCGGTTGGTTGTAAGTATTTGGCTTTGTTTCTGGGTTGTCTATTCTGTTCCATTGGTCTATGTGCCAACTTTTATACCAGTACCATGCTGTTTTGGTAACTATAGCCTTGTGGTATAATTTGAAGTTGGGTAATGTGATGCTTCCAGATTTGTTCTTTTTTCTTAGGATTGCTCTGGCTATTTGGGCCTTTTTTGGGTCCATATGAATTTTAGGATTGTTTCTCCTTATTATGTAAAAAAAAATGATGCTGGTATTTTGAAAGGAATTGCGTTGAATCTGTAGATTGCTTTGGGTAGCGTGGTCGTTTTCATAATATCGATTCTTCAATCCAAGAGCCTGAGATGTATTTCTCTTTGTTTGTGTCATCTATGATTTCTTTCAGCAGTGTTTTGTAGTTCTCCTTATAGAGATCTTTCACCTCCTTGGCTAAGTATACTCCAAGGTATCTTATTTTATTTTCTTTTTTTGCAGCTGTGGAAAGGGGATTAAAGTCTTTATTTGATTCTCAGCTTGGTCGTTGTTGGTGTATAGAAGTGCTACCAATTTATGTGCATTGATTGTAATCTAAGGCTTCACTGACTTTGTTTATCAAATCTGAAAGTCTTTAGGAGGACTCTTCAGGGCTTTCTAGGCATACGATCATATCATCAGTGAACCGCAATAGTTTGACTTCCTCTTTTCCAATTTGGATGCCTTTTATTTCCTTCTCTTGCTTGATTGTGCTGGCTAGGGCTTCCAGTACCATGCTGAATAGAAGTGGCGAAAGTGGGTATCTTTCTTTTGTTCTAGTTCCCAGAGAGAATGCTTTCAGCTTTTCCCCATCCATCATGATGTTGGTTGTGGGTTTGCCACATACAGCTTTTATTATTTTGAGGTATGCCCCTCCTATGCCTAGTGTATTTGGTCTGTCTTAAACAACACTCGATAGCACTATGAGTTTAGCATTATGCCTGCTGTGAGCTACTTATCAGGCATTTTGCTCACAGGGTTTTCTATTAATCTTATGAGGTATGTATCACCCTGGGTTACAGATGAGAAAACACTGGTTCAGGGGGGCTAAAATAACATGTGCAAGTTCACATCACTGTTTAGACTTAAGTCTGGATTAGAACCCAGAAAGTCCACCTCTGACACCCAATTTGGATAATCTCACCAAGATCAAAGCCTGCCCTTTTAGAGGTCAGTAGTTATTTGAAATCTTGGAAGGTAAGGTTGGAGACACCATCAAATGTCTGCTATTCTCCAGTGACAGACGTGACAGAGGCTGCTTGACTTTGGCACTGCACACTTTACTGTCTTACATGGCCCCAACTGTTTGTCCTTGGAGCATTTTGATTTTGAGACAATGACTGTTATGGGTTGAATCCTCCCCAAATTCGTATTGTGAAGGCCTTACTCCTTGTACCTTTGAACATGACCTTATTTGGAGGTAGCAACTATAAAAACGATAAAGTTAATGGGCCCTAATCCAATATGACTGACATTCTTCTAAAAGGAGGAGATTCGAACACAGAGATAGACATGCACATAAGGAGAATACCACATAGACAGGAGGGCAGAGATGGGATGATGGATCTATAAGCTGGCAAACTGGCAGAGGCTAGAGGAGACGCATGGAACAGATTCTTTCTCAGCCAAGAGACGAAGCCAATCCCATTAACATCTTGATCATGAACTTCTACACTCCAGAACTGTCAGACAATCCATTTCTGTTGTATAAGCCATCCAGCGTGTGACACTTTGTTATGGCAGCCTTAGGAAATCATGCAACACTGACGTAATTCTTAGTCCTAGGGCATTTTATACTGTGACTTGTTTTGACACCTATCTCCCATCCACACATACAAATACTTAAGAATGTTTAGCTGATTTCTTCAATATGACATGTTGGAAATATGTCCCCAGAGAAATGTGACTTTGATAGTCAGAAGACAGGGCTTAATTTATACAAATCTATTTTCCAGGTGACCTTTCAGGAATTATCTATATGTCATGCACTGCCATAGAGATGCTGGGATTGAAAGTGAGACTGTTCATTAAACCATTATGTTTTTACTGAGTTATGCTAACATCACGATGTCTATGGAAAAAGTAGTTCAAGCTCATTTAAAAGAGTGAAGACTCAAGGTGAATAGCATAATTGTTCCCACTTGAAGGGAAAGAATAGGACACCTTCTCTTCCTTGGTCTCTCTTCCTTCCTTTTGTCCCTTACCTGAGCTCCTATAACATGTCCTATAGGATGTGTGCTAGCTGCTAGTGACAACGTGTAGCAGACATGGTTCACAAAAGATTCATGAATGTCTTTTATGGGGGAGAATTATTGCAGAAAGAAGTGGTTGAGCTTTGGACTATATTTCCCATACCTTCCTAGAGGGGGTCATATGACTGAATTCTGGCCAATGGAGTGTGGGAGGAAGTGTAGGCTATTTTCCCATCAACCTGATTCTTCATGATAGATCAGAAAACTTGGTCCATTTAACTGCAGATACATCACTTCATTGTGACATATTTTTGATTGCGGTGATCAGAAACCTTTTGGCAGGTCAAAGAGAAGGAAAATAAAAGGCTATCACGGGAAGAGATCAGGGACTTGTTAGAACACTAGTTTCTTTTTTTTTTTTTTTTTTGACATGGAGTCTTGCTCTGTCTCCAGGCTGGAGTACAGTGGAGAGATCACTGCTCACTGCAACCTCCGCCTCCCAGGTTCAAGAGCGTCTCCTGCCTCAGTTTCCCCAGTAGCTGGGACTATGGGACTATAGCCCTCCCAGCAGCTGAGACTATAGCTGCCACCATGCCCAGCTAATTTTTGTATTCTTAGTGGAGAGGAGGTTTCACCATGTTGGCCAGGATGGTCTCGAACTCTTGACCTTGTGATCTGCCCGCCTAGGCCTCCCAAAGTGCTGGGATTACAGGCATGAACCACTACACCCAACGAGAACACTAGCTTTTAAAGGTACCCCTGAGGCAGGGAGATGCTCTTAGGAGGCTAGGGAAAAAGCATTAAGTAATATTGAGTCACACAAAGAAAAGGTTATTCTTCTCTCAAATCTTTATACGTCTTGATACATTAAAGAGACAGTCTCAATTTAGATCTACTTTATTTTAGTACATTTCTCTGTGTCTCCACCTTCAATGTATAATGGTACCTAGCTAATATTTACATTGTTTTAGTTATATTTACTTTTGTCATTACCTGTATGTATAGCAAATTCCACTAATTTTCTATTTACAGTCTTGACATGCAGTTTGCTTCTTAGGAGGCTAAGGCAGGAGAATTGCTTGAATCCAGGAGGTGGAGGTTGTAGTAAGCCAAGAGTATGCGTCACTGCACTCCAGCATGGGCACCAGTGTGAGACTCCACCTCAAAAAAAAACAAAGACAGAAAGGAGAAAAATTTAGAATAAAGAAACAGGGCATCTAGGCAGACACCTGGAGGCTATCTGACCAAAAGTCTAGGTAGTGCATACATCAGAGACAGCAGAGACAGGAGTGGACTGGGACAGAGAACCCAGTTAGAGGCTACTAGAATAGTCTGGGTGAAGAAAGATAAGTGGCTAACCTCTGTAATCCCAGCACTTTTGGAGGTTGAGGTGGGCAGATCGCTTGGGTTCAGGAGTTTGAGACTAGCCTGGGCAATATGGTGAGACCCTGTACCTATAAAACACACACAAAAAAAATTAGCCAAGCCTAGTGGAATATGCCTGTACTCCCAGCTACTCAGGAGCCTGAGGTGGGAGGATTGCATGAGCCTAGAAGGTGGAGGCTGCAGTGAGTCAAGATTGCACCACTGCACCCAGCCTGGGTGATGGAGTGAGACCTGTTAAAACAAAACAAAACAAAAGAAAAAAGGTAAGACTTGAACTAACTTTGGAAATAAAGTGATTCCAACAGATTTAAGAGACACATGAGAGGAGGCAGAAATGATGGGACGGGTGATGGATTGAATGTGGAGGGTGAAGGAGAGGGCTGCATCTAGAATACTTCTTGTGTTTCTGCACACTTATGTGGACTGTGCTGGCATTGCCGGGACACGGAACCCACGGGGAGCACCAGATTTGGTGTGAAAACAATGAGCTCACTTTTGATTGTCCATACAGGATAAAATTATTGGTGTGCCCATGATGAAGTGTGTGAATGTTTTACTTCAAATAAACATTTGGGTAACACAGTTGACCAGATTCCCTAATATTACACATGCTGCCATGCTAAATTAGCCTTTACAAAATGGCTACGATGACTTCATGAAATGAATTTCTGGGCCCAAGAAGAAAGCAAATAATATTTAAATCTCAGCAAAGGTCAGACTCAGGCAGACCAAGATTGAATAAAAGGTTGTCATTTGTTGAACTGAAATACAGCAGTTTATTTTTAAATCTCTAAGTTATAAACTGGGATTTGTGCAAAGCATTTGATACCCCGTGGACTCCAAATTGTGATGAATATCAATACTTCAGGGCTTTCATAATACAATGCCAGAGTTTATTGAAGAAAATACTTATGACAACGACAAAGATTTCATTATCCAAACTCTCAATTCACATAGCAGTTGGCCACTGCAAGGGCTGAGGGCTGGCCTCAGTCTCTGGCCTACACAAAGGCTCAGAGAGGAGTAAGACTCATCTTTAGATGTCATACTGAACTCCACAAGGTCTCATTACAGGTTCAAGCAGAAGAGAGTGAAAATTAGATGAAAGGTAGGGCAGGTCACTGAACTCACTGCTAAAAAGCCTGGGTTCCTAAAGACACATGCACACGAATGTTCACTGCGGCACTGTTTACAATAGCAAAGACCTAGAACCAACCCAAATGCTCATCAGTGATAGACTGGACAGGGAAAATATGGCACATATACACCATGGAATACTATGCAACCATAAAAAACGATGAGTTTGTGTCCTTTGTAGGGACATGGATGAATCTGGAAACCATCATTCTCAGCAAACTGACACAAGAACAGAAAATCAAACACCGCATGTTCTCACTCATAAGTGGGTGTTGAACAATGAGAACACATGGACACAGGGAGGGGAGCATCACACACTGGGGTCTGTTGGGAGGGACTAGGGGAGGGATAGCAGAGGGATAACATGGGGAAAAATGCCAGACACAGGTGAAGGGGGGATGGAGGCAGCAAACCACATTGCCATGTAGGTATCTATGCAACAATCCTGCATGTTCTGCACATGTATCCCAGAACCTAAAGTGCAATAAAATACTATATATATATATATTTTTAAAAGCCTGGGTTCCAGTTCTGCCACAGACAAGCTGGGGGGCCTTGGGTGAGTCACCTCCGTGTATCTCCTTTGGGTTCTTCTGTTGCTTCATTGATAAAATAAGTCTGTGCAATGATAGGGTCTCTGAGTTCTTTCCCTATTGATTCCAGCACTCTGCTCCATCCCACCCCTCTGTTTTCTACAACCGTGATCTAAAACAGACAGGCTCACTCATGTGGCTTTCTTTACCAAAGATGTCCCACTCCTGATTGCTGTGAGCCTCATCATTAGGATCCCTTGCTTTTTCCTCTTTAAATAAAAAGTTTTAAGTAAACCTGTCCGGTCCATTTTTAAACTGTGTGAAGTAAATGTAGTAGATGTGCTGCCATAATACAGCTCAGAGAAAAGTAGTGTTTGAATGCCCATATTAGCTTTTGGTCAGGTAGTTGGGAAACAGATCAGGAAGATGCCGGGCTGTCCCAAGGAGCCTGCCTTGCAATCTGCAGGCAGCACGTACAGGGCTGGGCCTCACTTTCTAAGGGAAGGAAGTAGTGCTCAGAAAGAAAGCAATTCCTAAGACTGCACAGGTAAAAATTAGTGTGACCAGTTGTCTCAGCTTACCTGGGACTGTCCCAGTTTTAACACTTGAAGTGCCACATCCCATGAAACCCCTCCCTCAGTTTGGGACCATGGGGCAACCTAGGAAAGCACGGTCTCAGGGATTTCATAGAAAAGATCATTGGTTCATGAGAATCGGCAGGAAGGTGGCAGCTGTTTGGATTCAGGCAACAAATCCCACTAGGTACCGTTTTGAGAAGGTCTTCACGGTGAATGCTTGTGCTGAGTGTATGTCAAAAGCAGCTCTCATAGGGCTTAACCTTTTCCTCCCTGCCAGCAACAAGGCTTTATCTTCTGGCCTACAGATTCCTGCTAAATTAGGCCAAAAGCAACTGTGACATTAGACACACATGTCTTAGGTTGAACTGTATCCCCCTAATCCTGGCAGAAAAGATTTACTGAGGTCCTAGTCCCTGGCACCTATGAATATCATCTTATTTGGAAAGAGGGTCTTTACATCCGATCAAGTTAAAATGAAGTCATTAGGCCCTAATCCAATAGGGCTGGTGTCCTTATAAAAAGGGGAAAATGCTATGGGAAGCCCAGATGTAGAAGAGAACTCCATGTGAGAATGGGGGGACGAGGATTGAAGGGGGGCGAGGATTGAAGGGTGGCAGCTACAAGCCACGGAACAACAAAGATTGCCAGCAAGTAGCCAGGAGCTGGAAGAGCCCAGGAAGGATTTACGTGCAGGTTTCAGAAGGATTTCCCTGCAGCCCTACAGGCATCTCGATTGCCGACTTCTGGCCTCTAGTGCTGTGAGGCAATATGTTCTTGTCATTTCAAGCCCCCGAGTTTGTGGTGCTCTGACACAGCAGCCTTAGAAACCTATTCAGTACTCAGTTGAACAGCTCTATGGGAGAGTGGTCTTTCTAACACATCGTGTCTGACCACTTGAACTCTCCAAAGCAGAACCTCTCATGGCTCCTACTGCATATGGGATAAAGCTCAAACACCTTTTGTCTTCAACATCATCTCCTGCTTTGTTTTCTATGTGAGCTCTGCTCTAGCCACCCTTACCCTCTTTCTCCTCTTTGAGTTTTCCAAGTGGGTTCCCCGCTTAGAGAGGGTCTTGGAAGACTCCCTTGCAGGAGGCCTTGAGCTGAGTTTTCATGTGCTGCCCAGGGTCACTGTGCCTGCCATTAACAACCTTCAAAACTCTCTGTCCCCAGCTGGCTTCTCCTCACCCTCGAGGAATGAGTTCAGATGTCACCTCTAAAGGGCCTTTGCTGTGCACATTATCCAGGCCACTCTTCCTGAGCCCCTCAGCATTCTGCCACTCTATTCCATTTCTATCGTGGCACTTATTGCTAGAACATATCATCTACCATATTCATCTATTTGTCTATGTGCCCATTGCCTGTCTTCCCTCACTAGGACATAAGGTGCATGAAGGCAAGAATCTTGTCTGTTTGGGTCATTACGATGCCTCCAGTGATCAGAACTGGGTCTGGCACCCAGGAGAGCTTAACGCAGGTGTGCCAAATAGATGGATAATCACGTATAACAGATAGAGCATTGTGTTAGGCCTGGTTTAAGTCCTTTAAGGGTGCTAAAGTTTTAAAAATATTTTTCGCAATTGCATGAGAAATGCAGAGAGGTTTAGTGACTTGGCCAAGGTCATACAGCTGCTAAGAGGCAGAGTTTGAATTGAGAACAAGTACTGTTAACTGCCATGCCGCCATTCGATGCTACCTCTTGGTGGAAGACAGAAAACCGTTGCAGTCATTGTGTCCTCTCAGAATTCATGCCAAACTCTTCTCACATGCTTACCCAGGGTTCCCTCCAGCTGCTGGGTGTGCCTCAGCCACAGCCTCCTCCCATTGCCCCCCAGGTATTATTATGGCTTACCTAGGTTTCCATCTTTTACTATGCTGTATGCTCCTTGAGAACTGCTGTCTGCTTTTCCTGTACTCCACAGGGTGTGGCTGCAAAGTCCTATCAATGATCACTTCCCAACTTGCCTGCATGTTTCTCATCCTCCCAGGTCCTGGCTGTGCCAAGTTCTCTCTTTCCTCTGGGCTGTTGCACATATATTGCCTTTGTCCGGAATGCTTTTCCCCTCTCCTCTTCCTGGCTCAGCCCTCTTGCCATTTGAGGTACATCACTACAGCTAGTGCTCGACTTAGGACCACGATTAGTTCCGACAGACCGGTCGTAACACAATTTGGTCGTAAGTTGAGTAGGCTATATGCGCGTGGAGACGGTAGTGCTGCCGGAAGCTGGTCCGCACTGTTGTACGCCCAGCTGGGCAACGTTTGCGCTGCCAGACGAGGAGCAGTCGTGGCTAGCGATTGTGGTCGTAAAGTCGAATGGTCATAAGTTGCATAGGTGGTAAGTGGATCAATACCTGTACCTCCAGGAAGGGCTCTTGCTGTAGATGCTCACAGCCTGTTAATTGTTCTCCCGTTATGGCACCCCTGTGAGGGGTCACTGTCTGTTTACCAGCTGCCTCCCTCAATATACTACAGCGACATGGGGGCCACAATCACATCTTGGTTATCTTTCTATCTCCCACATTCAGGACCTAGAAGAGAGTGGATGCTAAGTAAGGGCTAGGTATATAATGTCACATCTTATTGTTATTATTATTATTATTATTTGAGATGGAGTCTCACTCTGTCATCAGGCTGGAGGGCAGAGGGGCGATTTCGGCTCATTGCAACCTCTGCCTCCTGGGTTCCAGTGATGCTCCTGCTTCAGCCTCCCGAGTAGCTGGGACTACAGGCATGCATCGCCATGCCCAGCTAATGTTTGTATTTTTCAGTAGAGATGGGGTTTCACCATGTTGGCCAGGATGGTCTCGATCTCTTGATCATTTGATCCACCCACTTCGGCCTCCAAAAGTGCTGGGATTACAGGCGTGAGCCACTGCACCCAGTCAAAGCTAAATCTTTTTATTTTTATTCTTGGCCAACATCTTTTGGGCATTTACAATGTGCCAGGTATCATTCTCATGCTTTCTGTGTGTGAACTCACTCATCTGTAAAACAACCCAATAGGGCAGGTGCTATTATTATTCTCAGTTTACAGATTCAGAAACCAAGGAATGTGAGGGGTCATGCCACTTGCTCAAGGACACTCAATAAGAAGCAGAGTTGACTTTCAAACCCAGACAATTAGGCTCCAGAGCCCACTCTCTCAGCTGCTAAACTATATCTGGAAAGGTATAACAAACTGAGGGTCAGCCTCAAGCCTCCTGCCCCTGGCCATTTGAAAAACCAAGGGCAGAGGCAGCCCTCTGGCTGTGTTGGCTATTTCCTCTTTGGGGTGAGGACAGGACATCCCTGCCCTGTGCCCTCTAAACCCCTGCTCTAGTTCTGCCAAGAGGTCAGGTGTGAGGGTAAGGCTCCCTCTCAGTTCACATCTATGGTTTTAAAAAGCACTACCTCTCAGGATGCTTGGGGAGGAGGATATGCACCCTGTCTTGCATCTCTCCTAAATTTGCTAAATCCCAAGATCTCATAAAAAATAACTATTCATTTATTATTTACCCATCCATACATCTTCTGTCCATCAATTCATTCATCATATATCCATCCATCCACCTATTATCCATCCATTCACCCATCATCCATCCATCCATTATCCATCCAATCATCATTCATTCATCCAATATCCATCATCCATTAATCATCTATTAATCCATAGTCCATCCATCCATTCATCATTCCATTCATTCATCTATACATCCATTCATCATCCATCAAACCATCATCTATCCATCCATCCATTCATCATCCATTTACTCATCTTTCCATCTATTTTCCATCCATCATCCATTCTCCATCAATCCATCCAACCATCCTTCCATCCATCCATCCATCCATCCATCTTTTATTTATTAGGCCCTCATTCGGTACCAATCATTATTCAGAAGACTTCACAAACCTCATTTCACCTAATCCTCACAGCAACCATTCAGGTATTGTTAACTCCATTTGCAGATACAGAAACAAGGGCTAAGGGGCTGAGCACCTTGCCCATGGTAGCAGGGCTGGGGTTCCAAACCAGGTCTGCCTGACATTAGAACCTCCAGTGAACAGGCTACTGAAAAAATGAATAAACTAACCAGTTACTGAGACTGTTTGTTGAGATGGTAATGCCTGGAGACAGCACAGCCCTATGTAGCTACTCATTTTCTCAGCTGGGATGATTCCCATTCATTCATCACACATCACAGAGAATATAGAGTGTTTTAAAAACTCTTCTAAGACGTATTTGCTGGGAGGGTTAGGAGATACTTACCATGAGGTTCCCCGAATGGAGTGATGTAGAGGATACCTATGAAGGGCCTTACTCCCACTCTGCAGAGTTCTGGCAAATTGTCTCCAGCTTTGCCTAAGCATTCTCTTCTATCTGGAATGTTCTTCTCTTCCCTCCCTGCCTTCTCCAAGCCTACTGAGCCTCTCGTAATTTCATTTACTTAATTTGCTCACACACTCATGCAGCCCTTTGTTCAATACATCTTTATTGAGCACCAATGTTGTGTCAATCACTCATTTGGGTTTTGGAGCTACAGCGATGAACAAGGTAGTCAGGGTCTCTGCCCCTAGGGAGCTCACATTCTAATGGAGGAGATGGGAACCACACAAACAAGATTAGGAAACGGACCAACTATTGTCCTAGGACATAATGGAGATGGGGAGAAGGGGCCTTACTTTTGGTGGAGGTGTGAGAGGGTGTTTGGAGATGAAAGGGGAGGAGCTGGCCATTTGAAAAACCAAGGGCAGAGTGTCTCCAAGAGAGGGAACAGCAGGCTTGGAGGCCCCCAAAAGCAAGGAACTGGGAGGGCTGGGGTCACTGCAGGATGTAGAATTGTTGACCCCACCCTAATTAATCAGCTTTCCATCTGTGTTCCTGCAGCATGGTGCTTCCTTTCTGCTTGCGCTCCTGCCATGTGGTTATTGCGGATTCACGTCTTTGTCTCCCCCACAGAACTTGGAGTGCTCCTAGATCAGAGACCATCTGTAATGTGTGGCCAACAACAGTGCAGGCCTTACAAATCTTACGAGGTAGTCGGGAAGATTAAAGGTGATAATCTAAGAAAGGTCTTTAGTGCACTTTCTGAAGCTGTAAATGCTCAATAAAGTCTAATCATTATTATTGATGGTAACCTAGTGCCCACCCAGCCTGGGCGCCAACACATAGGAAGGATTCAGCCCTGTGTCCAGTGTGCAGGAAGGAGGGAAACAGGTGAGCTAGTCCAAGGGCAAGGCCATCAGGACTGTTGACGGGTCACTGCCAACTGGCTGGGAGCACTGCTTCCAGGAAGGAGCACTTGCTATGGATCCCAGCCCACAGACTGTGCGAGAAACATACTCATTTTCTATCGACTTCTATTTCCAGCCTCCATGTTAGGGTGGTGGACACAATCAAATGTTCCCCTACTTTTTCCTAGGGTGACATCTATGATCTAGAGGTCTCAAATACCATACAGACCTTGAGGATCTGGCTCCTCTGGTTTTTGGTAACATCTATTCAAGACTCAAGATTCCAGTCCACTGGCCCTTGGTTATCTGTCAACATGGGTCATTTGTTCATTCAATAAAAAGTCATCAATCACCTCTGAAGCATCAAGTGCTGTCCTAGGTGTTGGAGATACAGATATGAAAGAAACAGACAAGATCATGCTCCTGGAGCTACATTCTAATATGGGTGAAGGTGGAGGATAGAAAATAATCCAATGCGCATCTGTCAGGTGATAAGAGCTAGGATGGTCAGAGTGTGGAGAGTGAATGAGTGGGGGTGATGATGGACAGGGTGTGAAGGTGGCGTTTAAGCCAAGACCTGAAAGGATTGAAGGAGTGAGTCCCGGCTCGGCCTAGGAGCACTCCAGGGCACATGCAAGGGCCCCAGTGTAAGCTCCATGTGTTGGAGGGACAGCCCAGAGGGCGGGTTGGCTGGAACTGAGTGAGCAAGGGGGGCACCACTGGGAGACAAGGCCTGAGGGGTGGGCTGGTAGGGCCTTGTAGGTCACAGATGGAACTGGCCTTTTGGGCTCAGTGAGACCCAGGGTTGCTAGGGGATTTTGAGCAGAGGAGGAGTGTCATGACCTAACCTATGTTTTGAAGGGATCACTCTGACTGCTGCGGGAAGAAACAACTGTAACAGGGTGAGGGTGGGGGTAAGTTAGGAGGCGTCATGGCAATTCAGGGGAGAGGTGGTGCCTGGGTCCAGGCTATGAGGATGGCGAGAAACATAAAAGTAGAAAGAGCAACACTAGTAGGGCATCTCCCTTATACTTAGGTTTCGAAGGACCAGCCCAGTACCTGCTGATTCTTCAGAGAGAATGGGTCAAGGCTGCCCTCTCAGGTGTGCAGGCTCTGCTGGGTGCTGGCTGCGTGCTCGGATGCTGTTCCATTGCTTCTGCAGCCCTGGGCCATCAGCACATCTGTGTGAGCCTGTCCGGGGCCATGTTTCCAAGACACACCATGCTCTGGCTTTTGTGGTTTCGTTCACCCTCCTTGTACTCTTGTGAAGTCTCTGCCCTGAGATCCCACACACTTCTCGAGGATTTTTGTCCCTTCCTGGGGCCGTCTGGAGCAGAGATCAAAGCACTTTCTCTAAGACTCCCCTGAAGTGTCTTAATCCTCCTCTGATAACTTTTTGCTCCAAGTCTGTAGAAATCTGACCGGACTTGAGGGATGGCAAGCTATGAGGGAGGGGGAGTCTTATTTGTACAGCTTCATGTTTTCTTCTAAGTGTTTTATGTGTGTACCCCTCTGCTAAGAATTTATGTTTTTTCCCTTTTCTCTGCTTTAAGCTCCGGAACAGTCCCAAGGGGGAGGGGTAAGGGAGTACAGAGAGCAGGAAAAGTAACATGGGTGCAGAATACCAGTTATAATTTGCAAAGATTATCCCACCCCAAAAGCAAAAGGAGGAGTTTGTTTTGGATCCAAAACACAAAAATATGCCTTTCAAAAATAGCTTTGTTGGGGTGTTTTTGATAAAGCATTGCACATATTTAATGTGTATGATTTCATGAATTTGGACATCTTCAAACACCTGTGATACCATCGCCACCATCAAGGTGACTGACATAGCACCTTCCAAAGTTTCCATGTGTAGCTTTGTTTCTGTTTGCTTTTCTTGTTTTGTGGTAAGAAAAATTAACATGTGATCCACCCTCTGAACAAATTTGGGAGGGTCCAATACCATATTGTTAGTAGAGGCACGACGTTCCACAGCAGGTCTCTAGAACTTGTTCATCTTGCATCACTGAATCTTTTAATCCATTGAAGAACTCTCCGTTTCCACTCCCCTCACCTCTTGGCAACCACTATGGTATTCTCTACGTCTATGAGTTTGTCTAGTTTCAATACAGACATAAGCGCAATTATAAAGTGTTTGTCCTTCTGAGTCTGGCTTATTCCATTTAACATGAGTGAAATAAATTTCACTCATGAAACGTTTCACTTAATGTAAGTGAAATAAGATGAGCCCTCCAGATTCATCCATATTGTTGCAAATGGCAGGATTTCCTTCCTTTTTATACCTGCATAATATTTCCCTGTGTTCATACACCACATCCTTCTTATCACTCCTCAAATGCTTACCCTGATCATTTCTGCCTCAAGGACTTTGTCCTTGCCATTCCCTTTACCAGGCACGTGGTCCCAGCTGGGTGCAAATGGCCTTCCCACGTGCCTCGCTGGAGAGAGAGACGGCTTTAGTGAGTGAGCAGCCTATCTTCTCCATGATGGCTCTGTGCCAGCCCACCTTCATGACACCCACCCTTTGTCAATTGAGGTCTGCAGGGTTGGAATGGCCCTGTTTTTACGGGCGTAATGTTGGGATACAGGGTGGGACTGTTCCACCTCTGTACCAATTACAATACGATCTGTCAGTCTTGCCAACAAATTGTGATGAAATATCCATTAGGATATGCGCTATACTTGTAAATCAAGATACAAATAAAAAGTCATCAGAGCGAAAAAGATTACACTCATCCATCTACTGACACATGCATTTTGCCAACATTTATTGAGTCTCCATGTTGTGCTCAATGGTCATAGGCCCTGCCACATGAAAAGCCCATGTGGCCCGTATTTCATGATGAATGTGATGGGCTTGGTCTTCACTTACTAGTGTGACCATGTGTGAATAATTTCACCTCTGACTCTTAGTTTTCTCATCTGTAAAATGGGAATGGTGATATGTCATGATTCAATAATCTTGCACAGAAGGTGCCTGGACAAATAGCCACTTCTTGGGTTTTAATATCTGAGCTCTTTCTTCCCTCGCCACTCCACCATCCCCCACTTTTTTTTTTCGGAGACAGGTCTCGCTCTGTGGCTCAGGCTGAAGTGCAGTTGCACAATCATAGGTCACTGTAATTTAGAACTTCTGGGCTCAAGTGAACTTCCCACCTTAGTCTCCCAAGTAGCTGGGATTAAACCCATGTGTCAATGCACCTGGCTAATTTTAAAATTATTTCAGAAGTGAGGTCTCACTGTGCTGCCCAGGGTGGTCTCAAACTCTTGGCCTCAAGCAATCCTCCCACCTCAGTCTTCCGAGTTGCCAGGATTATAGGCTTGAGCCGCTGTGTACAGCTTCCTCCTCCCTTTTAAGAGCTCAGACTATCTGTTCAGAAATTCTCACCCTTGATGCCAAACTTTGCCAACAATTGGTGCCAAAAAAGAGGGAGAAAAGCAGGTCAGAGTTTAGGCCTCCACAATCTCACTTTACATAAACAAAAAGGAAAATAGTGCCTGAATCCAGGAATGGGGAAGGATTAAAAAAATGTTAATGTGAACATAATTAGCATGGAAGAAAAAAGGGCAACTTGTTCTCTTTACTGTTGACATTTAGACAAGACTGAGCTTGGCAACAGGAAAGGAAGAATTCCACGGAGGCCGAGCTCCAAGGCAGCATGGCTTTGTTCCCTGCCACGTTCCTCTCTTCCCTTTCCTCTGACACTTGTCCCCTTGAGTTTTCTGGGAGGTAGGTGGTATAACGTAAGGAATTTGGGTGTTGATGTCTGAAGGAACCAGATTTGATTTCTGGCTCTCCCCTTTCCTACATGTGAAAACGTGAATAGAGTTTTCAGCCTCTCTGAGCCTCAGTTTCTTCATCTGTAAAATGGAGGTAGGAATACCCCGCTCATGGACTGAGTGAGGCAGTGGATGTGAACCATCTGGCACATAGTAGGTATCCACATGTGGTTGTGTCCTCCTCTCCTGCTTTCCTTGGGAATCTAGGTCTGTGCTAATATCATAAAGCAGTCAAGTTTTTCATTAAAATTTTTCTTAGGTCTTCTTTTTCCTAATTTCATTCTCACCTTGACTCCAGAAGCTCATTCCTGCCTCCTCACTTCTAGATCTCCTTAGCTTCCTCCCAGGCCCTGGTTTAAGACACTCCATCCCTCTCCTGGCCCACCCCTCCCTGTTCTCCTGCCTGCATTCTCTTTCCCTCTCTCCTCCCCACTACCCCAGAGTGATCTTCCCAACCTTAAATTTGACCTCAGCACATTCCTGCTCAGAAGTTCTCAGAACTTCCTGCTGCCCTTGAGATGAGGCCCACACATCCTGACCTTGCATTTCAGGGCTAGCCCTCACTCAGCAGATTCCTGGTAAGCCCTATGCTCCAGCCATAAGGAATGATATGTCGAAATGCAAACACATCTCCTTGTTTGATCCCCGGGCTCTTTGCAGGCACAACGTCCTGCTCCGCCTGGCTAACTCCTACTCATCCCTCAAAGCCCAGCTTAAGTCTCTCCTGAGGGAAGCCTTCTTGGCCACTGCTGAAACAGAGTTCTTCCCTTGTCTTGTTTTCTCTCTATTTTTCCTTATTCAGCTGTTCTTGTGGCATTAATCTTACTGAATCCATATTGTCTGTGTGCTTGTCAGTTGTTCCACACCACACAGAGGTTCTCTGGGTGCAGAGGCTATGCCCTGTTGTACTTTATTTATAAATTAATTCTACAGGCATGTATTCAGGATCTCTTTTGCCAGGCTCCCGGCAGGCATCAGCAACTCAGTGGAGAACAAGACAGTCAAGGTCTCGGCTTGGAAGGGACTCACACTCTACCAGGACAGTAAAGACAGGAAACAAATAGATGAATGAGAAACTATCTACTGGTGATGAGTGCTATGAAAAGAAGGAAATCAGCAGGGACAGGCTGCTGGGGGTGTGTGCTGGGTGCATTTTGGGTGGTCTGAGGAGGCCTCTCTGCATCTGACATGGGAGACACTAGAATGCTTGTCAACAGAAAGGTGAAGGGGGAGGACTAATGGGTGTACTTCCCTCTCTTTGATGCATGTAGCCTTGTGACTGGTGGAAAGGTCATAAGTGAGTGTCCCTGGGTTTATGTTTTCCAGAATGGCCATTCTCAGATTGGATTCATCTTAACAAAGCCGACAGATGCTTATCTTTCTCACCACAAGTACTGCAATTATCCTATGGGTGGAGAGACCTGGTGAGTAGCTGCCAGAGGGGAGCAAATGTGGGTTCAGCATCAGGGGAAGCTCTGGAACAATGAGTGCCATGTGACATCCTCATAATAACAGTAATTATGACAAAAATAACCTTCACCCTCCCTTTCTCTGCTTTACCTTTTGCTGTATCTAAAGTATGTTTGTAGCCAATGCCGTATTTGAGTCGCTGCAGCACTGTAAGATCATGGGCACTGTCTGTAGAAAGGGCCGCTGGAACCCACAGAGCACAGTGGCTTTCTGGGGTCACACAGCTGAACCCAATATCTAACCCAGGGTGCTCATTCCCAAATCTAGGTTCCAGAGGGGGTTGTCTTGGGAAGCAGTAAGCTCTAGCAGGTAGGTGAGGAGAGGCTGAGCACCCCCTGTCCCCCTGCAAGGAGACAGACAGGACTGAGGGACAGTGGGGAGGATGTGGGGCTCTGCTGTCCCTTCTCAGGTTCTGGACTTCTCACTGTAAGATCATGGGAACAAGGCATTTTTAGGTACATGGAGGCCTTTCATTTTTCACTTCCTTCACATTAGCAAGAAAGCAAGCCTGCCCTCTGCCTTTTTCTCATTGAGAGCTCTTCAAGCCTGCTTGCCAAGTTCAAAGCTGTGTGAAAGCTGGCTCACAGTTTGCTGTGTGAACTTTAAAATCTCACGTGCTGAGCCTTACATGGGTACCCGAGCCTTTCCTCCATGTTCCATCATCCCTGCACCAATAAGACCTAGGACTCACCACTGTAAAAGATGATGGAGTTTTTGATAACCATTTGAAGGGTCACTATTTGGTCCCTAGGCACAGACAGCCCCCTCTAGGGGGGTTCCTGGGTGGGGAAGTGAAGCTGGAACTGGCCAAACAGGCAGGCATGTTTTGGAGGGTGTTTATGGCAGTGCTCTGCATAGGAAGCACTTTCTTGTGCCAGGGGCCTTTGTGATGCCTAAGGGAGTGGAGCACCAGAAGACCTGGAGGTGACTTCACTCTCTCCAGGGCTTTGGGCTTGCTCAGCTCTGGAGGCTTCAGCAGGGAAATGGGGCCTCAGATGGAGAGCAGGTTGAGGAGATTGCTCCCCACAGCAAAACATGGCCACGGGCTTCTGAAAGCCCCCGAAGGCTCCGAATCCCTGGAGTGCAGGCAGGAGGGTGTTCAGAAAGTGTGGCCTCTCCAAAAACCAGTACCTTTGAATTCAGAGCTGGCATTCAGTTCCTGCCACAGCCAACACTTGCCTTTCTGGAAGCTCCTGAGGCTGGAGATAAGAATAGGGTCCGCTGTCGAAGTTTCTCTTAGCAGTGGCTTTGAGGTCAGACAGAGCAGGTTTGGGTCCTGGGTCTGTGGCTTACTCACTGCGGGACCTTCGACATAGCCCTCTGTCCTCTGTGCTTCAATTCCCTCATCTGTCACTGGACCTGATATTTCTACATGGGAGAATTTTTATATATAAGACACTTAGAGGAAGAGCTTGGTATGTGATAGCAGCTACCTATTTTGTTACGAGTATTGTTATTGTTACTGAGGCAAGTATCACTCATTAGGCTAAAATTCTTTCTCAAAGAAGTAATGGGCTGGGCATGGTGTCTCACACCTGTAATCTCAGCACTTTGGGGGGCTGAGGCGGGTAGATCACCTGAGGTCAGGAGTTCGAGACCAACCTAGCCAACATGGTGAAAACCCGTGTTTACTAAAAATACAAAAATTAGCTGGGCTTGGTGGTGGGTGCTGGTAATTCTAGCTACTCAGGAGGCTGAGGCAGGAGAATTGCTGGAACCCAGGAGGTGGACGTTGCAGTGAGCCGAGATGACGCCACTGCACTCCAGCCTGGGCAACAGCGAGAAAGAAAGAATGGCAATGGCTTGCAGTGATCACAGTATCAGTATCTAGGCTTCTGGGGGAAGATTCAATAAGCTGGGGACATCTTTTTGGGTAGAAGACCAGCCTCTTGAGTTTGGTGTTACTGAGAGTCTTTGGAAACAAACAATAAATCCTTTATAATAAATAATAGTAAACAAAATGAAGGCTGATATTCTTTGAAAGTTTAATATGTGCTGGGCACTGTGCTAAGTGCTTCCTAATGACTAATTCTTTTAATCTTTTCAAAACCAGTATGCACATGTTCTTATGCGCTCTGTTTTACAGGTGAGGAAATGGAGGCCTGGTGAGGCCGAGTGATATGCTCTAGGATATTGTTTAGTCCTCTGTTGCTGTGTATTAAAATTAACCCCAATTTAGCAACTTACAACAACAAACACTTATTATCTTATAGTTTCTGGGGGTCAGGAATTAGAGAGTGTGGTTGCTGGGTGGCTCTGGGCCAGGGGCTCTTATGAGGCTGTCATCAGAAGGTTGGCAGGTGCTGCAGGCATCTGGAAGCTTGGTGGAGCTGAAGACCTACACCCAGGATGGCTCACTCACATGACTGCTGGCAAGAGGCCTCAGGGCTTTGCTATCTGTCGACAGGATCCTCTCCTTGGGGTTGCTTGAGCATCCTCATGACATGGCAGCTCTCCTTCCCCAGTGTGAGTGATCCAAGACAGAAAGCAAAGACCAAGCTCTGACCTAGTCTTGGGAGTCACATGCCATCATTTCCAATTTATCCTGTTTGCTAGAAGTGGATCACCAAGTCCAGCAGACACCCCCAGAAAAGGAGAAGTAAGTTTTAACTTTTGAAGAAAGTGTTAAAGAATGCATTTTAAAACCACTGTAGTTATGAACTTAGTCTCACATTCAAATCTAAGTCACCTTGGTCCAGAAGCCTAGGGTCCTCCTGCTGCCTTGACAGGCCAACTTACACCCTCAGGAGTGATGTGCCATTGTTGGTCCATCTCAGGTGTAAACAGGCATCATCTGAGTGTGCCTTGAGCATCCAGAATCAGGGATGAGCTGCACCTGACCTAGAACTTAAGACGTGTTTTTATTGGAAAACTGGTGAATGAGAGAGGGGCCTCAGGGGCTAAGGTTATCAGCTGTCCTCTGCTCACCTGTTGTCAGAGAGCACTGAGGAGTGCAGTCACTCAGAGTTTCAGGAGTGAAGGGTGAGGGGTCCCATTGCTTGTGTGTGTGTATGTGGAAGGTTGGGAAGGCATTGGTACCCTTGTGGTCTAGGGAACTGAGCATGGTCTATGAAGAAAGAGGGACTTGAACTTCAAATCTCCTCTGAGCCTCATCTTTCTCAACTGTAAGTTGGGGATAAACATTGTTCTGAGAACCATGAATGTATAGTGTATGCAGAGGGCTGTAGCATGCAGTTCGCACTTAGATCCACTCTACATCTCCTCCTCATACCCGAAGACCCAGGGAATTGGGAGGGATGCGGGTCCCCCTAGGGAAGCAGAGGAAGTTAGAATTGAGGGGCTTCCCTCCAGAGCTAGATTCTGGGTGTATCTGATTCTTGCCAAAAACAAGGCTTTGCTCCCATCAGTTCCCAGAGCCTAGCTGTGACTCATTTCTTCTGCCTTTGTTTTGACTAGTGCCTGATGCAGCCTGGCTCTGCAATGATGCAGATGCTGATGCTGTTGCTAGGCAACTGAGCTACAGCATGAATCCCGAGAGGCCTCTGTTCCGCTCACCCCCAACCCAGAGCTGCCGACAGTGGTTGACTTCGAAGGGGCTGGAAAAATTGGAGAGGTTCTTATGAAAATCCACAGGTATATTAGGGCAAGGAGCGTATATGTGTGTGATGGGGAGAGAAAGGCAGCAACAATAGCAACTTCCACGTCCCGAGGGCTTGTTCTGTGCCCGTCACTGCATGGATTAAATCATTTCATTTTGTGTAACAGCCTCAGGATGCATGTTGTAAACTCGTCCCATTTTACAGACAAGAAACCCAGGACTTAGAGGGGAAAGGGGGCTTATCCAAGTCCACTTAAACATGAAGTGGTAGGGCTGAGAGGTAAGCCTAGGCCTGTTCGATTCCAGGCCTCCAGAAAGATGAGGAATTCGATTTCGATTTCTTCCCTGCTCGATCCATTGTCGAGCACATTGGAGCAGCACATTCTCTGCAACACAACCAGGGGTTTGTTTGGAAAACACGAAGCAGATCATGTTATACTCCAGCCATGGCCCGCCCTTGGGCATCACGCTCCTTCTCTCTCCATGCCCTCACCCCTTCTTTGCTGTTTCTCCATCCTTTTCTCTGAGTGTCATGATCTTCTTGCCTCAGAGCAGGTGACTTCCTCGCCTTGACCTTGGTAGTTCCTCTCCCTCCTTCAGGTTTTAGCTCAGATGCCCCTCATCCCTGCAGCTTACCCTCCTACCCTGAAACTGTGGGGTCTTTCTGCTCCCAGGACCCCATCCACCACGCTCTGCCATTCACAGGGTTCTCTTCTATCAGGTGCTGAGGCTCCAGTCTTGTTCACCCCTTTATCTACCCCAACACCTGGCCCAGGACCTGGCACAGAGAGGGGGGAGGCCATTTAGTACTTTTTGGCCTGAAAATCATTTTTAAATTGCATTTTAGGTTTTGGGGTACATGTGAAGAACATGCAAGATTGTTGCATAGGTACACACGTGGCAGTGTGATTTGCTGCCTTCCTCCCCATCACCTCTATCTGGCATTTCTCCCCATGCTATCTCTCCCCAATTCCCCAACCCCCGCTGTCCCTCCCCTATTTCCCCCCAACAGTCCCCAGTGTGTAGTGCTCCCCTCCCTGTGTCCATGTGTTCTCATTGCTCAACACCTGCCTATGAGCGACCAGTGATAATGAGCATTTTTTCATACGTTTAGCACTTTTTGAATAAATAAGCATCTAAAAAGTGAATGTCAGAATTTGGGAAGTGAGTTTCCTGGGTTCTTTGGTCTAACACTGATTTGGGAGGAAGAAGCTCATTGATATTTCTCTGTCTCTATTCGGGGCCAGGCATTTAGCTGAGGGTCTAGTGCATGTTACCAAATAAGCACTTACACCATGCAAACAGCCTGTTCTGCAGGTGAGAAACCTGAGGCTCAGAGATGGGAAGTGACTTGCTCAAGGTGGCACAGCTTGTGATCACCATGCCACGATCCAAGCCCGAGTCCACCTGGTGCCATGGCTCTGCTAGGAAGCCCCAGTTCTCTCTGAAGGGCAGTTAAAATGAAGCTGTGCAGAAATAAGAGCCCTGACATTTTCAAGTTTCCACAGCGTTTGCAGGCACCTTCAGTTTGAAGATAACACCTGTCAGAGAATGAAAAGGCCAACCAAATGAGACGGTGGGTGCAGGGGTGTGTGGGGAACCACAGGGTAGAGGGGTTATGGGAAAAGTGAGGAGAGTGAGCTGTAGCCCTACCCAGCATGGGTCTGGCCTCTGCCCAGGACACCAGGAGCCTCCTCCTCCCACGACCACGCTCAGCAGGACGCAAGCCAAGCCCCAACCGAAATGCATTGCTCCTTCATAGGTCAAGGAACTGGCATCACTGCCTTCATCTTTGCACCCTCAGCAGCCTGGCCACTCTGACCCTCTGCACCAAGGAGCTGGGCAGGGTCTCCCTAGGCTGAGAGGGACTATGGCTACCCCTGGACTGCAGTAGGTCTTCTCAGAGAGAAGGGCAGGAGACACTTGGAGAAGGAAGTCAGATTGCTCTGGACACGTGCAGTGAAGTATGGGTGGGAGCAGGCTTTGGGGCAGGGCAGGGCGCTCGGGGACAGCTCAGGGGCAGGCAGAGGGGACCACTTCTCCTTCTCCAGGGCAGCCACAGAGCAACTTCCTCCGTCCATGATGTCTGCAATCTCATTTTCTTTTCACAAAAGTGAGGCTTATTACCTCCACATGACAGAGGACCTGGAGTCTCATTCATTCATTTATTCATTCATCTAACAGGTTTTATTGAGCACCAGTTAAGCACTAGGCCTCTCCACTTAGATGCCTAACCTCCCTAACCTCTTCCTCTCCCGGCCTTCCCATCTCCCTCGGTAACTCCCTGTCCACACATGAGGACAGCCCTTCTCTCTTCTCTTCCACATCCTACACTTCCGTGCCTTCCTGCTTCCTCCACTTCTGACATATGGTCAGACTAGCTTCACTTCTTCCCAACTCCAACACCCCCTCCCTGGTCTCAGTGGGCCCTTCTGTGCCAGGGTGTGGGCATTAGTCCTGATTGTTCCCTTGCTCCCTTCTCCCCTTTACAAATCACACATTGGATCACGTCCAGCTCCTGATGGAAATCTTCATGGCTTCCCGAAGGACTTTGAAGGACGTGCTTTTCCTACTCGATACTGCCTGCCTGAGATGAATTGCCCTCTGCCCACCCCTCTCCACCCTTGTACCTGCCCCAAGCCCATTGCTTTTGTGTCCTTTATGTTCTCCATCTTTGCATGGCTGACATTCAATCCTCAGCTCATGTCACTCTCTATGTGGGGATCATCCCTCTCCTAGTCACTCTCTGTCACATCACCCTATTTTATTAATTGGTAACATTTATTTTCCTGTGTATTATTTTTCCCTCTCTATGATACTATAATCTCTATGAAAGCAGAAATTAGTCCTGTTTATGGCACCTGGAACAATGCCAGGCACTGTGCTGGCAAGGCTGATACACTGCAAACTCCCGGGGGCACAATTCATATCAAAGTCTGTATGAGGGACGCTCTGTAATAGTGCAGTGCACAACTTGTGTAGCTGTACATGGCAGACCCGAGGATACAGTTGTGAGCAAGATTGAAACAGTTCCTGATCTCACAGAAGTTTCAAGGGCTTAGCTCAACAATTTGAGCCTTTTATAATAGTAAGTGCCAGATACTGTCATACAATTCACATTTTTCCTAACAAAATCCATCATTTTACAGATTATAACATTTTACAGAATATGACACTGAGGCTCAAAGAAATAAAATGATCTGCCTTAAGCTTACCCACATGGTAAGGGGCAGAGCCAGGACACAGACACACTTCAATCTGGTTGCAGAGTCCGGGTCCTCAGAGATGCATGCTCCCTGTCCCACGGAGTGCTCTGTCTTCTTGGGGCAAGGCTCTAGCATTTATTGTGCGCTTAGCATGTGCCTGTCATGATGACAAAGTTATGTGCATTTTTTCTTGTTGTATTTAAAATCTCACAACAATTGGGGATAGAGGCTCAAAGAGGAAAAGCGGCTTTCCCAGAGTCACACCTATGGAGAGTCAGACCCTGGGATAGGGACACGAAATCATCTGAGTCTCAAGTTCTTTCCACTTCATGGCACTAGCCAGGAATGATGGTAGTTAAATATGGCAGCTGTTGTAATTGAGGAATGAACTGGATGCGGAGGAGGGGAGAGGAGGATATTTTGCTCTGCTCAGAGAGGGACAAGCGTCACAGAAAATGACCTGGAAACAGAAGCAGGAAGAGTTCCCAGGTAAGCTGGGGCATCTCAGAGGGTGGGCCTGGAGAATTGATCTCCACGCCCGAGGCCATCATCGGAAGTGTCCCTGGGGCCGTAACCCAGGCCTCCTGACCCTTTTCTTAGCCCAGGACCCTGGATGATTTTGACTTTCTTCTCTCTCACCCCGACGACCAAAGGAGACATTCATTAGACATCGGATGGAATTGACAGGGAGGGTGATTTTCCAGCAACCTGAGCCCTGTTGAACTCAGTCAACCTGAAAATTTCTGGTGAACTAAAAGAAATACAAAAATGGACCCAGTTTTTCTAGATCCTTCCATCATCTAAATAAATGTCAGTGGCTTGAGAGAAAGGGGGCACTTGGAAGACCCAGCCTCCAAAGGTTTTAACTGCATGTCAAGATTGCTGTCCTGTGAGATTCCTCCCCAATGAGATTTTTAGTCATCCCCTTCACAGATGCCCTGGCTGCCTTCCTCCGTCCGTGTCAGCAAATGGCACCATTTTACCCCTTTGCTTATAACTGAGAGCTGGGAGTATCCATACCTCCTTCATCCAGTGTATTTCCCACATCCACCTGATCAACAAGTTCTATTAATTCTGTTTCCCCATAAATCCCAGCCCTGTGCACAGTCCTCCACTTTCCAGGTCTATCTACCCACAAGGTTCATTCCAGCATGTGACACAGTGCACACACAGCTAGTTGTAATTCCACAGTGGTGGGGGGTGAGGGTGCTACTGTAAGGGAGCTGTGGGTAAGAGGAGGAGAGAACCACTAGCTCTTTCTGGTCTGGGACAAAAGGGTGACATTGGAGCTGAGCCTAGAAGGCTGGCTGAGGAAGTGATCACAAAGCCTATGAAAGAACTATTGACCAAGGGCCTCAGGAAGGCTCAGAACCTGCTCTGAGGCTCTGGAAGGGCAGTTTTCCAACAGACCTTTTAGTGTTCAGTTCTGCAAACAGAACAGACCCCATCCCAAGTGCCATCTACCCCAGCTCAATGCCCTTGCTTGCCCTGGGCAGGCAGAGATGGCACAGTCTGAATAAGGCTTAACAAAGGTGAAGAGTGGATGAGGGACGCTCCCATTTTTGCACCCGTACAGTGGATGTAATCATCCTCCCCGTCAGATCTGTGAGAAGGTTAATTAGGGTCATGGCTGACTGCAGCCTGCCATGGGAGAGAAGGACAGGAAGGGGCAGAGCTAGAGCTCAGTCCCAGGGTGGGTGTACAGCAGGCTTTCCCTACCATGGAGAGTGGGCTTGGGAGCCTGACTGCCAGGACTTGAATCCCCTCCACTATTGACTAATGGGGGCTCTTGAGTGAATTGAGTGTCCTGATGTGTCCCACCATTTGTCAAGGCACATACAGCAAATGACCAAATTTATTTGTCATCCTAGAGAAATCAGATGAGTTTGCTCGTAGTCAGGGACTATGTCCAATGCTGAGGGCATCAAGACTATCTCAGCACACACCTCATCCCATAGGAGCACCTTGTGGGGAAGTATAACATAACCTCTGTGAGCCTCAATTTTCTTATCTGTGTAATGGAAAAGATGATAAAAATGGCACTATTCTCCTACAGTTGTGGTGGTGATAAAATGAGAAAAATCGATGCCAAATGTTTCTTCCATAAGAAGAACTCAATGCACATTCACCATTCTTCTTGTCTATCTCCCCTTGCTCTGCTGCTGAAATCACTCCATTTCCTGCCCTGCTCTGCCTTCAGTCAGCTGCTGATGAATCCCAAGAGTGCCCTCACCAACTGATCCAGCCTCTCTCTGTTTCAGGGAATGACAAAATGTGACTTCTGGTTCATGCATCCATCTCTGGCAAGTCTGACAGATTCTGAGCGCAGTCAACTCCAGGGGCCCTCAACAAGTTGTATTTCTGGTCTGGCCAAGCTGAGGCATAGCTCTTGACCATGGTGGTTACACCAAGCATGGAGGGAGATACACACGTGCACCCACATACACATGTGTACACACACGGGAATGAGGGAGAGAAATACACACATGCATGCATACGGTGAGGAGAGAGAAAAGTGAGATTATTTACTAAGTGGTACACTCTATACATGATCTTACTAGATTCTTACAACAATCATGTGGTGTTGCCACTATTATTAACACTGATTTTACTAACAGATGTGGAAGCTGAAACTGTGCTAGGAAAAACTATTTGTCTAAAATCACACAGCTGCTAAGAGACAAAGAGGGTTCACACCCATATCTGTGTGGCTTCTGAACTGCATGATCATCCATCCATCTATCCATGTGTCCGTCCACTTGTATGTCCATCCATCCATCCATCCATCCATCCATCCATCCATCTGCCCATCCATTCATCCATCCATCCATCCATCCATCCATCCTCCATCCATCCAACATTAACCAAAGCCATGCCAGTGCCTATAAACTGTTGGTTAAGGGGCCTCTGTTTCTCTCTCATCTCCCCCACTCACCCCTTTCCTCTGGGATAAAGCTGTCCAGCTTCTTTCCAGTTCCTCCAAGGGGCCCCTCAATTCTCTGTCTGAGACTTCATCTAGGCTGTGCCACCTGCCGGAAGTACACTTCATCTGACTGATGCCTTCTCCTATTTCAGGTTCCAGCTTCTGTGTCCACTTTGAGAGGTCACCCCGGTTACCCTTTCTAAAGTAGGTTCTTTCTCATTATTTCTATCATTGAATCAGGTTAACTTTTTCCCCAGATTTTGTCACAGCAACAATTAAGTTTAATAATTTAACATTCAGTAATAACAATATGAGTTAACGCTTATTGAGTGCTTGCTGTGTGTCAGACACTGTTCTGTTGCTCCATGTAGACCTTATAACAACCTGATGGTTATTATCATCTCCATTTTATAGAGGAAGAAATGAGGTTCTGAGAACTTACCTTTATTCGTTTGTTTATGAGATTATTCTTCTTTTTTCCAACTTTACTATAATCTTCATGAAGGCAAAGCTATTGACTAGCCCATAATAAGTGCAGATAACATATTTGTTGAATGAATGGATTCCAGGCCCTATGGGAGAGTTGGAGAAAAATGAGACATGACAGGCTTAGGAAGAGAGACAAATGGTTTCAGAACCACACAGCCAGTACCATAAAAGGAAGCTGTTATGATATACCAATAGAGTTCAGAGAAGGAAAGATTCATGACGTCAGGGGGAATCTTGGAGGGCTTTCCAGAAGACACAAAATTTGAGCTGGATTACAAAAAAACTTTAGTGAGTTATAATTTATGTCTGATACATTACATCCATTTAAAAAATGTAAAATTCAATCAATTTTGACAGAAGTATACAGCCATGAAACCAATGTCACAATCAATATACAGGATTATTTCCATAATTACAAAAAGATTCTTCATACTCCTTTACACGCCCTACCTTCACCTATACAAAAGTCCCAGGCTGCTGTTGATCTGATTTTTATTACTATTTAATAATTTGCTTTCCTTGACTTTTATATAAATGAAATTATGCAGATTGTGTATGGCTATCTTCCACTAGCATACTGATTTTTTTAAAAAGTTTAAGGTATAATACACATAGAGTAACATTCACCTGTTGTAGTACATGGTTCTGCAAATTTTAACAAATGTATATAACTAAATAATGCTGCTAAGATTATCAAGACAGACAATCAAGATATAGAATAGTTCCATTAATCACTCCTCAAATTCCTCCATGCTTCTTGTAGTCAATCTGTGTCCCACTCTCAGCCCCTGAAAACCGTGAATGCGCTTTCTATCCTTACAGGTTTTGTGTTTAAATGGAATTATGCACTGTATAGCCTTATGAGTCTAGCTTCTTTCAGTTAGCATTACGAATTTAAGATTCATTCATGCTGTGGAGTCTCAACCATCTATCAACAGTTAGCTCTTTTCTTTTTTTTTTTTTTTTTTTTTGAGACGGAGTCTTGCTTTGTCGCCAGGATGGAGTACAGTGGCGCAGTCACGGCTCACTACAACCTCCACTTCCTGGGTTCAAGCAATTCTTCTGCCTCAGCCTCCCGAGTAGCTGGGACCACAGGCGCATGCTACCACACCTGGCTAATTTTTGTATTTTCAGTAGAGATGGGGTTTCACCATGGCCAGGATGGTCTCGATCTCTTGACCTCATTATCCGCCCACCTCGGCCTCCCAAAGTGCTGGGATTACAGGTGTGAACCACCGCACCCAGGCTTTTCTTAAGTTTTTGAGTAGTATATCATTGTGTGGATGTTCCAGAGTTTGTTCATTCACTTACCAGTTGAGGAATATTTAGGGTTGTATCTAGATTTTGTTGATTTCCAATAAAACCACCATTTACACACACATTTCATCTCACTTAGGTAAATGCCTGGAAATAAACTTGCTGAGTCCTGTGATAAGTGTAGGTTTGACTTTGTAGGAAGCTACCAACCTATTTTCAACGACTGTGCCATTTCACATTCTTATCAGTAATACATAAGAGTTCCAGTTGTTCCTCATCCACATCAATATTTAGTATTATTGTAAGTTTACAACATTTTTAATGTTATTCATTTTAATAGGTATGCAGTGATATCTCATTTTGGCTTTAATTTGCATTTCCCTTATGTAAATTCTTATATGCTTTTTCTTGGATTATTTATTTTATTATCATTGAATTTTGAGAGTTGTTTAGATATTCTGAATACAAGTTTCTTATCAGATATGTGATCTGCAAATAATTTCTTCCAGTTTGTGGCTTGTATTTTAATTCTTTTAATAGTATTTAAGGAGTAGAAGTATCTAATTTCCAACATTATGTTGCTCAATATTAAATTGTTTGTAGTAGCAGGACCTTACAACAGTATACTGCCAATTCTTCTCTCCCATCCTTTGTGCTACTGTTGCCATAAATTTTACTTTTATACATATTATAAACACACAATACATTGCTACTCTTGTTGCTCTAGTTAGTTGTCATTTGATGCAGGTAACAATAAGAAAAACTGATTTTATATTTATCTTTGTTTCTACCTTCAGTGTTTGCTTTGTTTTGTCGTAGCTCCAAGTTTCTGTCTGGTATCATATTTCTTCTGCCCGATAAAGTTCTTCTAACTATTTTTGGTAATGCAAGCCACCCAGCTGTGAGTTCCCTCTCCTTTTGTTTATCTGAAAAACCTTATTTCTCTTTCATTTTTGAAAAATATATTTGCTGGGTATAAAATTCTGTGTTGACAGCATTTTTATTTTAGCTCTTATTAACAGCACTCCATTATCTTCTGGATTGCAGAGTTTCTGCTGAGAAGTCTGCAGTGAGTTATTCTTATCTGTTTCCTCCCTGGTTACCTTAAATATATTGTCTTTTTCTTGTTCATTTGTTTTGTTTTGTTTGCCCATTTAATTTGGTTATTCAGGTTTTTCTCAGAATATATATTGTCTTTTTCTTTTCAGCAGTTTGAAAGTAATATGGCCAGTGTCTGGATGTGATAAACTCAAGAAAAAGTTTTTATTTTTTTCAGGTTGCCTAAAATTTTGGTTTTTATAAAGGTGAGAGAAATGCTCTTTCCAGCTTTATGAATTCTAAGCTAAAGCTGTAAGTTCATCATTATCTAGCAAGTGTATTTTAGATTTCAGACATGCTATTTTTCAGTACTTGATTTTCTATTTGGTAAACACACACATACACACATATTCTATTTCTCTGATGGTGTTCCCTATTTTTTTATTTATTGGTTTTTTTTTACCTCATTGAAAAAAATTAGAATTTTAAAAAATAATTCAAACATCAGAGTTCCCTTGCGGTTTACCATTGTTGATTTTTCCTTTCTATTGCAAATGAGTCAAATTTTCCTAGTTCTTCATATGTTGAGTTATATTGATTTAATCCTGAACATTTTGATTATTATGGAATAATAAATTCTGGAATATAACAGAAACTCTAGGTTTCTGTTTTATTCCCCCCAAGAATGTTAATATTTTTGTTTTAGCAGACAGTTAGCTAGATTCCAACTATGAGCTCTTGTTTGCCTGGAATGGATGGCAGCTCAATTCCCAGGTCTGGATTTAATCCTTATTTGGGCTACTTGAGTGTGTCCCATGCATGCATGGTTCAGGGGCCTGGCCAGATAACTGGACAAAGTTTATACACCAAACCCGGGTCTCCTCATCTCTAGATCTTTCCTCTCCTGGATCCTTAGTCCCTTCCTCAGTTTCTTGGGGCTGTGGCCACACTAACCTCTGTCCTCTTTTACCACAGAAAGATGATGGGTTTTCTTTCAGAGCTTCAGCTGCCTTACACCACTCTGAGGGTACAGCCCTCCCTCAGACAAAGCTGCAAAACTGGGAACTCACCCGATGCCAGTCCTTTCAACATTCTGACTTCCCTCCAAAATTTGCCTGTTTTTAATCACTCTCTAGAGTCTTTAATGTAGTTGCTGTTTACATTTTGTCCATAGTTTATAGTCGTTATTTCTGAGAGGATTGATGTCTGCTGGGACTTAACTCATCATACTGTAAGCAGAATTCCAAGATCATTCTTAAAGAAAAAGTACTTATTTTTGCAGAAATTGTGGGCAAGGGCATCCAAGGCAAAATGATCAGCATGACAAAGGCATGAAGATAGGACACAATGTGATTAGCTCAGCCTTCTCTTAGGATATCTTTCCTTCAAATAAATATACAAGAGAAAAGGCTTGCAAACAGATACAGCTACAGTTTCTGGCATCTCTACAGCCTGCCTTTTCCCCTTGAGAGAAAGAACTGAGATAATGAGTGCTTTAAATTCATCTTTCTGAATATAGACCAAATCCTACCGCCCATGTTGTCTTCCACACAGCCCCTCAGCCAGAAGCCCTGAAGGGCAATGACAGACTTTGGACCCATTGTTTGAGACGAGGTCAGGAAACTTATTTCTAGTATCTGGATATTGTCAAAAGAAACAAATCTTTTCCTATCTCTTTAAAATGCCTTGCAGATTTTTGTGACACATCCGTAAATTTATCTAGAAACAGATTGGCAGCAAGCTCAATATCAACGATTTAGAATGTGTGCCACTTTGGACCCCTCTTCTGCTCATCTCTTTGCCCACCCCAGCACGGCACCTGTGTCAGGAAAGCAATCTACACATGCATCAATGCTGTGGGCTGGAACTCTGTACAATGTGATCAAAGGCTACTATGTTTGATTCCTAGGAAGCTCATAAATGTGCCATTGTGGAGTGAAAAGAAATACAAGATAACGTATTCCATCAGACCCATGCATTATTTTTTCTGATGTTAGTTAAAGTAATTTCTGAAAACTACATTTTTAATGGGCAAAAACGCAACTACTATTTATGCTCACTTAAAAAAAATAAAAGAATAAGTAAAACTAGATGGTTTTTTCCTCTCTACACACATCTACCCATAGTATTGGCAAAGAGTGAAATCAGAATGGATTCACAAAAGATGAATATGATGTTTTATTTATGGAAGCATTGCCTGATAGTGCTTTTACCAATTAGGATTTACCAGGAAATAAACGTTCCTTTGTGAGTTGTTTCTTTTAAAGGAAGGTATTTTCCCTCTTTAACCTCTTTTTGTGACAGCTAATACTGAGGCTGTAGTGGCCTGTATGGGTGAGAAGCTCTGCATTTGCCCCTGCTCCTTCAGTGGGAAGGACGATGTGGTCTCTAGTCCTGAGGGTGGGGCACTGAGCCCTGCCTTTCCTCTGCTTTGGGCTGCTGTGGAGGTTGCTCCACTCAGGAAAGCCCACCCTGTGGGCTGTGGAGGGATGAGCATGGGGATGCTGGGGCTGCTCTCATTCTCAGCTGTGCCCATCTGAGCCAGCAGGTCCTTGGACAGGACACTTGGGCCCTTTCACACTCTGGATCCCAGTGACCTTCTGGAGCTCTTCTCCTGTCACTACTGTTGCTTCTACATCACCCAAACACACCTCCACCTCAGGACCTTTGCATGTGCTGTTTTCACTGCCTGGACCACAGGTCTCACTCCCTTATTTCCTTCCATCTACTGTTGGCTCCTTAGAGAAGTCCTCTGTGGCCACAGTCCCTGTCTTTCCCAGATATATTTGCCTCTGGGTACCTCCTGGCATTTTATATTTTTGTTTGTTCATGGTGTGTCCCTCTCCACAGGAATGACAGCTCCCTGAGAATGGGCACTTTACTTTATTCACTGCTGTATCCCTTGCCTTTTGAACAGTGCCTGGTACATGGCAAGCATTCAAAAAATTTGTTGAATGAATGAATAAAGTGTGGTTTGCCATGTGTCTTGATTGCACTTAGTCTCAGTTTCCTCAACTTTAAAATGGGAACAGTGTAAATTAATTACACCATTGTGGAAAGCAGTATGGCAATTTCTCAAAGAGCTAACGGGAGAGCTACCATTCAACCCAGCAATCCCATTACTAGGTAAACACCCACAAGAATACAAATTATTCTGTGATAAAGACACTTGCATGCAAATGTATATTGCAGCACTATTCACAATAGAAAAGACATGAAATCAACCAAAATGCCCATCAGTGACAGACTGGATAAAGAAAATGTGGTATATATACACCATGAAATACTATGCAGCTATGAAAAAGAATGAGATGATGTCTTTTGCAGGAACATGGATGGAGCTGGAGGATGTTATCCTCAGGAAACTAATGCAGGAAGAGAAAACAAATATGACATGTTCTCACTTATAAGTGGTAGCTAAATGATGACAAGACATAGATACAAAGAAGGGAACAACAGAGATTGAAGTCTACTTGAAGGTTGAGGGTGGAGGGTAGGAGAAAAGAGAGGAGAAGAAAAGAACTATTGGGCACTGGGCTTAATACCTGGGTGACGAAATATCTATACAACAAACCCTTGTGACATGAGTTTACCTATGTGACAAACCTTCACATGTACCCCCAAAGCTAAAATAAAAGTTTAAAAGAATAAAACAGGATTAGCGACACCTACCTCACAAGTTGTTATGGAAATACGAGTTATGTTGCTATATAGAATGGGAGAGTTCCATACAACAAATAATATGAGTGAACACAGTTTTACCCTTTGAATAATATATGTGCCGGGCATGATCATGTTACAGATGCATTTTACTGTGTACTTGCCATGCAATGGAAAGGGTGCTAACACCTTATGTGGATGGTCTTAGCTGTGAGCAACACTTGCACTCGGCTGGTCTACCCAGGGCCAGTTCCGATCAGCCCAATAGCTGTTCAGATTAGTGGAAGACCCTACTGAAAATGAGCTGGGAAGTTTTTATCTCCAGTGCTGTGAGGGAGCTAAATGCTATTATCCACTAAGTCTGATAATTGAGGTGATTCAGAGGTGAACTGCCTCACTCACTGTCACATAGTAAATCTGGTGTGGAGTCAGGGTTTAAAGCAGCTCCATCACACTCCATTCATCCATCCATCCATCCATCCGTCCATCCATCCATCCATCCTTCATTCAACAAATATTTTGTGAATACCTACCACGTACCAGGCACTATTTAAAGAATATAGCAGAGAATAAAATGAAATTTCTTCCCTTGTGGAGCTCATGTTCTTCTTGAGGAACACATGATGAACAAATAAAAATATAGTATGTCAGGTGGTGACAAGTTCTCTGTCTTAAGAGCCAGAGCAGGGCAGGAGGGTGGGTCCCAGAGTGGAGATGGTGGCAGCAGCCAGATGGGCGTGAAGGTTCAACACAGGGACTGCAGTTCCCCATGCAATGTTGTCCAGGTCCAGCTCCAGGCCTGGGCTAACCAACAGGGCAGCTGTTTATTTAGTGAGGTTGTACTGGCCCCAGGGACTGTTGCCTCCCTCAAAACTTGTCTCCTGGAGTGGGAGTGCCCTGGAGAGGAATTGTCCTTGGTCACATGACCCCAGGAATGCTAATGTCCTCTGCCCATGAACTGTGCAGAACGGGGCTTTCTGGTTTGTGGCGGGCTCCCTGTCCTGGGTCCTCAGTGACCAAGAGACTGGGTGGCAGCTGGGAGCGGAGCATGGGCTGAAAAGTGGAGGATTCCAGTGAGGGTGAGTGTCCAGGCTGAGATGCTCTTAGGAGGGTGGGAGGGGCAGGGCGGGGACAAGGATTTGAAGAGCCCTGCCCCATGTAGTCGCACACCCCCGGTGTCCTTTGTTGGGGCAACTGGCTAGCAACTCAGCAGGCTTTCTAGAACCTTTTCCAGGGTACCAGGGAGATGAAGTAGACAAAACCCAAGCCCTGCCCTCAGGCTCTCCCAGTGTAGCAGGGCCTCCTCCTGTCAACACCAGCTTTGTCCAAGGGGCTAGAAGGGAGGTTGAGGGTGGGGGGCTCCCCTGCCTGCTATCCCTCCCCAGCCTCTGAAAGCTGTCTCACCTCTCCCCTTCTGCCTGGGAAAGTTCAAGAGCTTGAAGTTCCAGTTTAAGAATCACCACCTTGGTTAGTGACCTGCTCCAGCCAAGGGACCTGGTTTGAGACCTCCCTCCTTTGCACCTCCATAGAGAGGCAGCATTTCAGAACGTGAGCTTTGGAGTCAGACACGTCTGTTCAAATCTGTGTGAACGCTGATCACTGCCATTTGGTTCAGGGAGGTCATGTCACTCTGATTTTTCTCATCTGTAAAGGATGATAAAGAATATCATCTTCGAAGTGTTATTGGAAAGATACACGAAGCGACTTAGGTACAGGGTCTGGTGTAGAGTAGGTGCTTGATATGTCACAAACTAGTAATTGTGGTTATCATTGTGCCTTTTTCTTCTCTGATGCCGGTGCATGCTCCTTGTCTGCCTTAGTTTCCAGACTCTGGCCTCCATGAGGAAGGGCCTGGGCCCTGTTTTCTTTCGTGTCCTGGAGTTTAGAGAGGGGTGGGCAAGCTGCAGCCCACCTTCTGTTTTTGTAAATCACAAAACACAGCTGGAACACAGCCACCCCACTTGTTTCCATGTTGTTTATGTCACAAGAGCAGTCTTGAGTAGTTGCAATAGAATATGTATAGCTCTCAAGCCTCACATATTCAGTCTCTTGTCATTTACAGAGAAAGAACAATCTAACACCTAACAGATGTTCATAAATACTTCTTCCAAGAACCAGCAGATGAATAGGTGCTGCACAACTGTGTCATGGATTGTGGTAATGCATTAACTCAATTGGAATATTCCTCTTGTTAGTTTTTTTTTGGGGGGGAAGTAGGTTGGCTCTCTCCCCCTGGAGCTAACTTATATTTAAAGCTGACAACCTGATTATTAACTTCATCTGAATGTGGCTGGCTGTGTGGGTGGGTGGTGAAGCCCTAGAGGAGAAAAATGAGAGGGAGAATAAGCAGAGAAGAGGGGAGAGGAGGCACAGAAAGAAGAGACAGAAGCTGTCTCTTTAGCTTTTTCTGATGCCACTGGCCTTGGTCAGGCCCTCATTAAGTCAAGCCTGGACCATTGCAGTAGTCCAGCCCACAGCTTGGCATGTGGGAAGCACTCAGTAGATTTTTCATTGAGTGAATGAATGAGATGTCTGTGCAGCATTAGAAAGAGCACAGGAGTGGAGACAGAGACGGATTTTTACATTCCAGCTTTATCCAGCAGAGTGACCTCATAGAGGTCAGCTCGCCTCTGCTCCAACAAGGAGAGGATTCTTGCTATGCTCCCTCCTAGTAGGGTGGAGAGCAATGCATGATACAGCAGGCACCAAAAGGAAGAAAACTGTCATTTGTGGAGCAACAACTATGTGCTGGGCACAGAAGAGGATATTTTACATCCCTAAACTGATAATCACAACAAGCCAGTGAGGTAGAGATCAGCCAGTTACATAGCTGAGAAACTGAGGCTCAGGAAGTCAGGCTGATGGCCTTTTCATGTCTCTGAGCTTTACAATCTGGGCTTCTCCCAGGAGGAAAGGGGAAGGGGAGGTGGCTTCCTCAAGTCTAAGAAGTGAAATTCTTAGTTGGACAATGAGTTATAACCTAAGGAGAGGAGCTTACAATTTACTAAGAGCATTCTCAATCCATTATCCTCATTTAATAAAATAATAATCTAAATACATTAAACACGAATATCGCTACCATTTAGTGAGTGCTTATTTTGTGTCAGACACCATGGTACTTGCCTTGACATGCGTTACTTTGCTAACGTCACATGGCCATGCGAGGGAAATCATTTTAACCCCATTTTACAGATGAGAAAACTGAGACTCTGAAATGTTAAGTGACTTTCCCAAGGATACACAGCTAGTCAGGCAGAACTGGGAACTCTCATCTGTATGACTCAGACTGCTAAATTGACTGGCTGTCATCCTGTGACTTATCGGTCACTGACAAGGGGTTCACCAATGAGAACACGTGGACACAGGGTGAGGGACAGCACACTGGGGAGGCCTGTTGGGTGGGAGGAAACATAGGAAAAAGAGCTAATGCATGCGGGGCTTAATCCCCAGGTGATGGGTTGATAGGCGCAGCAAACTGTCATGGCATACGTTTACCTACGTAATAAACCTGCACATCCTGCACATGTACCCCAGAACTTAAAAAATAAAATAAAATAAAAAAGAAAAGGGGTTCACTTTGTTTTCCTTCCAGAAAAAAGGTCACCATTTAGTACCACGAGGGTAGCATGATTGATGACAATAATTATAATATTGTGCAACAGAGTTTTCACTGCTGTTGGGTCCAACACCACAAACATAGCCCAAGCATCCCGACTCTTTTGAAAGAGTTGATAATTAGGTTCTTATAATTACACACCCCATTTTCTCAGAGATAGAAAGAAAAAATTGGTTTCCTGAGTTGAAAGGGAGTTCTTTACCAATGGTCAGAAATGGCTCTTTTAGCAGCACTGGGGAAAATGTGAAATGTAAAACATGCCTTTGGGAGCTGAGGCATAGGGAGTGTAGGGCCAATGACTCTGCATCTAGAAGGGTTTTTGCATTTAAAGACTCTATAACCAAAATGAGAAAAGATTTAGAGAAGGCTTAATTTTAGATTGGATTTCACTGAATGCAGCTGATGCTAAAGGCAAGTGTTTGATTACAGCATGTATCTAGAGGTACCCTGGGGGTGTGGATTGGGTGTTGCTCTCCCCAGCATTTTCTTCCCCTTCTTTGGCCAAAAGACTGATCTTCAGGTGGGACACACCCCTCTTGGACATAAAGAGGGGAACCTGGGACATAACCAGCTGCTGAGCTCTTCCATTGCTCCTGGTTATCTGGGGAAGTGAGCTGACCTCTGTAAACCTCAGGTTCCTAATATGTGGAATAGGCACAGACATTGTACCTCTACCATAAGATTGCTGTGAGCCTTAAATAAGATAAAAGCTGTCAGTGTTTTACAGAAGTAAAGTGCTTAGAAATGTTAGCTATCATCGTAACTGTAACTGCTTTCCTCGGTTTAGGAAGTTACAGTCTCTGAAAGTGGAAAAACTCAAACTTTAGCTGGGTACCATGGCTCATCTATAATCTGCCTTGAACTTCTCTGTGAGTAATGGCTCAGGATCTGTGAAACGCTTTTCTTGGGACTTTGCTCTTTTCTCCAGGACCCTCTGATGCTCCCCTTGCTTCTCCTGCGTTGTCCTCTTGGCGGTGCCCAGCTGCTCCGTGTGCCATTGCTGCTACTGCAACTGTGCCTTTGGAGTGACTGTCTTTTCCAGCTTGCTGGGGACTGAGGGATTTCTGGGATGCTCCCGGACCTTGTTTCTCTTCTTCCTCTTCTTAGTGTGATGCTGATTCCCATGCCAAGACTCCTTCACACTGCAGGTGTGAGCATCTCTCATCTGGCTTGCTTCCTTCCCTCCCCTGCCTCTTTTCCCTGCCCCTCCCCAGCACCCCAGGGATCTCCCATTTCTAAGGAGGAATGGAACTGCATTCTCACCATGTGGCTGGAACTGGAGCTCTCCTGATGAAATCAGCTCCCATTTCTGGACGCCCATTGCATTCCAATCTCATGTATCCTACATGATTTCATCCTTGTCACCACCCTGTGAGGAAGGGACTGTCATTATTGGCGTTTTATAGGCAAGGAAAGTATAGAGATGGAGAAAGTCGGCCACCAGCCAAGGTCACACCACAGGCTACTTGTGAAACTGGATTTAGGACCCAAATGTCTCTAGTTCCCTGAAGACCTCCCTCAGCCTAACTACGCTCCCTGCCTCCTGGTCGTGGAGGAATCTAGGACAGCTAGAAAAGCCGAGGAGAATCAAGACATGAGGAGGGGGCAGCAGCAGCCAGGTTTCTCAGAATTTCACATTCGCTTCCCTCCGGCATGGCTCCACTGTATGTTGACTGCGGTGGTGCATAATTATTCCCTGATTGTTTGGTCATACATTTCAAAAAATGTCTGCTGTGTGTTTGCCCCCATGCCCAGCACATTATTAAATGTTTCCCCAAGATCATTTTACGGATGCTTTTTTTTTTTTTTTTTTTGAGACAAAGTCTCGAGTCTCGCTCTGTTGCCAGGCACCAGGCTGGAGTAGTGCAGTGGCGCGATTTCGGCTCACTGCAACCTCTACCTCCCAGGTTCAAGCAATTCTCCTGCCTCAGCCTCCTAGGTATATATATATATATATATATATATATATATAGTATTTTCAGTAGAGATGGGGTTTCACCATCTTGGCCAGGATGGTCTCGATCTCTTAACCTCGTGATCTGCCCGCCTCGGCCTCCCAAAGTGCTGGGATTACAGGCTTGAGCCACCATGCCCGGCCATTATGGATGCTTTTTAAAAGTCACACGACAATCCAAGAGGGTGGGTGTTAAAATGCCTGCTCTACAGATACAGGACCAGGCACGGCGCGGTTGTCATCAGCCACGTGACACAGCTGGTGGTAGGCAGCGCTGGACTCTGTTCCCAGGGCTTCTGAGTAAAAGCTGCCTTGATGGAACACTCATCACTGGCAAATACTCGCTTTTACATCCTCAAGCAAATTGTAAGCTCTGACAAGGCAGCAGACATCTCTGAGGTTTCTTTATCATCTTCCAAGCTGCTTTGGTCCAGTGCTAAGCACACAGTCTGTACTCAGAATTGGCCTTTGAATGAACACTTTCCCAGATTACCTCCCCCAAAAAGCCTCCAAAAACCAAAAAACAAAAGAATCCCAAAGCCCAAAACAACCAAAACTGTGTGTGAGGCTCATTTTCTTGGTGGAAGGATTAGTGTTGGGTTATAAAAAAAATCTGGAAGGAAAAGAAGCAGTTCTGGGCCACCCGTCTGTGCTGGGGACACTCGATTACGACTGTCTTAGATGACAGGCCCGGAACTGCAGGATGGAAGGGTGATTATGCCCATTACACAGATAGGATGACTGAGTCCCAGAGGAGTCTGTTTTCTTTCCTCAAGTCTCAGGTTTCAAAGTGACTGCTTTCCTCCTCCCTACAGAAGCTTGACAGCTTTTCCACACTGCTGTCTGTCCTGCTTAGAGATTTTGACTCAGTGCCAGGTAAGCCAGTTCCTGAGGTGCCTGTCAGAGTCTCCCCCGGGGGGCTGTGTTTGGCTGTGCCCTCTGACAAAGTCCTCCTGGACTCCTACTGAGACACAGATGACAGCGGCTCCGGCTGGCAGGCACTCTCATCATTAAGACCTTTGGAAAGTCTGGGTCTATTGTGGCTTTTTCCTCAAGGAATCAATATTTTTGGTGACAACAAAACCCCGGGAAAGAAAGCCACAGAGCACAAGGACCAGGCAGAAAATTAGAAATTCTTGTTGAGTTTGGTTGTGGAAAGGTGCTACAGAAAATCTTAGTCTGATGAATCCTTGGCCAGGGTGTACAGGGGAAATTTATGAGATGAAGCTTGTGAAAAACCTGACTGCTGTCCTGGAAGCCACTCACGGCCCTGGCTGCCCAAGCCTGACTTGTCTTGATGTGAGATTTAGGGATTACATTATTCAGGAATTGGAAACTGTGACTTAGAGGCCCAAAGCTCACAGATAGATAGGTTGCTTTGGGGAGAAGAAACGAGACAGGACCTGTCATGAACGTGAAGGGCATCCTGCACCTGGCCCTGAGGGGTCAGAAATCAGGGAGGTGTGTTCACAGTGGGCCTCTCTACTTGTGGGGTTCAGCCCCCAGAGGGGGCAGAGTTATGCAGAACTGGGCTGGGCAGAGGAAGCTGCTCCCCTTATATTTGTTCCATACCAGCATTCTCAGAAGAAGAAAATTGATCACATTTTAGTGAATTTAAAATAGATCATGTGACTTCCTGAACTCAGCTGGTAACTATTGAGTGCCTACCAGGGGCCAGGCACACTCCTAGGGGCCGGAGATAGAGCAAACAAAAAACAAAAAAGAATTCCCTGCTCTTCCTCATTCTAGTGGCAAACAGACAGCTTGATGTACGAAGATAAGTATGACACAGAAGGACAGGGAATGATGAGGAAAGATGACAGAGCCTGGTGGTCCAGAGGTGGCCACGTGGCATCTTGCTTTTCAGGGAGGGATGCTCATTGTTCAGGAGCACTGACACAGGGGCCTTGGCATCTGATTTCTGTGCAGCTTGGGTGGGAGCGCCTGAATCCCCCTTTGGCTGGATGAGCCAGCACTGAGTGGGAGTGTCTAGGAGAGAAGGCAGGCTTGGGAATATGGGCATCTGAGGTCACCTTCGGAGGCCTAGCCAGAGAGGCAGAACTGGCTTTAGAGAGGAAAAACTGTCTGCACACAGCCGGCCAGGCGAGGAGGAGGAAGAGGGTCAGCTCAGAGAACTTCCTGAGCCCTCGCAGCTCCAGCCCTGTTCTGTAGGCACCAGAGTCTTTCCCACTTTCCCATCGTATACGATGGAACGTTTGGTTTTTAAAAATTTTCCTTAACAGTTGTTACTGAATGCATAAAATAAAAAATCATGGATGAATTCATTTGCAGTGTGAAAGGTTAAAATAATCTAAAAGAATACAAAGCAAAGTGAGAATTTTTTTGCATCTCCATTTCCATCCCAATTTCCACCCCAAATGTATCCACTGTAAACAGTTCAGCATCCATCTTTTGGACTCATTTCTATGTATTTACGTTCAAATCTGTTCAAATGTGCTTACATCGTAAATCAAAAATGGAATTACGGTACACATCTTGGTCCATGATTTTCCTTTTGTTTTCACTTTACAATATGTAAATCTACCTATGTCAGTAACTATTTCATTATGTGTTACATGATATAGCCATATATTTTTTACTATCAACCTCATTTTTTTCTACTGAGAAATATCATTGATTGAGTAGGCCATATTTTATCATAAAATAAATTCTTAAACATATTTATCTGTTTCCACACTATTTTGTTCTTTTAATCGGTTGTCTATTTCTGAGTCAACAAACACACTTTTAATTACTACAGATTTGTAGTATGGTTTTATATGTTGGTATAGCAAGTTCCATATCATTGTTCCTTTTGACATTTTCCCTGATAATTTGTATGTATTTTATGGTAGGTTTAGAATCAACTTGTTAAGTTTGTCAAAATCAAATTATGATTGGGGTTACATTGAATATAAAGATTATATGGAGATAACTTTTGCTTTTTTTTTTTTTTTGTGATGGAATCTTGCTCTGTCACCAGGCTGGAGTGCAGTGGCAAGATCTCGGCTCACTGCAACCTCTGCCTCCTGAGTTCAAGGGATTCTCCTGCCTCAACCTCCTGAGTAGTTGGGACTACAGGTGCATGTCACCACCATGCCCAGCTAATTTTTTGTATTTTTAGTAGACACAGGGTTTCACTATGTTAGCCAGGTTGGTCTTGATTTCCTGACCTCGTGATCTGCCTGCCTCAGCCTCTCAAAGTGCTGGGATTACAGGGGTAAGCCAGCTCACCCAGCCAATTTTTACATTTTCACAACTTGTCTTCTCATCAAGGATTATGCCATGAATCTTCATTATTTAAGGTTTTAAAAATTGTTGTGATGTTTGTTTCATAAGGCTTAATAATTTTCTTCTTGCATAGCTCTTTTTAGGTTTATTCCTAAATACTGCATGTATGTTTCTTTGTTTTTATTATGAATGGAAACTTTAATTAGATTTTCTAATTGATTATTATGTAGTAATAAAAATTACTGATTTCTGAATGCTGTTCATCTATCTACTCCCTGGTTACTGATTTCTCTTGTAGTCATTTTGTTAGCTGATTTGCAAGGGAGATAATACCATGGCCTACAAATGATGACAGTTTTCTAGGTTTGAAGTTTTATTCTTTTATTTTTTCTTGCTTTATTGCATTGGCTGAGACACTGATTATAATGTTGTATAGCAAGAATGATACAGAAAGCATAATTATTTGTTTAAGTCCTAAAAGAGAGAATGCCTCTATATTTCACCAGCACGTCTGATGTTTGTTGAGCATTAATTACTAGGTTATGATTTTATTTCCATGTTTAATTTGATCAAGTGTTTCTGGGTATTTTCTTCTATAATCTATTAACCTGGCAATTTGTATTAATAGGTTTAAAAACTATTGAATAATAAAATATCCTTGGCATTATTATTTTAAGATATTGCTAGGTTTAATTTGCTAATATTTGATTGGTCATGTTATATCTACGTTTCTGAGTGAATATAATCTACTATTTCCTTTTTCTGTTTTGATGTCAAGAGCTTTTCTCAGAGATGAAGGAGAAATTATTTCACCTTGTTTGATGTTCGGTTTATGTATCATAAATAACAACTTTTTTTGAAAATTTGGTAGGACTTGCCATAAACTATCTGAGTTTATTTTCTTTTTAAGGAGTAGGTCTTTGGCTAACTTTCTAATTTCTTCCATGTTTACTAATCTATTTAGGTTTTCTACCTCTTCTTGAATTAATTTTAATAATTTATATTTTCCTAAGAAATACTTTATTTGATCTGGGTGCTCACATTTATTGACAGTAAGTTGTACCAAGCATTCTTACATACATTTCTAATATCACTCTTATCTATAAGGGTGATGAATGTTCTGTCATTTCTAAGCTATTTTTTGATATGATCTCTCTGGGTTTTTTTTTTATAAGAATTGCCAGAAATTTGTTTATTATATTAATCTTTTCAGAGAGCAATTGTTGGTTGTATTGATCAAATCTACTGATTTGTTTTGCTTGTGTTCTATTAATATCTGCTTTTATCCTTTTAAATTGCTTTCCTTAGAACAATAGTCCCTAACCTTTTTGGCACCAGAGACCAGTTAAGTGGAAGACAATTTTTCCATTGATGGGGTGGGGAGTGGGGAGAATGGTTTAGTGATGAAACGGTTTCACCTTAGATCATCAAGCATTAGATTCTCACAAGGTGTATGCAACCTGGATCCCTCACATGCACAATTCATAATAGGGTTTGCACTCCTGTGAGAATCTAATACTGCTGCTGATCTCACAAGAGGTAGAGATCAGGCTGTAATGCTCTTTCACCTGCCACTCACTTCCTGCTGTGCGGTCTGGTTCCTAGTGGCCCCAGGGGTTGGGGACCTCTGCTTTAGAGAGTGGGTTATTTTGTTCTTTTCTGCCTTTTTTTTTTTTTTTTTAGATGCATGCTAAGGCCCTTTCTTGTCAACCTCTGTGGTTTTCTAATAAATGCATTTAAGGCCATAGATTTTTCTGTAAGTAGGTGGACTATCCAGATATATTAATGGTGCATAACAAGATAAGACAAGATGGCTCCAGTCCTTGAGCATGCCTAGATAACCATGCTATCAGCCTGGTCACTGGTGCAGCAACAGATCAGACTTGTTTATATCATGCAAATCATGTTCCAAAAACTCCAAAGAGATTCTCAAATAGAAAAGTAGCTCATCCCAGGACCATCTTTTGTTGGCTTAGCTTTAAACAACTTTTGCTCACATTTGCATGCTTTCTTTTCTTCATTGCCCATCTACATGTGTATGGGAGCATGTGCCAGTCAACCATTCACAAATCCCCAAGCACCTGCTACGTGCTTGAATCACAGTAACAAACCAGATGTAGCCTCTGCCCTCAAAGCGTTCCCAGTCTAGTGGAGGACAAATATGCTAATAAATAATTTCAGTAAATGAGGTAAGTGCTCTAAGTCTAAATATTTTAAAGGCTGAGAGGAGGGGTGCTCTTACATTTGTGTGGAGGTGTAGAGGAAAGACCTCACAAGGGAGATGGCACAGGCTGAAGGTAAATGTTCAACCAGGAATGTCTAAGGCTCGCAGGGAAGGGCACTATTTCAGGCACAGGGAAAGAGGTAAGAAGAAACACAGGGTGTTTGGTTAACCATGTAAAGCTCAGGCTGGCTAGTTGAAGCAATGGGCATACGTCTGGAGGATGATACTAGGGAGTCAACTGTGAACTCCCAGGATGTACTCTGAGGATGCTGCTTGAGAGCCTGGACTTCACCCTGTGCTGTTGAGGGAAAGGCAGGATGACGTAGCCAGAGCATGTTTGGATGTATTCTGTGGCCTCAGCTAAGAGGGGGTTTGTGGTGAGGAGATGGAAGCTAGGGAGACCAAGATGGATGAGGTTCAAGTCATTTTGATTGTGTGAGAGTAGGTTCCAGAGACACCTGTGTCCCTGGGCTGCTTCTAGGTTTGCATCAGCACCACAGCCTGGGGATGGAAAGTGAGCAAGGCATTCAACACTCCTTCCTTTCTCCCCACCTGGGTCCTGAATCAGGTGCTTATGATTTGGCTGCTGTCTCCTGTAAGCGCCACACTTGTGAGTGTACCACAGCGCCTGGCAGGCTCCAAGGATGGAACTCAGTGTTAGAAAGAGACTGCAAATCCCTGTGCCCCAAACATTGCTCTGTGGCCTTAGACAGGTTGCTTTGCTTCTCATAAACTCAGTTTTTTTCATCCATAGAATAGGTGGCTGGGAGGGTTAAATGTGACAAAGCAAGCAGGATCGTGATTGTTATTACAGTGTCTATGTTGAAACATGAGCATATAAAATAAAATCCCTTAACCGGCATTGAGGTACCTGTTATTAGTTTTGTTTTGTTTTTCCTTAAAAAATGAAAGCTTTAGTTGGTTTGATGTATTTTATTTAGAATGGTTTATGTATTTTATTTTAAAGGGAAGAAAAAAAATACCTGCCATGAAAAGGGCTTCTGCCCCCCCATGCTGCCCTCCTCGGCATCTGCCGCAGCCTGACACATCGCGGCTTTGTTTGCAGCCTCCCCCTCGCAGACTAATGACATTCCCGAAGATGGCAAAGGAGAGTTTCGGGTTGCCATGGAAACTGGGTGCCAGCAAGAATCCAAGAGAATTCTAACCCTTGAAAGCTGTGTATTTATTCCCCGTTGCTCAGGGAGCAGAGCTGGCTGCAAAGATTAGGGGGTGGAGATGGTGGAGACACTGCTTTAGGTGTTGCCATGGGTCCTACCTGGAGGCAAAGGAGGTGATAGGAGACCGTAAGGTGCATGGTCTACAGGGCTATTGTCTGGTAGCATCCAGGGCCTTCTTTCGGGCAGTCTCTGTTCCCCTTTTTTGAATCATGTCCAAATCCAAATATAGGCAAGAGACGGGAGAGGAGCAGGAAGGAGTGAAGGAAAGAGGGAATTCTATAGCTACTGGCAGCCTGCATCCATACCCGATGTCCTGAGCTGCCCCAGCTGTCACGGGTGCCCAATTCTTTGCAGGGAGTTTGCCAGGGTGCTGCCTGAGTTACCAACATCCCTGCAATTCCCCATTCCCCTCGAGCTTCTTTGCAGATGGCCATGCCCTTCCAAGTGTGTGAACCCCCCAGCTCCTCACACAACTCTGCTGAAGGAGGCATGAGGAGTCTGTGCCCATTGCATGGGTGAGGATGTGGAGACTCAGAGGGACTGTGTTTGGAAGAGCAGAGGTGAACTTTAGTTCCCGGTTCTGTCATTCAAAAATCTGTCAGTAGCCAAGGGAGGAAGAGAGTCACAAGGGAGATTAAGGAAAGACCTGTGGGGCAGTGAACCTACCATAGCGGTGTCCACAGTGAGAGAGGCTTGGAAGGGGACGGATCATCTAAAGGGGTCCCCTTGGGAATAAAGTCAAGCTTAGATCCTTCTTCCTTCTGAAATGGCTTCCAGGATGCCAGCCAGGTGCCAGGAAACCTCCATATCTTACTGTGAAGGGCCTCACAAAACCACCTTGCAGTGAAGGGATTGCTACACTCACTTTGCAGATGTGGAAACTGAGGCTCGGAAAGAAGTAACTTGGCTCAAGTCACATGTGAGTAAAGAGCAAGGTCAGGGGTTGATCTCATGATTCTGTCTGACTCCAAAGCCTCCCACTACGCTCTGGGGCCAGGCCACCACCTGAAGGGTAATTAAGGGAGGGCATCTTTTCCTGAAGATGTCACACCTGTGATGGGAGGGAGTGCCGCCATCATATGTGTCATCCCTACGCAGACACACACACCCACATGTACACACACACATGCACAGTTACACTGTCACATGCACACTCAGTCACACACCCACACACATAACTCATACACACATGCACAGACGCATGTGCATGTGCATGTGTGCGCACACACACACACACACACACACGCACGAGCCGTTCTTTGCGTTGAGGATTTACCAGTCCCCTCAAGGGTAGTGCTGAGACACTGGCCGCCCTGAGGCTGATGTGCTCACACACAGCCCTTCTCCTACACCTCTGGTCCTACCCATCACCTCAGCAAACCCTATTTTCCAAAGATGCGGGCCAAGCATCCATCAGCAAGGTCCCCCCAGGAGGGCACATAGCTACCTGCAGCCTGGCCTAGAACTCCCCACATTGCTCAGCTGAACCCTTAGAAAGAGACAGCTATTTGCTACACTTGAGTTCCTGCAAATCCCGGGGCCCACCCCTGCTCACAGGATGTCACCCTGGGATCTGCCCTCTGCAACCACTGCCTGCGCTGGGCTCACCTCCCTTGGGCTGGCCCTGCTGCCCTCAGTCTGTGCTCCCTTTGGCTCCCTCCCAGGCTCAGAGTCTACCCAAAGGACTCTTCAGTCTTTTAAAGCTTTAGCACTCAGTTCCATGGTCAGCAGCAGTGATTTTCCAGTTCTGGGTCATAACCCGTAGTTATAGTGAAATCTACTTAGCGAAAGAGGTCAGCATTTAAAAATATGTTAGAATTGGAATCAAAAACACCAGACCGGTTGTTTTCTAATGTTAAGAGCCAGTGCCATTTATTGAGACTGCAGTTTCTCCTCTATTAAGACACGAATGAGTGTGCCCTGGATTGTGCTGTACAATGTGTTTCTTTCGATGAGGTGTGATCTCAGCGGCTCAGCAGTGGGTGGATTAAGTGAAAATTCATCTCAGCTTTCAGGGTCCTCAAGGTCCAGCTCCTCCGACCTTTTCCAGCTGCATTGCTTGGTATTACCTCTCCCTGCACATGGCCACGTAATCCACCCTGCTGCTCTCAGAACACACAGAGTCCTCTACTCCTCCCTGGCCCTGTCTGAGCCGTGTCTTTTCCTGGAATGCAATCCTATCCACACCCTGTCCCACACTCGCTCTGCCTCACTGAAACTCCGGTTTCCCTTCTCAAGCTCTGATTGGGGATCATTCCCTCACTGAGGCTTTCTGCTCTTCTTTTCTTCCCTTCAAAGACAGCGGTTCCCCAGGGCTGCTCACAACCTGGTCGTTTTATGTCACAGTGAGTAGCCATTGCCTGCTTCCCTGGCTGTTTCTCGAACAAAAAAAGAATATCCCATCCAGAAATATGGAAGGAGGGTTTGCTAGGCATTAGGCCATCTGCGGCGCACTGGCCTAGCAGCACGTAACCCAAAGGAGTGCTCCCGCCTTTGTAAAACTTACTACTTAGTGGCAAAGGCAGAAAATAAGCAAGTAAGCAAACCAAAAACATTATTATAAATCGTGATAAATGCCAGGAAGGGAAATAAAGGCTGGCCACTTTAAATAGGATTCTCAGGAAAAATCCCCAAGTCTCAGTGGCTTATTAAATAGATGTCCATGTCTGTTATTTCAATCTAGCTGGTATTAGGGATGGGTGGCTCTGCTCCATGCAGTCACGCAGAGACCCAGGCTGATGGAGGCCACGGCCTCTTCCACATACAGCTTCCACGTCACCCAGACTGGATGTCTTAGATAACAGAAATGGATTGTCTCACAGTTCTGGAGGCTAGAAAGTCCAGGATCAGGGTGTTGGCAGGATCGGTTCCTTCTGAGGGTGGTGGGGTCGAATCTGTTCCATGCCTCTCCCCCCGTGTCAGGTGGTTTGTCGGTGATGTTTGGCATGGCTTGGCTTGGAGAAGCATCACCACGATCTCTGCCTTCATATTCACATGGCATTCTCTGTGCGTGTATCTTTAAGTTTCCCCTTTTTATAAAGATACCAGCCATATTGGTTTAGGGGCTCACTCTCCTCCAGTTTGACCTCACTTTAGCTAATTATGTCTATAAAACCTCTATTTCCAAATAAGACACCTTCTGTGGTTCTGGGGGTTCAGACTTCAACATATGAATTTTTGTGGAACAGAATGCAATCCTATAACACGCGGTCATGCCTAATTGCGAACGAGGCTGGGGATGTGTCTCAGCTGTGTACCTGGACGAGGAGGGCACATTTGACGAGCAGCTAGCTGTCTCCATCACACCATGGAAGATTGAAAGCAGAGTGATCAGGTATGACCTGCCTAAGGCTGCATTTCTCAGGTGCAGGGACTCATCTGGAACTGTCCCTCAGTCTCCCAGCAGCAGCTCCAGGCCTGGGTCTGGAAACCCACTCATTTAGTGAATATCTGTCAAACGGAACTGGATTTGGGTTTCCTTGTGGGTAGGAAGAGAGCAGGTGGTGCAGTTAGAGGACGGGGAATTTATAATCTGAGTGGCTGAAACGATTCAGAAACAGAGCCGGGTGTATGTGTTCGTGTATAACTGCCTTGTGATTCTGGCTGGAAACCTACAGCAATTCTGCCAACTCTGACCAGAGCCAAAAAGAAACAGCTACAGGATGAAAAGATAATTTGTGTTTTCCTTGCTAAGGCACTCCCAGCTGAGCAGCAGAAGTTTGGGTTCTAGGAGGACGAGAACAGGGAAGCGTGCAGCTTCCCCTTCCCACATGGAACAGCCCAGCCCCTCACCCACTCCCCGTCACTCAAGCACAGTCACAAAGATGAAAGGACTTCATGGCTGAGGGACCGGAAACCATTGGTAGAGGATGGATCTGTTTGCTATTCCTGCAAGATTGTGAAAGATGGAGTGAGTATTAGTGAAATTGCTGGAGGCTGATGTCCTGGCGGGCAAGCCTGGATTTACATCAGATGGGCAATTCTGATGACCCTGGGGGCCTTTCTGTGTCTGGCTGAAAGGCCACATGGCCACAACACAGAGCGATAGTGACAATCACTGTCATTTTCTGAGTGCCTCATATGTGCTAAAAACTAAGTACATATCAACTGACTAACTCTTTAAAGCAGTGTACAGAGTTGCTGTTCCTTTCAGCATTTTACAGGCAAGGAATCTGAACATCAGAGAAGTACAGTGGCTTGTTCAAGGTCCCATGCCAGGGGTTCAAACCCAGGTCCGGCTGACACCAGAGCCAACACCATCCCCACAGTGCAGTGCCTCCCATGACCCCTCCCAGCTTCTGTGGCCTGGGAGTTTGTAAAATGCAGTGGCTGAAGACAGGCACTATTACATCAGACCTCCTGGCTTTGCCTCCTGCTTCTTCATGCCATGTCTTAGTTGGTTCAGGCTGCTGTCACTGAGTACCACAGACTGGGTGGCTGACACCGCAGATATTTTTTTTCTCACAGTTCTGTAGGCTGAGAAGTCCAAGATCAAGGGGCCCGAAGATTCAGTGTCTGGTGAGGGCCTGCCTTCTGGCTTACGGGTGGCAGTCTTCTTCTTGTGTCCTCACATGGTGGAAGAGGCAAGGGCACTCTCTGGAGCCTCTTTTTAATAAGGCACTAATCCCATTCATGAGGGCTCCACCTTCGTGACCTCATCACCTCCCCGAGGTCCATCTACAAATACCATCACTTTAGGGGTTAGGATTTCCACATATGAATTTGGGAGAAACACAAACATTTATTCTACAGCAAGCCTCAATTTCTTTATGTAGAAAATAGACATTATAAGAGTAATTACTTCAAAGGCTGTTGTAAGCAATAGTTTAACTTAGCACAGTATTCAACACACATATATGCTAAAAAGATAGTCTGCTCTCATTGTGAGCTTGTTCACAAACTTATTTCAATGCCACCTCTTCAGAGAAGCCCTGTTTAATCACCCTGTCTCAAGTGGCCTTGCCAGACCTTCTGGCCAATCAGACTGTTTTTTCTCTCCTAGCGCTCCTCCTCTGCTGTGTGTTGGCTGGCTGTCCTAGCCCCTCACTGACTCAGTTTACTCTTCTGAAAAATGGGGGACCCATGGCACCAGTTTCATGGAGTTGCTGTGAGGATTAAGTGTCCATTGCTTAGCATAGCCCCATCCCTCAAAAGTTGTATCAACTGCCACCTTTGTCTCCACCCAGGTCTTCTCATCAACCATGCTTCTCAAAGTGAGGGGTCCAACCAGCCGCTGGGCAGCACTGGGAAACTTACCAGAAATGCCAATTCTTGGGGCCCATCCCAAACTTGCTGAATCAGAAATTCTGGGGGCGAAGCCCAGCTATCTGCATTCTGATAGTCTTCAAGGTGATTCTGATGCACGTTCAGGTTCGGGAACACTGCGTTTCCTCCCTGAGAAGAAGAACAAATACATCATTGATTATGAGACACATCATTATTTCATTTTCTGCTAAGACAGGAAGAGCATTGTCAACTAAATTATAATGCAGTCCTGTCTTATCATCATGATTCTAAAGACATTCTTATTTCAGAGTTGCTAAAATATGAAAAGAAAATTGCATCTTGGCATCGATGAAGTTTAGCATTAGGAATAGTTAGAGGATGAGAAACTGAGTTCTCGCTCACCCCTCCTCTCCAGCGGTTCACAGCCCTGACTGCATGTGAGACCCACCAGGCTGTACATTAGAGTTAAAAAATCCTAGAGGGGTGGCAGGCAGCCTGTAATTCCAGTTACTTGGGAGGCTGAGGCGGAGAATTGCTTGAACCCGGGAGGCGGAGTTTGCAGTGAACTGAGATTGCACCACTGCACTCCAGTCTGGGTGACAGAGTGAGACTCCATCTCAAAAAACAAAGAAACAAAAAAGAGCCCCCTCATGCACTGTCTGCACCCAGATGGACCACAGCAGGATCCCTGGGGCTGGACTCAGGCATCAGCAATGCTTAAATCTCCCTGGGGGATTGCAATGTGCAGCTAGGCTTGAGAATCACTGCTCCAGATCAAATTTCTACCCTCAGCTACCACATGTAGAGATGAAATCAAGCTTACTGGTTTCTAAACAAATAAAACCCTGCCCCAAAAGGTATCAATCAATGTTCTTCATGGGCCTTTGGCATCTCATTGACAATGGCACAGAGGGGGCACCCAGGCTAGTTTCTATTTCTTGACTTTCTGCCAGGGCTGAAAGTTTTTTCCCACTCCACCACAATGGCTTAGAGGAAATCAGTGTCATTTGTGCCCTTCTAAATCCTGACCTGGGATCCTTTTTGCTGCTATAAACCTCCTTCCTTGACGGTGCAAGCTGAGCCCCGGCAAGATCTGAGAATTGAGAAGTGGGGTTGAACTATCGATGAAGTCTGGGTAATAAGGTATTCTTCCCTGGGACCTGGGATAAGAGGAAATATTTATTGTGCATTTACTAAGAGCCAGATTCTATGTGTGACCTCATTTCATGTCTTTTCTAGGAGGTAGATTTCATTCCCATTTTATAGAAGGGGAAACTGAGGGTCAGAGAGGTGAAGGGACTTGTCCAGTGAGTAGAAAAGCCAGAATTTGGATCCAGGACTCCTGACTCTTCCTTCTACTCAAATGCTTGCCCCCTTCCTTGGGTCATGAGACTTAGGTTCCAGAACATGGGAGTTGGATGCAGGCATTCTAAATAACCCATGCTATTTTCAGTAAAAATGAAGAGCCCTCCTTAGTAAAGGCTGATAATTGTATGCAACTCTGAGCTGGTATTTTACATACAGTGCCTTATTAAGTCCTTACAACAACCCTGCCAATGAGATAACATTGTCCCCAGTGTATAGATGAAGAAACTGAGGCAGATGACATTGTTCTCAATGTACAAATGGGGAAACTGAGGCACAGAAACCGGGGTGACTACTCTGTGTTCCCACCTGGGACCCTGCCTAGGAGGAAGAGGGATACTGATGGTACCATTGGTGGGAGTGGCTCTGCGTCTCTCTTGGTGGGACATGACCTCCCTGTGGGCAGTGACGTGCGTGATCTGTCTCTGCACCCCCAGCCGCAGCCCTGAGCTTGGCCCAGAGCAGGCGTTTAGTAAAATTAAAAGCCAAATTGTCAGCTAGGGAAGCATTCTGTAATCTGAGGTTTACCAGACTAGTGCTAATTATTCTTATTCTTTATTCAAATAATACAATTATCTGATGCCAGTTTGGAAACTATGTGGCCTGAAGATTTGGTTGGCCTGCCTGAAACTCAAAGAATTTCGTGTAAAATTGCGTATTTTTAGTTTCTCTAGAAAACTTGAAAGCTCTAGCAACACTAGAATCACTTACGCATGTGGCAGGAACGGAGCCAAGGAGTAGCTCTCCAGGAGACAAGGTGCAGGCCCGGCAGTTTTACTCAGGCCCCACCATACCCTGTCATCTTGCATCCAGCAAGCATCACTGTTCACTTTTCCCAGTAGGCACTTGTAGGAAATGGGAGTTTGAAATCCTTGCTTTAGGGTTTAAATTGCAACAACAATAATAAATGCATTTTGAAATGGGCATTCTAAATGGGCATAGCTGGTAAAATACAGCAGCTCCTTGGAAGGTCAAAGCCACATCCACTGGCAACCTTTTGATCAGGAACAAACCCTACTACAAATTGGTGACTATTTCCAGCCAAATATGCATCAGCCACTATGGCCTGGACCATCCATGATCTTGAGCTCCTGGGAACAAATGTGAGCCCTGTGCAAACGTAGGAGAGAGGCCTGAGGTGGCAGGGAAGTCGCCTCGGTCATCTGTTCAGTGCTGTTTATGGTGCAAATGATTTTGTGCAGAGTCTTGCAAAGAAGATTTAAAAGAACTCGATGAAAATGTTCTTGCATCGTAAAACATCTTTCCTGTTGGGGTGGCAAAAGGAATGAGGCCATAAAAATGCTGTTCCAGCCTGGTCTGCAGGTAAATTTCAGTCCCAGAATAAACATTCTCTCTTTCTTCAGGGACAATGGTGAGAAAAAAAAACAACAACAAAAAAACCATCTTTAAACAGCTGTGAATGTACTAAGTGCTCATCTCTTCCTTACAACCTGTGGTTGTGGGGGGATCTGATTCCCGTTTTGCAGGTGAATAAACTGAGGCTCAGAGAGGGGAAGTCTCTCGTTCAAGATCACACAGCTGGGACATAGCAAAACTAGGATAGGACTTCACTAGTTCCTGGGAGGGATGAAGGCTTTGATTTGCCCACTGGTCCTCAAGGTAGGGTACCCCAGGTTCCTTCCCCATCCTGTCCTCTGGGAGTCTGGGGGTGATGTATAATGAATGTGAAAACCCATCTGCTTTGTTGGCCTACCAGAATTCTCCCCACAGCCCTGACCCTCCTTCCTGTGTTCCAGTTGCTCACCGAGGGATCAGTGGACAAGCATGTCCCCACCTTAGCCCTCCTCTCCTGGCTCAAAGCGCTGCCGAGAGGGCATCCTCACTGCTGCACGATTCTGCCTCTGCCTGACTTCCCAGTGTCTGAAAAACGGGCCCGCTCTTTGTCCTGCGAATAACTCCAAACTTTAAGAACTTCCTGATTGCACTAATTCCGTCAGTTGTCAGGTTATACTGATGTGTGTGTGTGTGTGTGTGTGTGTGTGTATTTTATACTTTTTCCCCTTTATCTCTCCACTTGCATCCTCTCTGCCCTGCCCTATGTTGGTCTCATGATTTCTTTCCCAGGCCCAGGCATAAGCTTCCACATGGCTCTTCCTGCCTTGCTCCTCCCAGCTATCCTCCACCCAGCAAGTTCCCAAAGTCAAAGGTTACAGACAAATGCTTCTAGGGGGCACTCAAGGCCTTGGTGATCTGGCGCCTGCCTGCCTTCCCATTCTCCTCTTCCACCTCATCCCTACATCATTTGATCTGGACCATGTGTTGTTTTCTAAATTCGTCCTGAGGGTTACCGCTACTGCGCTTGGCTAGTGTTGTTCCTTCTGCTTAGCATGCCCTTCCTAACCCATCTTGGCTTGCTAGGAACACGTTTGTCTTTCCTGCCTGACCTCAAAAGTCCCTTCTTTTACAGGATCTGCCTCCTTCCTTAATCCAGAGGAGGCTGCATTGGAAAAGGAAATATGCATGGGTTTTGGGTCTCAGCTTTGCAACCCAGCTCTGGAAATCACTTCTCTAACAGCTGCACTTCCATCAGTTATGCCAGGATAATAACCTCTAGCTCCTAGGGTTATGGAGAGGGAAGATTAGAGATGATTTGTGTGAAGGCTTGAAGAACTATAAGCCTTCAGTAAATAGTAGTTTCTTTCTCTCTAGTGTTCTTAACCTCTGAACACATCACAAGCTGCTCAATAGTTAAGCCAAAGTGAGGAGTGGCTCTATTAATCAGAACTTTTTGGGTGGCAAATGACAGCAACCCAACACAAACTAACTTAGATATAAGGAAATGCACTGACTTACGTAAATGAAAAACCCAGGGGTAGGGCTAACTTCAGGCTCAGCTCGATCCAGGAGCTCAAATGACGTCACTGGATTGTTTTTCTTTCTTCTGCTTGTCCTTTCTATCTATCTCTCCCTATTGTTTTATTCTGTTTTGGCTTTTTGGTTTTCCATTTAGACTCTTCCCATATGAGGACTCTGCACAGTCCCCGCCCACATCCTGATAGCTTAGCAACCCTGGTGGAAAAAGAGAGCCTGCTTTTCCACTGTTCTAGCACACAGGCCCCCAGCTGACCAACTGCACTGGCTGGTCACATACATGTCAGTGATCCAAACCTGTCAATGTCCGTTCTTGAATCAGAGGGCTGTGGGCAGTCCCACCAGAGCCACATGGACTGTGGATGGGGAAGGGCTGGTTCCAAAGGAAACTCGGGGTGCTTTAACTGGAAGAGTAGGGAGTGAATATTGAGCAGGCAGGCAAACATCCACACAACAGATGCAAGCAGAACCAATGTGCAGTTAGCTATGCTTGCAGACAATTGCATGAGTGTCCTGGTGTGCTCTTCTGCCCACTGGCTCTGCAAGGGCAGGATCTGTGTTCCAAGCTCACCCACCATGTGATGCTCTGGGCACACCTTTGGGATAGCAGGTCCCCTCTCCTCTTCCAGTTTCTGGTGGCAGCCTCACAGCTGCCCATTGCCCTTCCTATTTCTCCCTAGCCATCCCCTTCCACTTGCCAGTGCCTGTCTAACAGGGTGATTCCAGTGCTGCTGGCCACCCACTCACAGAACAATCTTGAACAAATTACTGGGCCTCTCTAAAATGCCACTTGTTTTGTCTACATACCGAGTGCTCCAATAAGAAAATGGCCAGTTACCCAACACTGCAGAAATGACAACAGTGGTTAACATTTATGAAGGGCTCACTTAGTGCCAGGGCTGAGCCTTTATTAAGTGCTTTTTGTGCATAATCTCATTGAATCCTCTCAATGACCCTACTTGGAAGGTGCCATCATAACCATCCCTGTTTAATAGATGAGAAAGCTGAGCTCAAAGGGCCAACTACCTTGATCAGGCCATACAAGTAGTAGATGCTACAGCTAGACGTTGAGCACAACCTGTCTGTGTCTGGAATCTGCACTCTGAATGACTCCAGCCATTCACCCAATAAGCGTGCATTAAACGACTGCCGTGTAAGGGATGCTCTTTTAGATGCTAGGGATAAAGCAGTGAACAAAACTACCAACACAGAATTGACATTCTATGGGGGGGGGAGAGTGCATTAATGAGCTTAAACATTTACACGTATATGTAGGTGTATGTGTCCAAGGGAGTGACAGGCAGTTCTTAGCCGTACTCAGGTGTGAAGGGGTGATCATTTGCAAATAATGTGGTCCAGCAAGCTTTTGTTGAGAGGGGTACACTGAGTCAGCACCCGGAAGAGGAGGGGGGGGAGGAGAAGGAGGGGGCGGAGGAGGTGGAAGGGGAGGAGGAAGTGGAGGAGGGGGAGGAAGAGGGAGCATGGGGATTTCTGGGGGAGAGGAAATAGCATGCTAAGAAAACAATAAAGGTAATGATGTTTGTCAGATATGATTGGAATCCTCCATCTGGCCCACTTGGTCATCTGGAGCCCCCAGTGCTGCACTAGGCCCCTGCCCTCATGTGTAATGTCCTTTCCAGGCTCAGTGGTCACTTGGTGTCCAGAACCAGTACGTATGTGGGCCTCTGGTAGGGTCCAGGTTCATTCAGGAGCAGGTATGATGCAGTGAGCAACTGAAGAAAGGAGCGAGGGCAGGCATGGGTGGGTGAAAGAGAGCAGGGCAGGCCATGCAGGTAGGTGGGGTGCTAGGTACCATGTTAGGTCACCCAGCTTTGCTATCACCAAACTCCCCAAGTACCTTCACGGACAGCTATTGCAAGCACTAAGCTCCGGGCATGGGGTTACTTAACCCCCACAGCAGGGTTGGAGAGGATGCTCACACCTAATATTCCCCTTTTCCTTCAAACCAGGGAGAGACCAGGTCTTGGCCAGGACTGCCAAGCAAGACATACTTAAGATATTAATGAAGAGTGGGGCATGAAGGTGGCTCCCAGCCACTCGGAAGCCAAGGCGGGAGGATCACTTGAGGCCAATAGCTTGAGACCAGCCAGGACAACGTAGGGAGACCTCTCCTCTGGAAAAAAAATATCATACCTGATAAACCTACAGCATGCCTGTAGTCTCAGCTACTCTGGAGGGAGGCTGAGGCAGGAGGCTCCAATGAGCCCAGGAGTTTGAGGCCGCAGTGAGCTATGATTGCACCACTGCCCTCCAGCATGGGTGATGAGCAAGACCCCATCTCTCTCTCTATAAAATGTTAATGAAGACACAGCTTGTCCTGATGGATCTGATCTTCACGTCGTATCCTGTCTTTTCCTGCTTCTTCCTTTGCCCAGGGTCTTCCTTTGTCAAGGCGGAGGCAGCTGGGGTGGGCACCCCCTCATCTGAGTACTCGGGTCGCATCCCAGAAGGAAACTCATTAGCATGCCCAAAGTCATGAATGTAGCCCTCCCCCAAACCCGCAATGTGCAGAACCTAATTACAGGACAGCCATGTTTTGTCTCCCAGGTGGAAGTGAGGGAGAGGAGACTTCCTGGGTCCGAAAGAAACCTGAAGCTCTAACAGAATCACAGTTTTCCTCGGCCATGGCTGGGTGTTTCTGGAATTACGTCCGGCATGGCTTAATTATGCCAACGCTACTCAGCTGTGGGCTGGGGTAGGCTGGAGCAGCTAACCAACTCACAGAGGAGCTGACAGGGTTCCAGGAACGAGGAGGCTAGCTCACCTTCCCCACCAGAGATTCTAAGCATTTTACCGATTCAGAAACCCAGCCTCTCTTGTTGACAGTTGCTGAATGAGAACTTACTGCCTGAAGAATAAAGTGCAACAAAGCTTTTCATGGAGGGGCTCCAGATCCCCTTGCCGCCTCTCCCTATCCCCCCGCCCCCAATTCCATGCTCCAGCAACACCGGCCTGCCTAGTCTCACGATGATGTTGTCATGTATGTTATTTCTATTACCTAGAGGTCCACCCAAGAACTCCTGTTTATCTGTTAACGATCTGTTTCAAAATGTCCCTTCCTGGGTGAGGGATGAAAACTCCAAATTGGGCTCGGTGTATACTGCTTGGGTGATGAGTGCATTAAGTTCTCACAAATCACCATGAAAGAACTTACTCATGTCACCAAATACCACCTGTTCCCCCCAAAGCCCATGGAAATAAACAATTAAAAGAAAAAGACGGAGTCTAGTCCTCTCCTCTCAAAATGTCCCTTCCTTCCTCTCTGAGACCCTCTCTAGCCTCTGAATGGTGAGCTGCCAGTCTGTGTGTTCCCATGGCATGATATAGTAATGACTCGCACATCTTGTATTCACCAGGGATCTTTCCTTTGCAAGGGTCAGAAACCCGACCCTTACAGCAGGGTGATGTAGTTAAGAACAAATAATGTCTACTCAAATATTACTAAGAGTGTAGATCTTAAATGTTCTCACCACAAAGAGACAAGTATATGTGGTGATAGATATGTTAATTAGCTTGATGTAATTATTTCACAATGTATATTATACACATGCCCTACACATAATATACATAATATATGTATACATCCATATGATCTTTGTATACATCTATCGAAACATCATGTTGTTTGATATAAATAGATGCAATTTATGTTTGTCATTAAAAAAATAACAATAATAAAAAAGAAATCTGATTCTGGCAGGCCTGAACAAAAAATACATTTTAAGGCTCACAAAACTCAAGTATCTAAGGCTCATAAAACTCAGGCACTAATCCAGGTACTAATAAAAGATCCATGAGAAACTGCCTTATCTTTGTGTTGGGCTCATTTTAATATAGCCACTGGTAATTTTAAACTTATATTCCACTGGATAAGTAACACCATGGAAAAAGAAAGCTTTTCCCCCTAAAATCTCCTGAAAAAGTGTCAGGACGGATGCTTGCTGGCCTGGCTTGGGCCAGGTGCCTGAGTTGACCCAAGCACTGTGACTTGAAGGGGCCAGGCAAGGATGCTGTTTACGCTGCAAGTGGATGTGTACAGACCCATCAAGTCACATGGTCTGATTGTGGATGGGTGAGGAAGGATTCCTTGGAGGAAAATCAAGGGCTGTGATCAAAGAAAGGACAGTTGGATGCTGGACAATAAACAATAATAAGCAGCCAGGCGCAGTGGCTCATGCCTGTAATCCCAGCACTTTGGGAGGCCGAGGCAGGTGGATCACTTGAAGTCAGGAGTTCAAGACCATCCTGGCCAACATGGTGAGCTGAGCATGGTGGCGCGTGCCTGTAGTCCCAGCTACTCGGGAGGCTGAGGCAGGAGAATTGCTTGAACCTGGGAGGCGGAGGTTGCAGTGAGCCGAGATGGCGCCACTGCACTCCAGCCTGGCGCCTGGTGACAGAGTGAGACTCTGTCTCAAAAAAAAAAAAAAAAAAAAAAGAAAAGAAAGAAAGAAAGAGAAGGGAGGGAGGGAAGGAAGGAAGGAAAACAATAACGACCACAACTAGTTACTCACCAGAATCCATTTTTCTCATAAAGAGGTGGACTTAGTGCAGGGCCTGAGTCTAGGTGCCCAGCCTGGGACTTGACACCACTGAATGTGAAATAGCTGAGTAAATTAATAAGAAACTTTTTGCAGGAAAAAAGAACAGATATCAATGTTAAAGAGCGAGGCACTGAATAGAGTATCTCCAAACAGCTTTCCCTGGGAGTCTGGGTTCACCATGCCTGAGCTGTGTGCCTCTAGGCAAGTCACAGTCTCTCTGTAGTCTCTGTTCCCTCCTTGGTGAAAATGATGATTATACCAGTCACCATGCAGGGTCACTGTAAAAAAAAAAAATAAGATAATGTATATTTAAATGATAAATTCTTTTTTTTATTTAGATGGAGTTTCATTCTGTTGCCTAGGTTGGAGTGCGATGATGTGATCTTGACTCACTGCAATCTCAGCCTCCCAGGTTCAAGTGATTCTCCTGCCTCAACCTCCCAGGTAGCTGGGATTGCAGGCATGCACCACCAGACCTAACTAAGTTTTTGTATTTTTTGTATTTTTTTGTAAATAAAGTTTTATTAGAACATATCCACACTGATGTATTGTCTAACATGCAACACTGGAAGAGTTGAATAGTTGTGGCCAAGACCATGTGGCCTGCAAAATATTTACTATTTGTTTTATTTTTTTAAATATATATTTTATTGCATTTTAGGTTTGGGGGTACATGTGAAGAACATGCAAGATTGTTGTATAGGTACATGCATAACAATGTAGTTTGCTGCCTTCCTCCCCATCACCTACATCTGGCATTTCTCCCCATGTTATCCCTCCTCAACTCCCCATCCCCCACTGTCCCTCCCCTAGTTTCCCCCCGACAGACCCCAGTGTGTGATGCTCCCCTCCCTGTGTCCATGTGTTCTCATTGTTCAACACCCACCCATGAGTGAGAACATGTGGTGTTTGATTTTCTGTTTTTGTGTCAGTCTGCTGAGAATGATGGTTTCCAGATTCATCCATGTCCCTACAAAGGACACAAACTCATCATTTTTTATGGCTGCTTAGTATTCCATGGTGTATATTTGCCACATTTTCCCACTCTAGCCTATCAACGATAGGCATTTGGGTTGGGTCCAAGTCTTTGCTATTGTAAACAGTGCTGCAGTGAACATTCCTGTGCATGTGTCCTTATAATAGAACGATTTATAATCCTTTGGATATATACCTAGTAATGGGATTGCTGGGTCAAATGGAATTTCTGTTTCTAGGTCCTTGAAAAATCGCCACACTGTCTTCCACAATGGTTGAACTAACTTACACTCCTACCAACAGTGTAAAAGTGTTCCTATTTCTCCACATCCTCTCCAGCATCTGTTGTCTCCTGATTTTTTAATGATCACCAGTCTAACTGGCATGAGATGGTATCTCAATGTAGTTTTGATTTGCATTTCTCTAATGACCAGTAATGATGAGCATTTTTTCATATGTTTGTTGGCCTCGTATATGTCTTCTTTTATAAAGTGTCTGTTCATTTCCTTCACCCGCTTTTGATTGGCCTTTTTGTATTTTTCTTGTAAATGTGTTTTAGTTCTGTGTAGATTCTGGATAGTAGCCCTTCGTCAGATGGGTAGATTGCAAAATCTTTTTCCCATTCTGTTGGTTGCCGATTCACTCTAACTATTGTTTCTTTTGCTGTGCAGAAGCTCTGGAGTTTAATTAGATCCCATTTGTCTATTTTGGCATTTGCTGTCAATGCTTTTGGTGTTTTAGTCACAAAGTCCTTGCCTACGCCTATGTCCTGAATGGTTTTGCCTAGGTTTTCTTCTAGGGTTTTTATGGTGTTAGGTCTTATGTTTAAGTCTTTAATCCATCTGGAGTTAATTTTAGTGTAAGGTGTCAGGAAGAGATCCAGTTTCATCTTTCTGCACATGGTTAGCCAGTTTTCCCAACACCATTTATTAAACAGGGAGTCCTTTCCCCATTGATTGTTTTTGTGAGGTTTGTCAAAGATCAGATGGTTGTAGACGCTTGGCGTTGCCTCCGAGGCCGCTGTTCTGTTCCATTGGTCTACATCTCTGTTTTGGTACCAGTACCATGCTGTTTTGATTACTCTAGCCTTGCAGTATAGTTTGAAGTCTGGTAGTGTGATGCACCCAGCTTTGTTCTTTATGCTTAGAATTGACTTGGCTATGTGGGCTCTCCTTTTGTTCCATATGAAGTTTAAGGTGGTTTTTTCCAGTTCTGTGAAGAAGGTCATTGGTAGCTTGATGGGGATAGCGTTGAATCTATAAATTACTTTGGGCAGTATGGCCATTTTCATGATGTTGATTCTTCCTAACCATGAGCATGGAATGTTTCTCCATCTGTTTGTTTCCTCTCTTATTTCGTTGAGCAGTGGTTTGTAGTTCTCCTTGAAGAGGTCTCTTACGTTCTTTGTTCGTTGTATTCCTAAGTATTTTATTTTCTTTGTAGCAATTGTGAATGGCAATTTGTCCTTGATTTGGCTCTCTTTAAGTCTGTTATTGGTGTATAGGAATGCTTGTGATTTTGGCACATTGATTTTGTATCCTGAGACTTTGCCGAAGTTGCTTATCAGTTTCAGGAGATTTTGAGCTGAGATGATGGGGTCTTCTGAATATACAATCATGTCATCTGCAAATAGAAACAATTTGACTTCTTCCTTTCCTAATTGAATACCCTTTATTTCTTTTTCTTGCCTGATTGCTCTGGCTAGAACATCCAATACTATATCGAATAGGAGTGGTGAGAGAGGGCATCCTTGTTTAGTGCCAGATTTCAAAGGGAATGCTTCCAGTTTTTGCTCATTCAGTATGATATTGGCTGTGGATTTGTCATAAATAGCTTTTATTATTTTGAGATACATTCCATCGATACCTAGTTTATGCAGAATTTTTAGCATAAAGGGCTGTTGAATTTTGTCAAAGGTCTTCTCTGCATCTATTGAGATAATCATGTGGTTTTTGTGTTTAGTTCTGTTTATGTGGTGGATTACGTTTATAGATTTGCATATGTTGAACCAGCCTTGCATCACCAGGATGAAGCCTACTTGATAATGATGGATAAGCTTTTTGATGTGCTGTTGCAATCAGTTTGCCAATATTTTATTGAAGATTTTTGCATCTATGTTCATCATGGATACTGGCCTGAAGTTTTCTTTTCTTGCTGAGTCTCTGCCAGGTTTTGGTATCAGGATGATGTTGGTCTCATAAAATGATTTGGGAAGGATTCCCACTTTTTGGATTGTTTGGAATAGTTTCAGAAGGAGTAATACCAGCTCCTCTTTGTACGTTTGGCAGAATTCCACTGTGAACCCATCTGGACCTGGGCTTCTTTTGGTAGGTAGGCTATTGATTGCTGCCTCAACTTCAGCCCTTGTTATTGGTCTATTCAGGGTTTTGACTTCTTCCTGGTTTAGTCTTGGGAGGGTGCAAGTGTCCAGGAATTTATCTATTTCTTCCGGGTTTACTAGTTTATGTGCATAGAGTTGTTTGTAGCAATCTCTGATGATGGTTTGTGTTTCTGTGGAATCTGTGGTGATATCCCCTTTATCATTTTTATTGCATCTATTTGATTATTATCTCTTTTCTTTTTTGTTAATCTGGCTAGTGGTCTGTCTATTTTGTTGATCTCTTCAAAAAACTAGTTCCTGGATTTATTGATTTTTTGAAGGGTTTTTTGTGTCTCTACCTCCTTCTGTTCTGCTCTGATCTTAGTTATTTCTTGACTTCTGCTAGGTTTTGAGTTTTTTTGGTCTTGCTTTTCTAGTCTTTCAATTTTGATGACAGGGTGTCAATTTCCTATCATCAAAATTCCTTTCCTTGCTTTTCATGTGGGCATTTATTGTGATATATTTTCCTCTAGACACTGCTTTAAATGTGTCCCAGAGATTCTGGTATGTTGTGTCTTCGTTCTCATTGGTTTCAAAGAATAACTTTATTTCTGCCTTCATTTCACTGTTTATCTAGTCAACATTCAAGAGCCAGTTGTTCAGTCTCCGTGAAGCTGTGAGGTTCTGAGTTAGTTTCTGAATTCTGAGTTCTAACTTGATTGCAGTGTGGTCTGAGAGACTGTTTGTTATGATTTCTGTTCTTTTGAATTTCTGAGGAGTGTTTTACTTCCAATTTTGTGGTCACTTATAGAGTAGATGTGATGTGGTGCTGAGAAGAATGTATATTCTGTGGGTCTAGGGTGGAGAGTTCTGTAAATGTCTATTAGGTTTGCTTGGTCCAGGTCTGAGTTCAAGTCCTGGATATCCTTGTTAATTTTCTGTCTCATTGATCTGTCTAATATTGACAGTGGGGTGTTAAATTCTCCCACTATTATTGTGTGGGAGTCTGTCTCTTTTTAAGTCATTAAGAACTTGCTTTGTGTATCTGGATCCTCCTGTATTTGGTGTGTAAATATTTAGGATCATTAGCTCTTCTTGTTGCGTTAATCCTTTTACCATTATGTAATGTCCTTCTTTGTCTCTTGATTTTTGTTGGTTTAAAGTCTATTTTATCAGAGACAAGGATTGCAACTCCTGCTTATTTTTGCTCTCCATTTGCTTGATAAATCTTCCTCCATCCCTTTATTTTGAGCCTTTGTGTATCCTTGCATGTGAGATGGGTTTCCTGGATACAGCACACTGATGGGTTTTGGCTTTTTGTCCAATTTGCCAGTCTGTGTCTTTTGATTGGGGCAGTTAGCCCATTTACATTTAGGGTTAATATTGTTATGTGTGAATTTGATCCTGCCATTTTGATGCTAGCTGGTTGTTTTACCTGTTAGTTGATGCAGTTTCTTCATTGTGTCGATGCTCTTTACCATTTGGTATATTTTTGGAGTGGCTGGTACTGGTTATTCCTTTCTATGTTTAGTGCTTCTTATAGGAGCTCTTGTAAAGCAGGCCTGGTGGTGATGAAATCTCTGAGCAATTACTTGTTCGTAAAGGATTTTATTTCTCCTTTGCTTAGGAAACTTAGTTTGGCTGGATGTGAAATCCTAGGTTGAAAGTTCTTTCCTTTAAGGATGTTGAATATTGCCCCCCACTCTCTTCTGGTTTGTAGGATTTCTGCTGAGAGATCTGCTGCGAGTCTGATGGGCTTCCCTTTGTGGGTGACCCGACCTTTCTCTCTGGCTGCCCTTAGCATTTTCTCCTTCATCACAACTCTGGTGAATCTGACGATTATATGCCTTGGGGTTGCTCTTCTTAAGGAATATCTTTGTGGTGTTCTTTTCTTTTCCTGGATTTGAATATTGGCCTGCCTTGCTAGGTTGGGGAAGTTTTCCTGGATAATATTCCAAAGAATGTTTTCCAGCTTGGATTAATTCTCTCCATCACATTCAGGTACACCTACTAAATGTAGATTAAGCCTTTTCATATACTCCCATGTTTCTTGGAGGCTTTGTTTCTTTTTACTCTTTTTTCTCTAATCTTGACTTCTCATTTTATTTCTTTGAGTTGATCTTCAACCTCTGATATCCTTTCTTCTGCTTGGTCAATTCAAGTTCTCGTGTTGTGTTTTTCAGCTCCATCAATTCATTTATGTTCCTCTCTATGCTGTTTATTCTTGTTAGCATTTCATCAAACCTTTTTTCAAAGTTATTAGTTTCTTTGCATTGGGTTAGAACATGTTCTTTTGGCTCAGAGAAGTTTCTTATTACCCACCTTCTGAAGTCTGTTTCTGTCAATTCATCAGACTCATTCTGTATCCAGCTTGTTCCCTTGCTGGTGAGGAGTTGTGATCCCTTGGAGAAGGAAAGGTGTTCTTGTTTTGGGTGCTTTCATTCTTTTCGCACTGGTTTCTTCCCATTTTTGTGGATTTATTTACCTGTTGTTTTTGCAGTTGGTGACTTTCAGATTGGATCTCTGAGTAGTTGTCCTTTTTGATAATGAAGTTTTTTCTTTCTGTTTCTTAGTTTTCCTTCTAACAGTCAGGACCCTCTGCTGTAGGACTGCTGGAGGTCCACTCCAGACCCTGTTTACCTGGGGCTCATGTGCAGCGGCCTCCACACTCTCAGTGGGAGCTGCAATCCAGAGCTGCTCTTACTCAACCATCTTGGATCCAGATCTATTTTTTGTATTTTTTGATGGGGCTTCGCCATGTCGGCCAGGCTGGTCTTGAACTTCTGATCTCAGGTGATCTTCTTGCCTTGACCTCCCTAAGTGCTGGGATTACAGGCAAAGCCACTGCACCCAGCCTCAAATGACAAATTCTGAGGTGATATTCTAATTTTTATTCCCCTCCAGAATGTCTGGGTGCTATCACCAGCTGTGTAACATTCCCAAAGAGAGAAACAAATGTGGCCTGATATATAAAAGTGTTGAAACATATTAATAAATTTTGGTTTGTATAAAAAGGTGGCAAAGGATTGTAAGAATCCTTTTCATTCACTCATTCACATGTTCATTTGGGAATTTCTTCATCCAAATATAGGTTGAGCATCTTTCCTGTGTTCAGGCAGCATTGTAGGTATTGGAGATGTGGCAGTGGGAAAAATGGTGTGGTACCTGCCCTCATGAAGCTTATCACCCAGCCAGGAGACGAGCAAGTAAATAATGGAAAGGAGTCAGTTCAGATGATGAACAGTGACATCTAAGGAAAGGAAAAGTGAGCCATGGGCCAGGACAGATGGACAGGGTGTGTGTCCAGGTGGTGGGTGGGGTCCACTTTGGCTGGATGGTCAAAAAAAGCCTCTGCAGAGGGAATGGACACTTGAGCAGATGATCAAGAAAGGGCCAGCCGAGGAGGGTTTGGGAGCAGAGCCTCATGCTGGAGGTACAGCAGGGCCTGAGCTGTGGCAGCACAGGTTTGGGATGCTCAAGGAGCAGAGAGAAGGCCAGGGTGTGGGGTATGTGGGGAGTTGAGGTACACAGTGAGTGAGAGAGATGAGATTGGGGAATCAGGTGGGTCCAGAGGGTGGGCAGAAGCCGGGGCTTATCAGAGCAGACCATACATGAAGGAAGCTTGGCCAGCTAGGAGGGTCTTGCAAACCCCATCCTCTTGCCACTGTCCTGGGCTTGGGGTCCAGCTAAGGAGGGCCCATACAGTGCTCTGAGAATGGTCAAGGGATGCACACAGCCACTGTCCACACCCTGGTCTCCTAGGGGTGATCCTTTCTTTTTTAGGTGACAAGGATTTGGGAGGGCTACTATTATTTTTGAGAGACTACTAACCCCAGAGAAGAGAAAGGTATCAGACTCCTGGACCTGCTCCTTCTAGCAGACACATGCCTCGAAAGCAGGGGTTAGTTTGCTGGTGAGCAGGTGAGATCAAGCTGGGGCTGTGTGTATTTCCAGAGAGAACCATGTGGAGTGTGGCGTTTTAAAGCCATGGTGTGAGGGCTGGCAGGGAGCCTGCAGAAGGTCCTGCTGAGACGACACGGTGGCCGGGACACATTCCAGGATCATCGTGGAAGAAACAGGCTGCCCTGAGGATCCCTGGCTCTTCCTGCTCCTTCTGCTTTCCTGGTTGAATTTGCAGCTGCCCTGCACTTGAGCCAAGCCCATGCACTTTAAAGGAAGCATGAAGAGTCCCCAGCTCTGCAGGGCTCCTGCCATTGAGGAGCTCCTGCTGGTGAATGGCCTTTCAGTGTCAAGGGTGAGAAGACAGCTTCCTGTGGTGCCCAGAAGGAAATGTCATGAGTGATTTCCAGAGTGGAAGCTGTGGAAAGCCAAATCCAGATGAATACATCCTGCTTGGGTATTAATAGAATGGGGACAATGGGCTCTCCTTTTGCACCTGGGACAGTAATCGCTGTAAGGGAATCTTGTAGGGCCCACCTGGGCTCTAGATGGGCATGCTATTCACTGATTTCCATACACCCCCACCCACCACACACAGTGAACCAAAGCTGCTTTTAAAATCAGGAGCATTCTATGAAGTGGGGGGCTTTTTGTTCTACTGAGACTATGATGGCTTAGATGTTTGGGGAACAGGACTGTGGGTAAATTACTCTAACAGAGGGAGAAATGTCAGAAATCCCTGAGAACTTGGGCAGGGAGGGGCTAATAAACAGGTAATGGGAAATGGGAGGAGACATGAAAACAGCAAGAGGATGCTTAGGGGTGTGATGGGACTCCCCTCTGTCCCTCACAAGTGGTCAGTAAAAGCCACCAAATGCATGAAGTAGGAACAGGACTTTCCAGCTGGGACTGGTGAATCCCTCTGGGATTGCACGAGGCTGTTTTCCTCACACTGAGGGAGGTTGGAGGAGGTAGTTGCTGGGGTTGCTTGGAGGTTCCAGGGTGGCAGGAAATCTGTGCAGCTTAAAGGCTGCTGGGAGCTGCAGTGTTCTAGCTGGTACTTTGCAGGATGCCACAGTTAGGGTTCTAGTCCTGGAAGGAAGGGGAGCACAGAAGTGGGAGGAATGCAGCAGTCTCTGTTGGGTGGGGTAGTTTCAGGTCTGGGGACATGCAGCAGCATGTGCACAGGCCACGGGGAAGCTGGAGCACAGGAAGGGCAAGATGCCAGACAAGGGAGGCTCCCAGGGAATTTGCAGAAATGCAGGGAAAGACTTTGGACTTGGATTCAAGTCAGTTTCAGCCAGAATTTAAGCAGCATGAAGACCACCATGACATTAGAACCAAGATGTGGCTTTGTACAATCACTTTTCCTCTCTCTAAGCCTCAGTTTTCCCATCTCTAAAGTGAGAGTGATAGTCCTTTCCCAACAAGATTGCTGCGAGGCTGCAATGGGGACATGAATGGCAGTCTTGGCCCAGTGCCTGGTGACTAGTCAACAGTCGTTTCCCATCTGCAGACTTGGCTTTCCAGGCTGGGCACATATCCCTTGTTGCCTCTACTTACCCTAAACAAGAGAAAGGGCTGTCGCAGTGTGGGCTTCCTGAGGGCTCTGGTTGCTCGATGGATATAAAGGTCTGATCTCCTGTGCTAACTGAGGTTGTGGTTGCTGTGAAATACCTGCAAGAGGAGCTTGCTGCTGCCTTTTCTTGCTGCACTATGGGACCTTCATGGGTGCTGTACCTCAGGCCTGGACATTTTCCAAAGTGGTCTGAGAAATACTCAACTTTCCAGATGCCAATAACACGTCACCTCCTCTAAGAAGTCCTCCTTGACCACACCCTCTTTTCTCATAGAACTGATTAGGCTCTGCCCTCTGACCCTGCATTAGTGACCTTCAGATCGTGCTGTAGTTATCTGCTAAGTTGGAAACCTAGAACAATCCTTCTCCCTCTGACCTCTCCTCTCCCTTCCCCCTCTCCCCCATTTTTTAGAAAGACAAACTTCAACAATTCTAGAAGACATACTGCAGGTGTCTGTGTCCAAACCCCACCATCTGCCTCTTGCTTCTCCCTCATTCCTTCACTCATTCATTGGCTTCCTGGAAATATGGCAACAAAAACTAACCTCGAAGCCTTGTAAACAAATCCCAAACTCAGCAAGTCCTTGGCAACAGGCCTGTACTCATTTGAAAAAACCAGTGGACAACTTTAAAGTCACTTTCATCACACCAAGAGTTAAGGTGCCATTTGCAGATGAGGACAGCTGTTGCTGGGACCTGGCCACACTCTGCGCCATAGGCCCTGAGACATGTCCAGGGCTCTCTTCCTACATCTCAATGAATCACAAGCAAGACCGGCTAGCTCTACAGCAAATCACACCCATTCTTGCAGACCTATGAGGAGGAACGTCCTCGTTCTCACTCTGCTGTGGAGTAGGGTGGTGCTGTCTCATTCAAGGCCCAGGGTCCTCCAGCCCTTCAAGAGTCATCCTGATCCTCCCTCACACTGAGGTCTCACACTGTAATGCCTAGAGTCAGTGGAGCAACCTCAACACACTTCAGTTTATTCCCATGAGGCACTGGGTGCACCAGTCAATTATGCAAATGAACTTCCCCGGGGGTAGATTTTAGGCCTTACTGTGTGCCAGGCAATTATGTTGATGACTACCATTTATTGAGAGTTTATTATACTTTCCCCAAAAAATCACTTTATGTTTTATATGAAAAATGGACAATGAAGGATCTCTCCAAGGGCCTCCTTCCAGAAATGTTAAAGAAAGAGACTTGAGCCCAAGCGACTGGGCTCCAGAATGCAGGAACTAACCATCGTGCTATGACACCATCTAGACTTTGGTTCCTCTAATACTCATAGGAGTTGTGAGAGGTGAGATGTGATCAGAGGAGTTTGTAGCTTCCACGAGGGGTCAGAGCTAGGAAGTGGCAGGATGAAGCATTGAGCCCAGGGCTGCCTGGGTCCAGGTCCGCTGCTTGCTCCCGGCCCATGTGCCTTGCTCCCAGCCTCTGTCATCTGCCTGCCAGTGGTGATGAGCTTACCCCTGAATGCATCTGCTCTTCTGCCTGTGAACAGCACAAACAGTTAATTTCCCCCAGACTGATCACTTGGGTCTAACATCTGGTGCTCGGTGAGTAACACGTGTGTCTCTTTCAAGGGCAACCACTCGGGTAAAGGTTATCAACTCTTCCTCAAAGCTGCTTGAAGGATCTTTATGTCAGAGAGGGGAGCTGGGACTTGGCTAGAAAGGGACTTGGCCAAGAGGAAACCCTGTCTCTGACTTCCATCCAGGACGCTTTGCTTGCACCATCAAATGTCTTTGTTTGCTTACGCATTCATTGGCCACCAAATTAGACAAACCCTGAGTCTAGAGCAGAACACGGTGCACTGTAGCTGTAGAATATTTATCAAATGAATGAACGAAGCCAGCATCCATCCATCAAACATTTGAGACACACCCACTCTGCATTTGACCTTGTGCAAGGCGTGGAGAGGAATACCATGTGGTCTCTGCCCTCCGGAAACACTCAGGAGCTCACATTCCAGGAAAGGAAGGTGAGTAGACTGAGACTTGTTGCCCAGTACAATAAATTAGTAGGTGTGAGGGAAGTCAGCGCAGGTCACAGTGAGTTAACAAGTGGTCCAGAGGATAAGCTGCATGCCTGGCCTGCTGAATGGAAGAGAGATCAATTAATTACTCAGACATTGGCTGCCAAGTTATATGGAACTCTGTTTGATCTCTGACCCTCTCACTTTAAATACTGCCCTTTAGTCATATATTCTGAGAAAGAAAGAATCGTCTTCCCAACTTCAGACAAGGAAATGGAACAGAGTCCCAAGATCTGTCTTGGTTCTTTCCTTGCTAACAGGCCCTCCGAGTAAATCTGAGTAAAAAATTAATCAGACCTCATTAACGGGGGCTGTGTTTTTGGCTGGATAATAGAACTTGCTGAGTGCTGAGGAAGCCGCTGTTCTCCCTCTGCAGCTGCATCCCTGATAGGTCTGTAATGGGGCTTGAAGGAGAAAGTCTTAGACATCTGCCGTCAGGCTGCGGATTTGCTTTATTTGGTAACCTTGACTTCAGACTGATGGGTTGATTCGGCAGTTCCTGCCTCTGGGGGAAAGGGGCTGCTCTCAGGAAGCTGGTGGTAGCCTCTAGGGTGTGGGAGTGAGACAGGGCTGAGCCTTTAGGGACGGAGACACACCCAGCCCAGCACACGGCATGCCTAGCTCCTCCAAGCTCATCACAGCCCCCTTGTTGCCATGCAATGGAGGCTTCGTCTACTCAGGTCACTGTGCACCCACGGCCTGTCTTGAGAGCTGGCAGACCCAGGTTCAGAGACTGTCTCTGCTACTCCACCAGTCAGGTGGTCTCGGCCAGTCCCTTCCCTTCTAAGTTGAGGTGAAATTATTGACAGCATGGGGATGACAATAACATCTTTTTATAAAGCAAAATGTCAGAAGCTATCCAAATTTAAGTATTTCATACTCCAAAACCACAAAGATATACACATGTATACACACACACACACACACACACACAAACACACACACACAAAGATATTCATGGAATCTTTGTCTTATAATGGTAAGGAATAGAGAAAACGTAACGGTTACCAGTAGACGGTGATTAAAAATTTTGTGGTTCCCATGTTATGGATTATTTTGCTGCTGTTGAAAAGCACAAGGTAGTCCTGTATGTTCTGACAAGGAAATATTTCTATAGCGTATCATGAACTTGGGAAAAGCAGGTCTCAGATCGATATCTGTAATTTGACTTTCCCATGAAAATGAAACAACAGCCCCCAAAGCCAACATATCAGAAAACCATGTATAAAGTGACCAGTGAAGGGGTGACCTCGGGCTGGTTCTGCTCAGGTCTCCCTGCCTGTTGATGCAGGGCCATTTGGTTGCTCCCACAGCCTCCCTGCCGTATTTCAGGCCCTGCGAGAAGTGGGAGGGGTGCTCCTGAGGTTCCCAGGAGGTTGAGGAGGCGGTGTTCTGCCCAGGTAAGTTGGATGGGGGCTGAGCAGCTCCAGGGCGGTATGATGTTGGTGGGCGCTGTGTGAGCTAGTGGCAAAGGGTGCTCCTATTTCACCCACAGCAAGCACAGCTGACCCCACTCCTTGGCGCTGCTGATAAACAGCACCCACTATTATGGAGACTGGACTGTCCAGGAGGCCACACCAGCACTGGGTGAAGGCAGCACTCATGCAGGTGGAAGAGGGTGGCCTCCAATGCCAGTGCCTCTGGGTCTGGCTTCTTGTCCTGGGCTCTCTCCAAGCCTCTGGTTTGCTATCCTTGTCACCTCTTTTGTCCTGTATCCTTTCCCTTCTTCCCTGTATCCTCCTTGATATGGCAACTTCAGGATGGGGAAAATTGACTGTGACAATACATCTTTATTTTTATTATTTATTTGTTTGTTTTTGAGACGGAGTCTTGCTCAGTCTCCCAGGCTGGAGTGCAGTGGTATGATCTCGGCTCACTGCAACCTCCACCTTCTGGGTTCAAGCGATTCTCCTGCCTCAGCCCCCCTAGCAGCTGGGATTACAGATGCCTGCCACTGCATCCAGTTAAATTTTGCATTTTTAGTAGAGACGGGGTTTCACCATGTTGGCCAGGCTGGTCGCGAACTCCTGACCCCGTGATCCACCCGCCTCTGCCCCTCAAAGTGCTGGGATTACAGGTGTGAGCCATCACATCCAGCCACATCTTATTTTTTTTTTTATATTTTCACAATTGGACCTATGATTTAGAAATCTGAAAGCTAAGATCTGGATACATTTGTTCCCTGTTCTTTTGTGAGGATCTGCCCTGCGGTTAAGGGGTGTTTCATATTAAACGGTGCGAAACGAGGACGGCCGCTCAATAACATAAAGGGAACAGGGGCACATTCTGATTACAAAACCAGAATTGCGTAACTACTGCTGCTACTACGGATTGAGATTTACCATACACAGAATAATGTGCACACCTCTTTTGCCCCCTCTCGGTGACCCCAACAAAGTGATTCCCTCACCTGCTTCCTGAATCTTTCATCTCATAGATACTTAAGTTTCATAATCCATTCATGGTCATTATCTCATATTGTCAGCTCTCAGCATTCAAACAAAACCCTCAGCCCTGCTCTCTCTAATTAAGATAAATTGCTGGATAGTTGGATGCTATTAAAAATGTGGCTCCCCACTGCCTGCGTAGGAGAGGGGGGCGCAGGGCAAACCCTGGAGCCTACAGCCATGGTTTCTTCCTCCCTAGCTCCTGGGTCCCTTCATGTCATCCTCCTGGCATCCTGTTTCCACATCCACACTCTGTGTCTCCTTCTTCCATATCCCTCCCCTGGCAATTCTTCCCAGAGCAGTCAGGAACTTCTTTTCCAAACAGACATCAGATCATGTGATTTCCATGGAAAACCCTTTAACCTCCCCAGCAGCTTAGGATAAATGTCAGAATCCTCAGCTGTCTTCTCTCACCACCCCGTGCCACCAATATCCCCTGCCCCATAACCCCCTACCAAATGGCTTCCTCTCTGTCTGCGATGGCCAGGGTGTCTCCCAATTAGGGTTCCTTGGTAAGGGAACCAAGGGACATCATCCCACTTTGGGACCCAGTGCTCCCACTCCCACCTTACAGTGACACCTTACAGCGACACTTACAAATGCCACCTTACAGTGCCACCTTACAGTGACACTTTCTGTAGTTGCCAGCCTATCGCTAAAGCAGTCAAAGCCCTGAGTTTCAGGGGCTGAGGCAGCTGAAGCTGGTAGCACAGCGGTTTGGATGCAGGCACCTGAGCTGGCTTTGACTGGCTTTCGAGTGTGTGTTGTTGTGACAGTGGAAGCTTATTTGTGCTCCAGCAATCACCTGACCTCTCTAAGTAACACAAAATATTTGCTGGGTGGCTCTCAAGAGGGAGGCCTGATGGCACCTCTCACACACAGCCCAAGGAAGCAGGACACACATACCTTCTGCTGGTGGTGCCTCCAAACCAGCAAGGAAGGGCCCGACCCCCTGAGAGTCCTGAGGCTGCTGTGGAGACTGTGCACTGTCTGCAGAGTGAGAGATACTCCTCTTTGGCTGGGGAGCCTCTTCTTTGTTCCCCAGAATATGTGGCAAGCTGGGAGGCTGCATGGAAGCTTCTTTATGCTTTCTCCGTACTCCATCTGTCTAAGGGCCAAGGCCACACACTCCATGTTGGAAACCAGAAAATTTGTCCTAGAGCAGACAGGATTCTCGTGCCTGCCAAAGTTCCCTTGCTCTTGAAATTTTCTCCCCACCAGAGCCCTTGCCCCTGGCTTCGTGGACTTCCCTTTCACTGTGCTTATCATGGATTACAGCCATACATGTGTCTGTGTGATGACCCAATACTCGCCTGTGTCTCTCACTAGGCCATAGCATCATAAGAGCACTTGGTAATACTTGTCTTTAGCTCAGAGCCTGGCACACAGGTGATCTCATTAAGCATTTGTTAATTGAATGAGCGAGTGAATTACTGAACAAACAGGCTGCTGATGGCTGAGTGACTCTACCTCTTGAAGTCTCAGCCCCTTCATCTGTCAAATGGATAAGATAATGGTTCCTGCCTCACTGGTTATTGTGAGTACCAAATCCTAAACTTCCAGACAAATTGGCCAAATTAAGCATTAAACACACCATGTTGAGCTCTGCGCTTCACACTGGGCGTAGTTTGATTTCCTCCCCTTCCTGCTTTTCTTCAGTCCTGGGCTGCACTTTTTACCCCAAGGGAGTTTGTAACCAAGAATCTACATTTCTGTTCCCATGCAACAGACAAAAGTCTCTAAAACATGACATTGTAAGGCTGACTTGGCCAGGAGGGCACATCTTTTTCATAATGACAAGATTGGCCACCATTTATTAAGCACTGACTGTATGTCTGGGGCTCTGTGTACACCATCTCATTTAATCCTCACAGCAACCCAAGATGATAAGGAAATTATTATTTCTAGTGTCTGTAGGAAACATGGGCTGGAAGAGATAAAGTAATCTTCCCGGGGTTGCGTGACTGGCAAGTGGCCAAGGTGGGAGTCAGCTCCAGGTCTGCCCACCAGTGACCTGAGGGCCAAGGCTGTGGCTTATTCTTCTCTGTGCTCTATCATCCTAGACTAATAGGCAAAGAGAATTTCTGGGCACAACTGGGATTTCAGAATGCCGTCTGCTTAGGAAGGACTGGGCAGCTCTCACTTAGAGGCAAATTCTGCAGCCTGCTCTGAATACACAGTAAGGACAGGGCTCCTCACGTCCCTCCTGGAGCATGAGCCTGACCTCTACCAAGCCTCCAATTCCTCCCTTGGGACTATGGTAATTAATAATATACTCCATGTCCCTGAGTTCTGGTATTCTCATATCTAAAATGCAAATAACGTTACTTTGGGTTCATCAAGGGATGCTTTCAAGGCACTGAATAAATTACAGATCTTGAAAACGCTGAGTCCTTTTCTTGATCTTCAATCTGGTCACTTTTCTTTTTCTCACACATAAATGAAAAGCTACGTGAATATTAAAGCTCACATAACTTTGTTCAAAATCTGTGAATGTGGACCGGCCAGTTGTGCTGCCAATACCCCCTCACCCCCATGTGGGGGCTTTTGGAGGCACACACATAGGTTTACTCTGTGGCAAACCTCATCCCCTTGCCTTGGGAGCCCACTGAGCCTTCAAGTGACATCAGCATATTGGTTCTGTTTTGGAGGCATTTTAGGGTATGGGAAGGAATTCTTAATTATGGAATTATAGATGTCTGAGATTTTCTACAATGGCCAAGAACTGCCAAATGACCAAGCAGAGCATCCCTGTGTCCCCATCCACCCAGCCAGCTCTTTTCCTTTTGGCCTCAGGGATGTGGTGTACCAGCAGGTGCCCCGAGGCTCTCTGAGAGGAGTCACCTGCATTGCAGCCCCAACCATGGTTGACAAAGGGCCTTCCAGGGTGCTCTGAGCCCAGGGCTCCTCAGACTTCCCTGGTGGGATGGAGAGAGGCTGCCAATCTTTTTGCAAGAAACTGCCACAACAGGCCCATGACTTTGAGGCCTCCTGTTCCCACTGCCCCATTTGGGGTGTGAAGGGGAGCTACCTGGGGTCTGATCTACACTGTCATTTTCCAGCCCCAATAGGAGGTGTCCCACATGCTCAGCAGGCCTTTCTGAGGGGGATCCTGTGTAGAATAGAGCTGGCGCTAGAAACCTGAACCAGAACTGCATGCACAACCAGACCAGGGGCCTGTCCTTTGTCCAGCCCTTTCTATGTGTTAGAGGCTACGATGCACATATGAAAGCATGATGGCAGTAAGAACCATCACGAGACTGGAACACACGGTCCCTTAGAGCTGGGACTCACCTTATTCCTTGGTGTCTCCCAGGATCCCCCTCAGCACTTTGCACGCTATACGCACTCATGAATGTGGAACCCTTGAACGGAAATGGTGCTGATGAAGTGCCTGGCTGGTGAAGGCATTGTGCTGGGCCCCTCACCGCGCCAGTTCATCAAATCCACCTGACAACAACCTTTTCCAAGCAAGTAGTATTTCCCACTGTGTTACAGAGGGGAAGCAGCACCACAGAGAGGTTGGTCCAGCTGCCAGGGACGCACAGCATGTGCATGGCCAGACCAGAATTCGAAGCTACCTCTGTCAACATCAAAGCCTGACTTGCTGAGCCACGCTCTCTCCCAGACTCACGGATGGATGTCTGTCACTCTCTATAGCTTGAGTTATAACAGGCCCAAGTTGTGGTGGGAATGCGGGAGAGGAAAGGGTTAATTCTGTCTAGTGCAGGGAGAAGTCAGAGACCTGGAAAGCCAAGAAGTGACCTTTGATCTGTGTGGCTTCTCTGCAGTTAGCTTCCTTCCACGCTGGTGCTGGTTTAATTTCAATTCATTAAATGAGAATAAAAATTAATTGAAATCTTTGAGCAAGTGTTAAAAGGCTCAACTCTTGCCTGGAGGAATAAACTACCAAATGGACCAATTTTCTTTGTAGTTGTGTATATTTTAAATAGGCAATTCCTGCATGTAGAACAGACTTTAAAATATGCCTATCTTGCCCCATTCCCTGACCCCACCCCCTCGCTGGCCATCAGGTTTTCTTCCCTGAGAGTAACCACTATTACCAGTATATTCGTGGTCCATCCTTAGGAGCTCCATGTGTTTGTATGCATATAAACACATATCATGTGTTTACACAAATGATAGCATGTTTTGTACTCTGTTCCACACTGTGGTTTTCTTTTCTGCTTCTTTGTTCATATAGGTTCATAAACAATTATTTTATTCTTTTGAAAGATTGTATGCCAATGTATGACTTTTAACACAATTTATTTAAGCAGTCTCCTATTAATGGACACTTAGGTTTAGAATCTTTTGATATCATGACACTGTAGTACAAAACTCTGAGAAAAAAAAAAAAAAACTGCTGGGTGCTGTGGCTCATGCCTGTAATCCCAGCACTCTGGGAGGCTGTGGCAGGAAGATGACTTGAGGCCAGGAGTTTGAGAATCACCTTGGCCAACATGGTGAAACCCTGTCTTTACTAAAAATCCAAAAATTAGCCGGGCGTGGTGGCGTGCGTCTGTAGCCCCAGCTACTCGGGAGGCTGAGGCAGGAGAATCACTTGAACCCGGGAGGCGGAGGTTGCAGTGAGCTGAGATGGTACCACTGCACTCCAGCCTGGGTGACAGAGTGAGACCCTGTCCTCAAAATAAATAAATAAATAAATATAAAACTTAAAAATTAAGAAATAAAATAAAGTAAACCGGAACTCTGTACCCACATCAATTTGCATGAGCCTGACAGTAGCACTAGGAGATACATACTCAGAAGTGTAATTTCTGTACACATCTGGGGTGTGCATTTGTGCCTATGGCAGGTACAACCACAGGAGTTCCCTAGAGTGTGTTGCATCTTACACCCCCACCAGCAATAGATGAGTGTGACTGTTTCCTTGTAGTCTTATCAACACAGGGCATCATCTAACTTTTTGATTTTTGTCAGTTTCATAGTTGAACAGTAGGTTTTCCAACTAGCTTTATTTCCTGTCTCTTACTATAAGTTCTAAGGTTTAGAATGTCTTTACCTGTTCCAGACTTATTGAAGCTTCTTATTCTGTAAATTTCTCTATTATTTGATGGTGAGAATCTGGAGAAGCTGTAGCTAAAGATGGGGTACCTCTGCCATCTGGACAGTTCTGGGGGAGCCATTGGGTTCTGTTCACAACTCATCAGTGAAACCCCTGAAGACCAGCAACAACTGGTCTAGACTTTTCCAGGCAGGTAGAGGCTCTGGAGGGGAGAGCCCAGACATTCACAGTTGACCCCTGCCCTCCAATCTCAGCTCCTCCACTGCGATGGGCTGATTCATCTTCCCCAAAATTCATGTTAGGGTCCTAAACCCCAGCACCACAGAATGGAGCCGTATTTGGAGATAGGGTCTTAAAGAAGCTAACTGAATTAAAGAAAGTGGGCCCTAGTCCAAAAGGACTGAGTCGTTACATAAAAGGAAAATTTGGACACAGAGACATACAGAGAAACACCGTGAGAAACTCAGAGAAGACAATCAGCCACAAGCCCAGGAGAGGCACTAGGAACACATTTTTCTTCACAACCTTGAAAAGGAACCAATCCAGTGACATCTTGATTATGAACATCTGGCTTCAGAACAGCGAGACAGTACATTTCTGTTGTTCTTTGTCTGACAGCCGTGGGAAACTAATACCGCCACTGAGTGGGCAGCATCCCGGACAAGGGGCTTCACCTGTGGAGGCTGTTTTCTCATCCGCAAAAGGGGGTACTGACCCTTCCTCACAGGTGACGGCAAGAGCCTGGCTCATGCTCACAGTTTGAGACTTTAAGCACGAGAGGCCGCCCCCACCCACTCCCTGGTGGACCCAAAGAACCTCAGTTCAGATCCTGAGAAGGAATTTGCTTCAATCACCTGAGAGATTTGCTCAGTGTCTGACACACGCAGAGCCAAGGCCACCCAGCAGAGAGGATGCTGTGATACCTGGGCTCCCTCTCACTTCTGCCATCAACTGAAGGCTTCTTAGCTTTTCTGAGCCATAGTTTTCTCATCTGTGTAGTGGGGAAAAGAGTGGATGCAACTATCTCTAAGGATGTTCTGACTCTAATATTTTAAAATTTGCTTTGAGAAAGGTAATCAAATGAGTGTATTCATTCTCTGCAAATGAGGGCAGTGGCCATAAATAAGCTCACAAGTTTTTTTCCTAATGTTGCTGCTTCTTTGGGAAGTGATTCCTAGAAGAACAGCTTGGAAGGGGGAAACCCATAAACTGATCTATGAAGATAGTAAACCACTCTTTCTAAAGCAATCAGTGATTTACCTCTAGCTAGCTGCTGCACTTACTGCAATTGTCCCTGAATTCTATTATCTGGCAGTGGGCTAAGAAATGGTAACATTTCTCTAAAGCCATTCATGGACAAAAAATGTCAAGTTCACTACTACAAACATACAGCGGGCACCTACTGAGTGTCAGGGGTGGCAGTGGGCATAGGACCATTCTGCCCCAGCATAGCGTGCTGGCCTTGCCCCATGCCAACCATCAGGCTTTGACTGAGTCGTTCCACGTTTCTAAGTCTCAATTTCTTCATTTGCTAAATAGCTGTTATAATAGCATCTATTTCACGGGACTTGAGGGACCCAAGGAGATAGTGTTCATAAAGGCTCTAGCATGGATCCAAGCTTCAGAGAGGGTAGCCCTGTTACTGGCATGACATCATGTCTTCGCCAGTGACCATCCTAAGGACCAGGCTCAAGCACATCCTTTCAGGAGTGCTAGGATCTAATTAGTGTCCGGGGCCTGCTGCTGCCATTTCCGGGTTGGTCTGAGTCATCATCAATTATCCAGCAGCCAGAGGCCAGAGCACAGCCTGGCAAGGAAGAACAGAGCATCTGAGGATGGGAACTGCCTGATTGCCACCTGGGCACCTTGTCACAGTGCAGGGGCTGGAGTGAAAAAAGCCCAGGTCTGGACGAGATATTTGTCCCCTTGGGCAGGACACTTCCCCTCTTGACCTCAGGTTTCCCTTCTGGGAACAGGGGAGATCTCTATGGCCCCTGCCTGGGCTGTCATTCTGGGACTCTAGCTAGCTTGTCTCCATGAAAGGTTTAGAAATTAGATTTTGAAAAAATATTTCAATTGTGACAAAATACATATAACTAAAATTTACCTTCTAAGTCATTTTAGTTGTTGTTGGAAAAATGCTGTATTTTCTTGAAGATACAATATACCTATTTCATAATTTAATGTTGAACAGATAGGACTGCTCTTTCAAAGAATATCTCCATTTTAATGTGATATTGCTTCTTGTTATCTTATTTAAGTTTTATTTTATTTTTTCAACTGTTATTTTAGATACAGGGGGTGCACTGTTCAAGTTTGTTATGTGGCTATATTGCACCCAGGTTGTGAGCACAGGACTCAATAGGTACTATTGATCCATATCCCCTTCCTCCCTCCCCTCTCTAGAGTCCTCAGTGTCTGCTGTTCCTGTGTTTATGTCCATGGGTGCTTAATGTTTAGCTCTCACTTATAAGTGAGTACATGCAGTATTTGGTGTTCTGTTCCTGCATTAATTTGCTTATGATTATGGTCCCCAGCTGCATCCATGTTGCTGCAAAGAACATGAGTTCCTTCTTTTTTATGGCTGCATAGTATTCCATGGTATATATGTACCACATTTATTTATCGAGTCCACCACTGATGGGCACCTAGTTTGATTTCATGTTTTTGCTATTGTGAATAGTGCAGCGATGAGTATGAGTGCATGAACAGGAGTCTTTTGATAGAATTTATTTTCCTTTGAGTATATACCCAGTAACAGGGTTGCTGGGTAGAATGGTAGCTCTGTTTTAAGCTCTTTAAGAAATCTCCAAACTGCTTTCCACAGTGGCTGAACTAATTGACATTCCAACCCCCAATGCATAAGCATTGCCTTTCCTCTCAGCCTCACCAGCATCTTTTTTTTTCTATTTATTTAAATTTTTATTTTAGATTCAAGGGTACATGTGCAGGTTTGTTATACAGGTAAATGCATGCCACAGGGTTTGATGTACAGATTATTTTGTCACCTAGGTACTAAGCCTAGTACCCAACAGTTATTTTCTCTGCTACTCTCCCTCCTCCCACCCTTCACCCTCTGGTAGGTCTCAGTGTGTTTTGTTCCCCTCTTTATAACCATGTGTACTCAACATTTAGCTACTACTTATAAATGAGAACATGTGCTACTTGGTTTTCTGTTCCTGCATTAGTTTGCTAAAACCTCTAGCTCCACCCATGTTCCTGCAAGAGACATAATCTTGTTCTTTTTTACAGCTGCATGGTATTCTATGGTGTATATGTATCATATTTTCTTCATCCGATCTTGCATTGATGGGCATTTAGGCTCATTTCATGTCTTTGCTGTTGTGAATAGTGCTGCAATGAACATACATGTGCATGTGTCTTTATGATAGAATGATTTATATTATTTTGATTATATATTATTATATACCAAGCAACGGTATTACTGGGTCAAATGGTAGTTCTGTTTTTACCTCTTTGAAGAATCATCGTAGCGCTTTCCACAATGGTTGAACTAATTTATACTCCTACCAACTGTGTATAACTGCTCCCTTTTCTCCACAACCTTGCCAGCATCTGTTACTTTTTGACTTTTTAGCAATATCCATTCTGACTGGTGTGAGATGGTATCTCATTGTGGTTTTGATTTACATTTCTCTAATGAGCAGTAGTAATATTGAGCTTTTTTTTTTATATACTCATTGGCTGCATGAATATCTTCTTTTGAGAAGTGTCTATTCATGCCCTTTGACCACTTTTTATTGGGGCTATTTGTTTTTTTCTTGTAAATTTGTTTAAATTCCTTATAGATGCCAGATATTTGACCTTTGTCAGATGTATAGTATGCACAGTTTGCAAATATTTTCTCCCATTCTATAGGTTGTCTGTTTACTCTTGATAGTTTCTTTTGCGGTGCAAGAGCTCTTTAGTTTAATTTGACCCCATCTGTCAATCTTTTCTTTTGTTGCAATTGCTTTTAGCATCTTAATCATGAAATCTTTGCCAGTTCTTATGTCCAGAAGAGTATTGCCCATGTTATCTTCCAGGGTTTTTACAGTTTTGGGTTTTACATTGAAGTCTTTGATCCATCTTGAATTTATTTTTGTATATGGTTTAAGGAAGGGATCCAGTTTCAATCTTCTGCTTATCACTAGCCAGTTATCCCAGCGCCATTTATTGAATAGGGAGTCCTTTTCTTACTGTTTGTTTTTGGTGACTTTGTTGAAGATCAGCTGCAAGTGTGTGGCCTTATTTCTGACGTCTTTATTCTGCTCCATAGGTCTATGTGTCTGTTTTTGTACCAGAACCATGCTGTTTTGATTACTATAGCCCTGTAGTATAGTTTGAAGTTAGGTAGTGTGGTGCTTCCTGCCTTGTTCTTTTTGCTTGGGATTGTGTTGGTGATTTGGGTTCTTTTTGGTTCCATATGAATTTTAAAATAGTTTTTCTAGTTCTATGAAGAATGTCATTGGTACTTTGATAGGAATAACATTGAATCTGTAAATTGCTTTGTGCAGTACGGCCAGTTTAATAATACTGATTCTTTCTGTCCATGTGCATGGAGTATCATTCCATTCGTTTGTGTCATCTCTGATTTATTTGACCAATGTTTTGTAATTCTTATTGTAGAGATCTTTTACCTCCCTAATTAAATGTATCCCTAGGTATGTTATTCTTTTTGTGACAATTTTGAATGGGATTGTGTTCCCAGTTTGGCTTTCAGCTTGGCTGCTGTTGGTGTATAGGAATGCTAGTGATCTTGTATCCTGAAATTTTGCTGAAGTTGTTTATCAGCTTAAGGAGCTTTTAGGCCAAAACTATGGGGTTATCTAGATATAGAATCATGCCATCTGCAAATAGGGATAGTTAGAATCCCTCTCTTCCTATCTGGATGCTCTTTATTTCTTTGTCTTGCTTGATTGCTTTGGCCAAGATTTGCAAGACTATGCTGAATAGCAGTAGTGAGGGAGGGCATCCTTGTCTTATTTCAGTTCTCAAGGGGAATGGTTCCATCTTTTACCTGTTCAGTATAATGTTGGATGCGTGTTTGTCATAGATGGCTCTTATTATTTTGAGGTATTTTCCTTTATGCCTAGTTCATTGAGGACTTCCAGACCATTTTTGAATGTGCAGTTCAGTGGTGTTAAGTATATTCACATGGACTCCCTACCTCCAGAACGTTTTTTATCTTTACAAACTGATAGTCTGTGCCCATGAAAAAATAACTTCCCTTTTTCCTTTTCCTCAGCCCTTGGTAACCACCATTCTATTTTCTGTCTCTGCTTTGACTGTTTGAGGAACCCCACACAAGTAGAATCATGTAGTATTTACATTCTCATCAACAGTGTACCAGGGTTCCAATTTCTCCACATCTTTGCTGACATTTATTTTCCCTTTTTTGATAAAAGTCACCTTAAGTGTGTGAGTAAAAGATTTAGAAATCTTTCCCTTTGCATATTCTTTGTGAACACAAGCATGTCTTTTGGGTATAAACCTGAGGTCATTAAATAAGCATTAAGTGTGACTTTCTTTAATCTTGTGTCATTATCTGATGCCTACTTTGAGTTACCACCCTGCTAAGAGGTGGAAAGGCAATCACGATTATTATTCAGTGCCCCTTCCTTGCATTGAAGTTGTCTCTAACTTCCAGAAAGTTCATGGTGCCAATGTGCAGAACGAGGTAGATGATGAGACGTGTATCTCATCCTCACCGTTGTCCTCTATGGGCATTTGCTGAGTTGTCCTCCTTTCCACCTCTGAGCACATGTGTTACTGCTAAGTCACTGTGTCAGCCAGCATGATTAGTTGCAGATGACAGAATCTACTCCAGTAGTTTAAGCAGAACAAGATTTATTAGAAGGCTGGAAGTTGCACAGAATATCTGGGAAAGCCTGAGGACAGAATTTAAATGTCTCATGTCCAAGAAGAACACAGCCAGGAAAGGTGCCATCCGCTGCAGGACTCACACAGTGGATACACAATATGGCCAATGATGCCTGCAGCCTGGCATGGCAGTTCAGGACTGGATGCTGCTACTTTCATCACAGCTGCTTTAAAAGGAGCAGACCTCTCCCCAGCCATTACCACAGGAAGGCCTCCCCACAAGGCCCTCCTTTGTGTCCTGCCACAAAGTGGGGTGTGCTTTGCAACCTAATTTATAGTAAAAGCAGGGAAGCTATCAGGGAGTTTGAATAGGTGCAGACAGCAGCCTACAGACAACATAATTTAAGGTTCCTGATTAAAGCCCCTTCATGCATCTTTGAGTTACTCCCAGGCACCATTCTGGGGCCTTCCTGGGTCTTCCGCTGTGTCTTACTGCATGGATTCCCCCTTCTGGGGGTTATTACCTCACAAGGCTCTACCCGGAAAAACACTTATGGTCCCCTCTGCTTTCAGGCCTGGGGTTTCCATTGTCTTCCCCACCCTGGGGTTAGAGAGGCTCCCGAGAAGGACAGGGCACAAGATCCTCCTGAGGGACCCTCTGACACCAACCTCTCCTCTCTCCTGCCCCAACTTTCACACCCAAGGACTCTTGATTCTTGTTTTGGTGGTGGGGATCTGGTTCTTTTTGACAGGGTCTTGCTCTGTCACTCAGGCTAGATGGAGTGCAGTGGCACAATCAAAGCTCACCCCAGTCTCGAACTCCTGGGCTCAAGTGATCCTCCTGCCTCAAGCCTCTTGAGTAGCTGGAACTGCGCATGTGCCACCATGACTAGCTAATTCTTTATTTTAATTTTTTGTAGTGATGGGAGCTTGCTATGTTGCTTGAGCTGGTCTTGAACTCGTGTGATCCTTCTACCTCAGCCTCCCAAATGCTGGGATTATAGGCATGAACCACTGTGCCAGGCCTAGTTCCTCTATATCTATTCATTCTCCTCAATTGTTTATATTGCCTAGAATTTTGAAGGCTCCCTGAGGGCCTCAACTTTTAAGCCTGAAAGGGCTTGCTTAGCTTTCCTTCTAGAAGGTACAGAGCACAAGGTATTCACCCTGGCTGTTTGGGTGAGTGAGGGGACGAGGGCTATGAGGAAATGCAAGGACAAAAACCATCTCAGTCCTTCAGCCTATTGTTCTGCCATGTCTAATGTGTCCTCCCTGTGTCTAGTCATCGGCACACTTATAGGTTTCTACTCTGAGGACAGGAAGGAGGGGACAGTGACACTTCCTAGGGGGTGCAGAGTAGGGGCCAGGCAGGAGCACATGTCATCTCCAATCCTGACAAAACCCTGCAGGGCAGGTGTTGCCACCTAATGTCACAGGTGGGGAAGACAATACTCTGAGAGGTAAACTCATCTCATAGAGACTCTGCGGGGATGGGGGGAGCTGGCACTCTCTGTCCCATATTTGTCTCATTCCAAACCCGGAGCTTTTGCCAACAGCTCTTTGTGAATTCGCTTGTTTTGAACTTTCCATCATAAAGCAAGAATTCATCTTTTTAAACCATATCTGCCCTGTTGAAGTGGGAAGCCAGGAATGTTACACATTTAGTCTGAAGGCTAAATTTCTTTTTGAGTTCTTTAGATAATTCTGATTTTGTGCTCATGCCCCTGGCAGGGGAAGACAGGAGCATAATTAGAACTGTGACATCTGAAGATAAAGGAAGGCTGCTTTTTCCCCACCTGGGTCTGAGCTTGGTATTCTCCGATGTGGAAGTAATGGGGCCAACGCAGGAGGAGCAGAGGACAGTGAGATGCACCTGCTTATCCAGTGCTCTGCTGGCAGCCGGCATTCTCTTCTGCATTCCAGCTGGTCTGCATTCCTGGGCGTGCAGTGGCCATTGCTCACGTTCACCAATGTCTGGCTTTCCTCCCCTTCCAGATGCACAGAGCATGGTATTTCTCAACCCCATGCAGAGGGACAGGGCTGCTGGGCCAGTGCCAGTCAATGAAATGTGGATGGAAGTGACCATAAATGGAAAATGTTGTAATGCATTTAATTACATGTCAGAAATGTCAGAAATGCATTTAATCTACCTAATCCTAACCTACCTTAAACTTAAATTAAATGTCAGAAATGCATTTAATCTACCTAATCCTAACCTACCTTAAACTGCTCAGAACACTTACCTTAGCCTACAGTTGGGCAAAATTGTCTCACACAATGCTAAACTTATAATAAAGTGTTGGATAGCTCATGTAATTTATTGAATACTGTACTGAATATAAAAAGCAAAATTGTTGTAGGGACACTTGAAGTTTTTACTGAATGCCTATCACCTTTGCACCATTGTAAAGCCAAAAAACCATAAGTGGAACCATCATACATGTGGGACTGCTTGTAGATGGGGCCACATTGGGAAATGGGTATTGGTTCCATGGCCTGGAGACATGAAAGGAAAGCAGAGGTGTTGCTGGCAAGGAGGATATACAGTTGTGGGGAACCTGGAGAACGCCTACCTGCCTCTAGGCACAGCAGTGTGCAGGGTGTGAGAGAGAATAACCTCCACTGGTGAGGGCCACAGAAGTCCTAACACAATCAAGGCTAAAGGCCATGATGACATTAGTCCCTGATGGTCCCAAGGTATATTATGTGGTAGCTATCAGCACCCGGTAGGGTTTAGGGAATTTTGCCAGGTGCAGGGAGATTTCTGGAACTCCCACTCAGCATCATTTCTGGATGTGGATCCTGCAGAGAAGAGGAGGCCCCTGGGGAATAAATACCCTCCATCAATGCTGATGATCGCCTGCAGAGGAAGTCTTGCAGAAAGCAGGCTGGCTCCCTCTTCAAACCGAATTCTGCTTGATGCCAAAGCCTACGCCTTCCTCCACATTGTTTCAACTCCTTGGTGAATAAACTCTGGTGGTTTATCTTAGGTTGTATATTATCTTGCCAGCCACTCTTATCTAAGAGTTGAGCCCTATGATTTCTTTCAAAGGATCCATTGTTGAGATTTCTAATTTTCAAACATTCTTTCAGAAAGATGATGGGCTATGATTGCCCAACAAAAGCTAAGAAGAACTTATGGGGCCATCAATTCAGGAAAGAAAATGTCAATGGCTGAACTTAGCCAATGACATCAACCTTAAATTTTCACTTAACTAAAGAAATAATAGTTTTAGTCTTTCTGCTGCCTCTTGAAAATCTCTATTGATTTGCCTTGGTGAAGAGCATCTTGAAAATAGCAAGTACTGCATATTGAAAACCTATACGGAGGACTGATATTAATGTCCACCAAAATTTATTCTCTTCAAGAGTAATGTGATTGAAACTGGGTCCATGGTACCCAACAAGTTTCTGTTCCCAGTATCCCTCAATGCTTCTATTTGGGGCCCTAGCATCTTGGGATGCCTGCTCCATGCCTCAGCTCCAGCCACTTAGTCAACCACCCAGAATGCCAGCAACCTGGCTCCTGGATTACCATGTAGACCAGAGCTTCTCTGTCACTTTAGCACTGTTCTGGAGAGATAATAGACTTCGGTGTACTTTCAGACAGTGAATGAATTTCCCTCTTTCTTACGGTACCTCACTGCTCTTCCCAGTACCACCCCTGTTAGCTGAGCCAAGTGTGGGGCATTTTGCAGATATTACCTTGTGGAGCACTCACCAACTCTGTGAGGTAGGATTAATATTCCCATTTTATAGATGAGAAAATGGGTTAGGGCCCAAGTGCCCATCGACCCATAGAGTGGGTAAAGAAAAATGTGGTATATATACACAATGGAATACTACTCAGCCATAAAAAAGAACAAAATAATGTCTTTTGCAGCAACTTGGATAGAGCTGGAGGCCATTATTCTAAGTGAAGTAACTCAGGAATGTAAAACTAAATACCGTATATTCTCGCTTACAAGGGGTGCTAAACTATGAGGACACAAATGCACACAGAGTGTATAATGGACTTTGTAAACTCAAAAGGGAGAAGGTGAGTTTAAGAGACTTAGCTCAAAGAGTTTAAGGGACTTAACTAGGTCACACAGATCTGGTGGGTGTCCCCAGGTCTGATGCCAGGAACTTCTCTGCTCATGACTCTCAGAAAGATTTGACACTTTTTTGGAAGATTTAGGCTCCCAATGCAACATCTCTGACCCACAGCTGGAATGAGAAAACTTTGAGCTTGCCACTCCTCAAGGCTGACCTTATGACCCAGGCTGGTCACCTCCTCAATCCTCTAGTCTCTCCCACTGTGGTCCATCTTCTGCATGGCCACACCCAAGCAATCTTCCTAAGCTCTAAATCTGACTGTGTGACTGTCCTGCACAAAATGCCTCAATGGCTCCTCATCGCCCTCAAGAGACAGTCCAGCTCCTTAGCTAGATGTTCAGGGCTGCTGTTGAGCTTTCTAGGACCCCTCCCATTTCCCTTCTCTAGGATCTTGTGTCTCCGCCAGGTTTGATCAGACTTGGTGGATCTTCTCTCTCCTTCACCTTAGGAATGCATGCTTTTCCACCTCTGCGTCTTTGGCTACATCCTTTCCTCTACTTAATTCATTCCCAAACCTCTTCACCCTCCCAATCCTCCAATTCTTGCCCTCTGAAATCCTACGTACATTTCAATGTCCACTTTCTGATGCGACTTTCCCATGAGATGCTCTCAGAACTTGCTACTGGAAGAGACCTTTAGTAGATATCTGTAAATTGAATGTTTCTTCAGTATCCCTTACCAGGTGTGCCTGAATTTCCTGACTGTTGAAGTTTAAGGGGGATTGACTCCACCAATGGCTCCAGAATTAAGCCCTTATTGATTTTATCCTGGTCACAGTGCTGGATTCAAGAATGAGCACACAACCCAACTCAGACCAATCAGAGCCAATAGGACTCAACTTTTTTGGTTCACATTGACTAATATCAAGGCAGATTTTCTTTCTACGTACTAGATTTGAATAAAGAAGCACGTGACCCAGGATATTACTGGTGATCTCCTTGCGACCATGAGCCTAAGGGGACTGCAACCATTCCGAGGAAGCAGAAATTTCAAATCCTGTTTACATCATTAGACCAGCTGGATCTCACCTCTCCTGAAACCACTGAACCGTTCAGTTAGGGAAGCCACTCAATTGTATTTATTGTAAATGGCTACATTCTTCCTTCCCAACATTTTTCCTAATCTAATGACCCAAAACTTCTAGAAAGGAGGAAACTATTTCCTTGGATAATCACCTGGTCTGTTGGTTTTAGGTTCCCAGGGTGTACATACATGTCACTGAGAAATTTCTCCTTCCTATAGCATTTCTCTTGGGAAACAAAATCCATAAAGGTGATACTAAAATGAAGTTCTGAGACCACAAATAATTCTGTAACAAAATATTTTTATGTAATTACAACTTCTCTCAAAGGAAAATGAAAAGCAAACAGAAAAAAAGGGAAAGAATGAATGGGTCCTGTTAAATGAAGCAAGAGGTGGAGAGAAGCAAAATGGATTCTGTTAGATGAAGCAGGAGCTAGAGAGAAGTGAATTACTCTGCTTAATGGAGGGAGAAGATTTTTGAATTCTCGGGGCAGTTCAGGAGGACAATATGAAGATACGGGGATATGGGAAAGAAGTTGTCAGCAAAAATTCTCTGTGGGTGGTAGGATGAGGTTGACAGGAGAAGGGAAAGGGACATTTGTAAGGACCTTACCCTGTTCCTGTCTCCACTCCTCATCTTCTTATCTTAGATAAAGTCTACTGTATCTACGGACTCGGTGCTAATAAATATTAATTAAATAAATGAAAGGATGAACAAACCAGCCAAAGTTACAAGGACTTTACAAATGCACATCAAGAAAAATAACTCTGAGGTCAGGTAAATAAACCTTGATGGTGTCATTTTCACTAAGTGAGCCAGGGTGAAACCTGTGCCGATGCTATTCCCAAATGTAGACAAATCTGCCTAAACTTACTCCCTTATCCCTCATACCTCAGTGATATGAAGATAGAATGAGAGAAAGATAACTGAAACTGACACAGAGTCTCTTGCCATTGAGAGTCCTGTGCGGCTGACTTTACCTAACAGGTCCGTTCTTATTGAGGGACTATAGGAGAAACTGTGATCCCCCCAGGCCAGAGGCTCGGGGAAGAGTCTTGAAGCTTAAAGAATACAAAGCTGCAGAAGAAGGACACCACATAGTTTTCAAAACAAAAGTTAAGTAAACTCTTCATTCATTCATTCATTCATTCATTCTTCCGCCAGTGTGCCTGATGTTCATGAAACATACATTCGCAGAGTGTGTAGTCTGGTGGGAGATATCAAGTAAATATAAAAATAAATGTAAATATAAAAAATTACATTATAAAAACAAATAATAAATGTCCAAAGAAGGATGGAGAAGTCTTCTGCAGTCTGGCCACCAGGAAAGGCCTCCCCAAGGAACACCAGCAGGATCACGTTGTGATTTTAATGACTTTGCTTCCATAGGCCTCTTCCTTTCTTGAAGAAATTAAAAATTATTTTATGGCTATATTGATATGTTGGTGATAAAGATGAATATATTTCTGGCTGTATTCTTTATTATATGTTCATTATTGCCCTATCAACATTTTTCTTTCTTTTTTAAGATAAACTGAAATGAAAACACTTTATAGGCCCTTGATATTTTTAGGGCATGGTGACTCTGGTAATGAATATGCTGGCCCTGTAAATGGGTTTGGGCTCAGATCTTAAGGAGGCCGACAAGGGGTCTCTCAAGAGCAGAGAACAGCCTATACAATGGTTTCCATGGATACATCCTGGTGATACTGGGGTCTCAAGAGCTGGGGGTAAAGAGGGGTGAGCTGAGGCAGGAAAGCCCACGGGGGCCACATTGTGGGAGCCAGGCTTACTTCTTAAGATTCCTCTGGCTCTGCATCTGGCATGATCCTTCTCCCTTCGAGATCCGCCTGGATGGTGCCTCCTCCCTCGGCCATTCCCCAGTCTTCCCATCCTGGATGACTCTCCTCTTCCTCCCCCACCTCCCACAAGCTCCATCTCTCCTGCTCAGGTCTGACATCTGTGCACCTAATCCCTCTTGCCAGGACCCTGGGTTTCACAGGACAGGCACTCACTGCACCTGGCATATGTGGGGAGGGAGCTTCCTGGCTCCTCCTACAGGGGGCATCTCCAGGTGTTAGAGAATGCCTGCAGCATGCAGCCTCTGCTCCTGGTGCCGCCTTCCTCCATGGTGAGTCCAATCTCAGTCGAGTTTCCGTGCGTTGTGGTGAGAAGGCCATCACAGCCCCATCTCAGAAAAGATTACAAAATTGCATTTCTCTCACTCTCAGGGGGTCGTATGCCCATCCTGAGCCAAGCATGGGCCAGGTGATTGGGTCCATAGCTTTGGCCAGACCTGGTCATACACGCACCTTTTAAGCTAAGAGTGGAGTCAAGTTCACTCAAAGACCAGGGACAGAGTAAAGGAAATGATTTTTCCAAAAGAAGAGGGAGGTGATGTTCCCAGCAAAGGGGTCATGGGTGAGTGGGCACAGCAAAAGATGAAACCTACTTTATACTTCCACCATCAGTGAGTGCCAGGAGAGGGGGACCATGTTACTCCTCTCAGATGCTTGGAGTAGTCATGGTAACGCCTTGTCCAAAGCCCAGACAATATTTCCAGTAGAGAGGATACCACCTGCCTCTTACAACATCAGGACACCTCACCAGAACTAAATTCTACTCCAACTACACCTTTCACCAGTGTGGTGACCAAAGGGAAGTCTTTTAAAATTTCCTAGGGCTTTCTTTCCCCCAGAGATGCTGATAGAGAGCTGGTTATGTGACAGCCCTCAAGGACATGCTGTGAGAATGTCATTTCTGCTCCTCCGTCATCAGGGGGATATTGGTGTGTTCACCTTCCCTTCTGATGTTTGGATTTCCTGAAGTCAAGAATCATCTTATTTATCTCTGACCCTCAGTGTTCTTACCTGCAAAGTGGCAATAACTTAAACTTTGAAAGACAATTGGGGAAGCAAAATAAAATAATGAATGCAAGGTGCTTATTGAAACAAACAAACAAATGAATGAATGAATCCAAAACTGAAACACAGGTAAATTATGCTAAGTCAGTGTCAAGGAAGGTTGAGGGAAGAAAAGAACAGAGTGGGGGAAAGAGGCAGAATGCTTCCCCTTTGTGTTCTCCACAGCAGCAAGTGAAGGCAGCCCCGCAGAGCTGCAGGCTTTGGGGGAGTGGCGGGGGGAGAGCTGCTGGCAAAGCTGTTATTCCCGAGAGGCTGTTAATTGCTGAAGGATTTGCTTCTCTCCCCACAGCATTTTTGGCTCCCCATTTAGTATTTTCCCCCCTTTTTGAGTAGTTTCAAATATGTAAATATCTCAGAGAACATTAAATCCTGAAACAGGGGAGAAAGTGGAAGGAGGCGAAGGGAAGGCTGTGTGTAGGGGAGGAGAGCGTGTTGGTACAACATTTTAGAGCTTCAGCTAGGAAGGAAAAGGAGGGAAGGAGGGCATGACTGTGAGAAGAGAAGGCTGCCCGGCGAGAGTGGCCTCTGTGGCCACCATCTATCGACCCAGCCCCCACATCCTTCTGGGGCAGCCCTTCAGGGGAGAGCTCTCAATTTGCCAGGCACCTTGCAAAGCTCTTCTTTTAACCAATCTTGAACGAAATGTAAGGAGATACTCACACTGTGCATGCAGTGAGTGGTGTGTGTGTGTGTGTGTGTGTGTGTGTGTGTGTGTGTGTGTGTGTGTTGGGGGGTGTTTCTCCCTACATTTTGCACCCTAGCCCCCTCACTTGCACCTCAGTCTGGGCCCCATTCATAAAAATCTTGGAGGAAGACAGGATTCCCATCTCCCCTTTACAGATGGGAAGGCTGAGGCACAGAGAGCTGGAATAAGTGACCCAAGCTCACGCAGGAGATGAATACCCAGGATTCAAATTCAGGCCATTAGGATTCAGAGCCCACAGTTGCAAACCTTTGCTCTCATGTCTTGATACACCCAGAACACACTGCCCCAAACAGACCTTTTGAACCAGAGAGCCCTCAAACCCATTTCTTCCCCCTCTGTAACATTCTGCTATTGGGTCTCTGCTGCAGCCCACTGCCACCTCCCTAATGGAGTGGGAGGAGATGTGGAGGGGGGAGGCTGGGAGGGATGATCAGGAGACATGGAGTGGCCTTTCTGGAAGCCTTCCCCTGTCACCTGGCCAGCGCTCCACCCTGAGGTCTTCAGTCCAGTCCTGGGCTCCAGGCTCCCTCTCCTATGCTCCAGCTCCATGGAGCAGATACAGACCTCAAATTTTACAGGACTTACTTGCCAGCTGGGGTGAAAGGGATGCCCTCTAAAACAGTGGCTTCTAAAAAAAACAAAAGCAGTTTATTGAAATATAATTCACACACCATACAATTCATCTATTTAAAGTATAAAATTCGACAGCTTTTAGTGCATCACAGAATTACGCAATTCTCACCACAATCAATTTTACAACATCTTCATCATGCTGAAAAGAAACCCTGCCACTTAGAAATCACCTCTCCACCTCGCAGCCCCTGTCAACTACTGATCACTAATGTACTTTCTGTCTCCATATATTTGCTTTTTCTAGACATTTCATATAAATGGAATCATATGATATGCGGTCCTTTGTGACTGGTTTCTTTCACTTGGCATGTTTTCAAGGTTCATCCTGCTGTAGCATGAATCAATATTCTGCTCCTTTTTATGGCTGAATACTACTCCATTGAATGGATATGCACTTTAAAAGAAAACCAGTGTATCAGTTGATGGACATTTGGCGTGTCGGGTGGCTTTTTAAGGGATAAGACAATGCATACAGCTGGTAGGGGAAGGATGACAGTAAAATGATTTAATCCTAAAACACCTTCAACTCCAAATCTTCTGAGCTTAATCAGGGAGGCCAGGACAGCTCCTTTGAGCAAATGCTCCTGCACCAGCGACTGGCCCTACATTAGAGACAAGGACACTGGGTCCCAGGAAGACAAGGAGCTTGTGCTCAGGGTCACCTAAGTGCCACAAAGAGGACAGAGCACAGAGTTCTGGGCTTCCACACCTCTTGAAGCCACATCCCCAATTCATCAAGATCATCTCATACAATCTAAGTGGCCATCAATTATGAAAACATGTTTTTGACCCACCACTAGGAAGGAGAAAATGCTGCCAACTAAACTATGGTACGTGGAAACATCAATTGTAAGATGTATTACAGTTTCGGAGATGTTAAAATCTGGGTGAAAATGTGTACTAAACTGATGACGTACAGTCGCTTCTAAACAAGCTCTCCCATCTCTCTTCCTCTGCCTATTTCTGCTTCCTTCCTTCCAATTCTTGTCTTAATGAGCTCTCATCCAAGGATCGCAAGCTATACTCTCCAGGTTCCTTCTTTCTTCCCTTCTTTCTCTCTATTTGCCATCTACTTGGTAACCTCACCTGGCCAGTCCTCTAAAGGACCCTTCACTGTGGCCAACCCTTTCCATCCCGGCTGCCACGGCCCTTGCTCTGGCCTCTTCCTTGTCCCCAAGCACCCTGCAGCCTCTCTCATTCTCCACACTGCCGAATCACCCATGGGACAATGTGGCCTTGCTCCCCATAGGCCTACGGTGTGGTTCTTCAGCCACCTATGGAACAGAGTTGAAATTTCTTACTACAACACCCAAGTCCCAGCTTGTCTCTTGGGTCTCCCACAGACTCGGGTCCCAGACACTACACTAGAGACAAGGACACTGAATGCTTCCCCACCTGGCAGACACGCTGTGGGAGGAGCATGCTCCATATGCCCTGCCTTGGTCCTGGGGTCCTCCTCCAGAAATGTTTTTCCTGCATTCTCATTCGGGGACCTTTTCATGGAGTTCCACGTGTCTCCCATTTCTAGCTGAGCCGACAGCTCCTTCATTTTATTCCAAGTCTCCTCACACAGCCTGCTGTTGCAGCCCTTGACGGCGCTGCGGTGCACACAGAGTGGGGGCCTCCCACCACAATGCAGTAGCTATGTGACACTGGCTAAGTCACAGGGTCTCCTAGGGACCTGAGGAGGAGGAGCACTTTCATTTGCTCTCCCCAGGTATCACCACTTCTCTCCCAGTCCTTTTTCAGCTCCACCCCAAAAGAGGAAGAGGGTGCTGATTCCTGACAGCCAGGGTCTTCCATGGAGCTGACGGCAAACTGTGCCTCAGTGATTAGCACCCAGGACACTGTGCTCTCTGGCCTTCTGGTCTCAGACAGGTGGAGGCTGTTCCCCAGGGCACACACCTCTCTCCTTCCCAGGGATCTGTGTGGGTGAATGTGCTCAGCCCCAGCTCATGCCAGCCTGAGATTTAGATTTGGAAGGGGGGTGCTCAGTTGGAGAAGAGACTTATCAAGGCCTCCAACCTAAGTTGCTTGTTTCAGTCCAGGTTTTACCAGACAGCTCCGTTCTCAGGGAGGTGGTGGGGCTGTTGGTTTCAGACAGTTGCCCAGTTAATCAAGCACTTCCTTGTCAACACTCGGCTCTTGCTCCTTGCAGATAGATCTCCTGCACTGAACAGAGAGGAAGGTGAGCAGCAGAGCTTGATTGTGGGTTTTCTGGACCTGCATCCCAATGCCACTTGGACACCAACAAAACATCTCCTTTCACTTCAAACCGTAAGTGCATCACTGTTGCCATCATCTTCATCCTCTGCCCTGGTGTTTCCCTTTGCAGCCTGTGGATTCTTTGAGGGAAGACGCATGTCTTATTCATCAATGTCCAAAGAAGGCCCAGAGCAGAGCTGGTGCTGTCCATTTGAAAGTGCTGGGTTATTTGAAGCACAGGATTTGGGTCTAATTGTTCTAGTGAGTAAAAGGGGACAAAGATTACTGGCTGCATTCTAGAATGTGACCGCATTGGACTATTGGGGAGGGGGAGGATTCCTGTACACATCATTAGGGAATAAAGACCATGACATCTGTTTCTGGGATTGGGCCAGGTTGAGAGACCCTGCAGCTCTTCTGAGCAATGTGGACCTGCCCCTCACAACTGAATTGCCAAGAGCCCTGGCTTTCCTTCATCTTCCAAGCTGAAACTGAACGGCCTTGCTTCTTTATGAAACTGCAGCCCTTGGCGTCCTGTCTATTCATTGTGAGTTTGATGAACTGCAGGAACCACAGTGGTCCAATGAACCCCAGTAACTTGCATGGATTGCGGCTCTATGAAGGAGGAAAATGAGAGAATGCACAGAAGAGGGAATGACAGAGGTGGCATTTCTGGACTTCAGGTTCTCACGGTTCTCTCCCTTTGAGAATTCTAAAATAAATGAAAGTTGCTCCACATGCTGGCCAGCTGTTTTCATAGTGGGCATTCATTAGTGGTGCTTCTGTTTGGCTGGGACAACTGTGAGGAGTTTGGGGGTGACAGAACCAGGTCTGAGGTGCCCCAATTTGGCCCCATGGACACCCTGGGGTTGATGTCTTTCAAGGCTGAGAGCAGAGACCTGGAAGACTTGAGCTTCTCTGGGAGGCACATGATCCTTCCTCTTCCATTCTGGTTGACCCCAGGCTAAGGACCTCTGTATCCAGTCCTTATCAAATCTCCTACTGGCTCTGTAAACTTGCCAAGTACATATCTGATTGTCCTTCTCCCTAGTCATCTTATCTCTCTCTCTCTCCCTAATAGACTTTACTTTTTAGAGTAATTTTAGATTCACAGCAATATTGAGCAGTAGGTACAGGGATTTCCCGTACACACTCTGCCCTAACATGTGCTGACATTTACTTAGCTCTTACTAGGTGCCTATAAATACCATAATTGTTTAATTCCCCACAGTAACTGTCCCTTATTTTACTGAACTACCCTATCTCAAATTACTCCTAGATTTTCACTTCATTTGTGTATATGAACTTTCATTTAGGTTGAATTATCTCCAAAAATTATACTTCAGAGTTAAGATTAATGTGGATCCCAGGGCATGAATATTCTTAGTCCTGTTAGTGTAAATTGCCAAACTTTGTCCCCAAAGGCTTATGTAAAATTTAAATGTCATTAATTATACAAGAAAGCGTCCATTTCGCTGCACCTTTGCCGGAACAAGGTGTAATATTTTAGTGTCATTTTGTTGTTTGACTATTTTTTAATAGATACAGGAATCCATCATTCCTTTATTTTTATTATTTGTCAAAATGCAACATCTTTTCCTGTTTTAGCTTATTAGCTCTATTTTTCTTTTATTTCTGTGCCTCCCGTTTATATATAAAATTAATGCATCTTTTGCCAACTTGACCTATTTATTTAAACTCTCACTAAATTATAAGAATAATTAGTGCTTACTTTTAAATAAAAAAGTAAAAGTTTCCTTCACTCCTTAAGCCCCTAATTTTATTTCAAGAAAAAATTACTATTAAGAAATGCTGCATTTTCACCCAATATACACTTACAAATTGGGTCTCACTTCACATTTTCACACTTCAGTATATCACTCACATCTGTGACAATACTTACTGAGCTATCCTAATCTTTGTCATGGTCACATGGTGTTTTGTAATATGCATCTATCACAATTTACTTACCAGCCCCCGTAGGCATTTAGGCTCCTTCTAATATTTGGAAAACTCATCTATTTTAACACTGAATAATACTCCATTTTCTGGATGTACCATAGTTTATTTATGCACTCACCTATTGAACAACATCTTCCGAGTTTTGGCAATTATGCATAAAACTGTCATAAACATCTATGTGCAGACTTTTGTACTTTTTGACTCCTCTGGGTAAACACCAAGGAGAACGATGGCTAGATATGGTAAGATTACGTTTAGTTTGCAGAAACTGCCAAACCATCTTCCAAAGTAGCTATACCATTTCACATTTCCACCAGCAATGAATGAGAGCTCCCATTGCTCTGCAGCCTCACTAGCTTGTCATGTTGTTAGTGTTCTAATGGATTTTGATTATTCTAATAGGTATATAGTGGATCATATTCTCTTGGATTAATGGAATCACTATTTATGTGTTTGCCCAGTTTAGACACTGGGGAATTATTAGAAACTCTTTCTTCTGAGGCAGTGGCAATGTTCTGGATTCCCTTTCTCCCAAGTACATGACCAGACCCATTTCTCCAGCTTCCTAGCAGGTAGGCATGGTCATATGACTGAGTTCTGGCCAATGAGTGTAGCCAGAAGTGATGTCACCACTTCCAGGTCTGGCCCAAGAAGCTCCTCTCAGGAGAACCGTTTCTCACCTTCCCCATTCACAGCTGCACTAGAAGGATGCTGAGGGTGTTGGGATGGCAAAGCCTCAAAAAGGGAAGCCTGGATCCCTGGATGACTACATGGAGTATAGTTACCAATGAGATTTTGTGTAAATAAGAGATAAATTTTAGTCACTGAGATTTTGGTGTTTATCAGTTACCACAGCTAGTGTTACAGTATCTAACACTCTCCAAATATAGTCTGATTCTGAAATTGTCCCTATAAACTTCGTAAAATTAATCAGAGAAGAAGAGGGGAGAAACGAAAATAAACCAGGCTTTCAGCACATTCAGCATTAATCACTAGGTCAGCCTGCTTTCTGAGCTGCTTCCTTATAGTTTTATTGCTATTGCTCTAGAATTATGTAGACCCTATTACAAGACTATATAGTTCCCCTTAACTGCTCCATAGATAACAACCTGAACATTATGAAACATTATGTTGTCCCTTTGAGATATTCTTTCAGCTCCTGAATGCCAGTAAAACTACTGACATCAGCTGGTCTGAAGGAGCCCATAAGAAGGTGACTCACCAAAGAGTGCAGTCTCCACAGACTGCAGATTTTATCCCCCTTACCCTGACCAATCAATGACTCTAATTTTTCAGCTCCTCACCCTCCATAATCCCCTTAAAATCCCCAGCCCAGAGCTCCTCAGGGAGATGGTTTTTGGGATCTCCTTTCATCTCCTCACTCAGCATCCTATCATTAAACTCTTACTCTGCTGCAAACCCTGCTGTGTCAGGATAATTGGTCTGTTGCTGCACAGCATGCATACAAACCTGTTGATCCTATAACAATCCCAAGCCTTGAATAAGGGTAGACCCTGATTTCCTCATCTGTAAAATGGAACTAATGATAGTATTTTCCTTGTGGGATTATTGGGAGGGTCAAATGAGGTCTTGCACATAAAGCCCTTAGCACCAGGCATTTAGTAGCTACTCAGCAAATGTTGGGATTATTATTAAAATCTTTTCAACTCTTTCCCAAGTGGCAGGGGAATGTTTGGCTGAGTAGAGAAGAAGCTGAGATTCAGTGTTACAGGCAACCAGGACTCATTTCTTGCCTTCTGTTGCATATGTTTTTCTCTGACAAGTGTAGGGAGCTAAACCCAGGCACCCTGATATCCATGAAACATATTCTTTTTGTAACCGAGAGCAGTAGTTCCTTGACATGGCAAACCTTGCTTCCATGGTTATTTTGAGGTTACTTCAAGGTCCTTGTCCAGGGGCTGAAGAACCCCTTAGAGACAACAGATCAGAGTGAGGGCACACATAGCACCAGCAGGATTCACTGACATGACAGACACCTCAGCAATGGAGGAGAACGCTGAGTCTCAGGACAGCAGCACAGCCCAATTCCTGGCCACTCCCTCCTTGACTTCAAACAGATAAAAACTGAAAGCACTGCTTCACATGGGCTCCCACAACACTGGAGTCCAAGCAACACTTCTTTGGGGTCCTCACTATCAGCTGCCACTCAAAGGGGTGAAAGCCATTCTCCATTCCCCAATTCACTTTTCAAGAGACCCAATCAGAGCCAGTGGATTAGTCTCCTGTTGCTTCTGTAACAAATGATCACAAATGTAGTGGTTTAAAACAACACATATTTATTCTCTTACTGATCTGGAGGTCAATTCCAAAATCTGTCTTATGGGCTAAAATCAAGATGTCCATAGGGATGGTTTCTCTAGAGGATTCTGGGCAATTCTTCTGCTCCCCAACCTTTGCTTCTAAAGGTTGCCTGTGTTCCTTGGAGCATAGCCACATCACTTCAATCTCTGTTTTTTTTTTTTTTTTTTAAATTTTGTTATTTTTAATCTTGATGGATACATAGTAGGTACATATATTTATGGTGTACCTGAGATATTTTGATACATGTATGCAACATACAGGTATGCAACATACAATCACATCAGTGTAAATGGGGTATCCATCACTTTTCTTTTTGTTACAAACATTCCAATTATACTCTTTTAGTTATTTTAAAATGCACAATAAATTTTTGTTGACTGTAGTCACCCTGTTAGCCTATCAAATACTAGACCTTTTTTCATTCTATCTCACTATATTTTGGGGCCCATTCTGCTTCCATTGCACACAGCCTTCTCCTCGCTCTCATCTTCTGCCTTTCTAAGGACCCTGGTGATTATATCAGGCCATCTATTGCCATCCAGGCTAATTTAGGTGATCTCTCCAACTCAAGACCTTCAAGTTAATCACACCTGCAAAATCTCTTATCAGGTAACATGCACAGGTTTCTGGGATTGAGATGCCGACATTCTTGGGGAACATTATTCAGCCAGGAACTGCCACGATGGAGGAATCGCCATGGCTGGTGCCTGTGCCAAGTAGGTCAGGCAGCACTGGCCAGGGCCTGAGAGCTGTGGCACCCTAAAATCAGGGCCAGATGCAGAGCACAAGCAGGGTCCCCTCTGGGGAACTCTGGAAAAACTAGGACTAGGGTTGGAAGCAGACAGGGAATAGGGGACTTGCAGGAGCTGAAGGGCAAATGAATAAATGTACACAAGAGCCAGCCTCTACACAACAACCTGTCAACCCAGAATGGAGGCATTTTTCCAGGTGATAGAATAAAGTAAGATAAAAGGGGAAGAAAGGACCCCTTGCCCACAAGTGCTGGAAACACATGTTTTAGTGCAGAGAGCAAGAGGTTGTCTCGGCAAGGCTGACCTGAGATTGCTGCTTAGCTGAGCTCAGCTAATGGAAGGTCTTGGGCAGCTGAGATCTCATGTCCCTGATCAGCCTCCCAAACAGAGCTCTCATCTCAGGCCCCCTGAAAGGCCCAGCACAAGCAACAGAACCAATTAATTAGAGAAAATAGTCTCCACATGCACACTTTCTGAGGAGAAGATAATTGGATTTCTGTGGTTATACAGACAAACTCTCCCAAGAATGGGGCTGTTTTCATGATGAATGAATGCAGCAGATTTTCTTGTGTTTCATGAGATTCTATTCCATGGTATGATGGGTATGCTTGGTATGTAATTGGGGGTGATGTCTGTCAGGAGATTGAGATACAGGGAAAGGACCACCTGTACCCCCAGAATGAGGTTGAGCCTCCGCTTAGGGGGGAAAAAGGACATGTTTTTGGGCATCAAGGCAACATAAGGATCTGGCTCTGAAAGTCTAATCTTGTTAGAACCACCAAATACATTCAGTCAATGCTAATCACCGTGAAATAATGGTCATTATATGCCTGTCCAGCAACCATTTGCCCTACTTCCAGCAATGGCTCCTGGTTCTAATTTGGGGACCCATTCAAGCCTCGTTCTCAGGGCATGGGATTTGCAGGAGCCTCACCATCAGTCTCCAGATTTAGAACCCGTCTAGGCACGTTGACATTTTCTATCCCCCACTCCCTGCTTGGCTCAGTGACCAGCTCACTCACTGACTGGCACAAACTTTGGGCCAAGCCATCAAATTGGATCAGAGCAAACCCAGGAGCTGTGCTCATAACCCCTGCAGGAAGCATTTAGACCCTCCCTGCTGGGTTTGGAAGTGGGAGCTGCTGTAGATGTCTTGCTGCCATGATGGGGAAACTGTGGGGTAGGAAGCCGAGAGAGACACAGACGAACACTCCCTGGGGACTCAAACACCTAAATCAAGTAGTGCCTGAAACTATTAGCTCCAGACTTTTAAACTGTAAGGTCAAAAAATCCCCCCCCTTTTTTTAGTTGTTGTTAAGTCAATTTGGAATGGGGTTTCCTATCCCTTTTAATAGAATCCATCTGGTAGAAAACAACTTGCTGCTTACTTAGGGCTTACCACATGTCAGTCACTGTGCTGAGAGTCTGGAATGCATTCCAGACTTAATTGACATTGTAAGCCTATCAATGTCATTGAGGCTCTGAGTGCATAGCCTCTGAGACAGTTTGCCTGGCTTTAACACCACCATTTTCTTAAACACTCTCCTCTGTGGACAAAAACTGCCGCAGACCTCCCCTCTCAACCACAGCTTTCAACTCCTCACTGGACTGCCTGCCTGGCCAGGACACTCAAGTCCTTCCAAACCTGTTTAGAGAGCTGAGTTCTACAGTGATTGATAAATGGGTGCCAAGCTTCTCTGATCGTAGGGTCTGGAGCCCATTCAGAAGTGCTCCTTCTCCTCCCCAACTCCCACTCTTAAGGGGAGATGAGATGACAGAGCTCTCCCAGTCTAAACCCTTCCCTTGGGGAGCAACTGAGACTATTCCATTACTTGTCAGGGTGTGTACAGCTGGTGGGGGCTCCATGAGCTAGGAGTCCCAGAGAGGCCGTACACTGCCGTGGGAAGAATGGGGCTTTATTTAATTCTCATGCCTTGTTAAGCAGCATCTTCATTTTCCAGATGAGCAAACAGAAACTCGGGGGAAAGAGAGATTGTAGAAGGCCCTGAAACCAGTAAGGGGTGGCAGAGTCAGGGTTCTGGCCCAGACCCATGTCATTCCCAAGCCCAAACTCTTCTCCCTCTGGCCTGGTGCGTCATTAATGGTGATGGTAGCAGGATCTAGGAGTGGTGGGTCAGATCCAGCCTCTTCTACCCTTCCCCAGCTGCAGATGGTCTTTGGCATCACTGTCTCTGATATGACAGGTATGCGGGCCTCCTGGAGCCCAGTCTCACAACGCAATGGCTAGGCTGCTTTCCGGCTGGCCAGCTGGAGGCCCATGTCTGGGGTGAGGGTGGGGTTCTGTGTACACAGAATACTTTGCTGCTCATCTCTCCCCATCCCAACACCCTGGGGAACTGCCTTGTGTCTTAGTCCATTTCCTGTTATAACTAATACCTGAGACTGGGCCATTTATAAAGAAAAGGAATTTATTTCTCACTGGTCAGGAGGCTGAGAAGTCCAAGGTGAAGGGGCCACATCTGGTGAGGCCTTCTTGCTGGTGGGGACTCTCTGCAGAGTTTGGAGGTGGTGCAGGTCATCACAGGGCAAGTGGGCCATGACGGGGAACTGAGAGCCAAATGGGCTTTTAGACAGACTCACTCTTGTGATAACTCATTAATCTATTAGTCCATTCATCTATTAATCCATGAGCTGATCAATTTACTCCCTCTTAAAGGCCCCTCTCTTAAAGCCTTCACCTCTTAATGCTATTACATTGAAGATTAAGTTTCAACGTAAGTTTCAGAGGAGACAAAACATTCAAACCACAGCACCTGGATCCCCTGGTGTGAGGGCTGGCCTTAGAGCAGGATCAGGTACTGGGCTCTGACATCGTTGCTAACTCCGGGCTGCTTCCCCTCCTCAGGGCTAGGACAGAGCTCCTTGACGGTCACTGGCTGGGGTCCAGTCCAATGGCAGAAAGTCCACCTGGACCCTCAGTGACAACAGCAATGACTAAAGTACTTATCACCTGTGTTATCTGCTCACATGCATCTCCTCCTGCAACCCTGTGAGGCAAGGTGGCACCACCCTTGCTCCAGACAGGTGATGTGGCTTCCTCTTACCACACCCCAGGTTGGAGACGGGAGGTCACAATCCACACCCAGACCTTCTGAGTATAGACCTCTCGCCTTCTCCTCATTAGTTTCTGAGAGTCAGCAGCTGGTGGGGGCTTTGTGTTCACCACCCTGCACGGACACAGGAACAGTGAATGCCTTCCCTCCTACTTTACAGATCGCGCTGAACAGCTGGGAATTACTGTGCTTCGGTTGCACGACCTGACGGCACCAGAGATAAGAATAGAAGCCAGCCCCCTTTATTCAGGAGATGCCCCTGCAGCAATTCCTAGTTATCTCTGCCTCTTGGGGGAAGCAGAACCTTCCTGAGATAGCAGGCAGCCAGGGACCATGAGTGCTGGCAGACCACTAATAACTGAGAACTCTGGAGAGGCAGGGGGCCTTTATCAAGTTTCCCACTAAGAACATGCAACCCAGTCAACCCAATCTTCTGAAGCCACACTTAATGGCACGATAAATTGGCTTGAGCACCCATCACCCACTTTGGGAAGTCTTGAGAACTCCCAAGGAACATGTTATATTCTCCCGATGTCCCTTACAGCAAATCCTTGTCCCTTACATCAGTTCTCCAGCTGGAGCTGGATTAGTGTCCTCCACTAGCCTTTCTGCCCTAGGCTGTAGCCCTGTCTCTGCCCCCTCCTCCTCCTTCCCAGCTCCTCTCTTGAGGACCACGGCGTGTAACAGATTTGTCCTGAAGGATTGGGCTGGGCAACAGGAAGCGGTCATAAAGAAAGTGTTTAAAATCCAATCACTTTGCTGTTCAAAGGGGACAAACTTTCAGTAATAGGATGAATATGATCTAGGGATCTACTGTAAAGCATGGGGGCTGTAGTTTATTTTATTTATTATACTTTAAGTTCTGGGGTACATATGCAAATAGTGCAGGTTTGTTACATAGGTAACACATGCCATGATGGTTTGCTGCTTCCATCTCCCCGTCATCTAACATTAGATATTTTTCCTAATACGATCCCTCCCCAAACCCCCAACTCCCTGCTATTCCTCTCCTAGCCCCCCACACCCCAGGTCCCAGTGTGTGATGCTCCCCTCCCTGTGTCCGTGTGTTCTCATTGTTCAATACCCACTTATGAGTGAGAATATGCAGTGTTAGGTTTTCTGTTCTTGTGTCAGTTTGCTGTGAATGATGATTTCTAGTTTAATCCATGTCCCTGCAAAGGACATGAACTTATCTTTTTTCATGGTTACATAGTATTTCACGGTGTATATGTGCCATATTTTCTTTATCCAGTCTATCATTGATGGGCATTTGAGTTGGTTCCAAGTCTTTGCCATTGTGAACAGTGCTGCAATAAACATACGTGTGCATGTGTCTTTATAGTAGAGTGATTTATAATCCTTTTGGTATATACTCAGTAATGGGATTCCTGGGTCAAATGGTATTTCTATTTCTAGATCCTTGAGGAATCACCACACTGTTTTCCACAATGGTTGAATTAAATTACACTCCCATCAATGGTGTAAAAGTATTCCTATTTCTCCACATCCTCTCCAGCATCTGTTGTCTCCTGATTTTTTAACGATCGCCATTCTAACTGGCATGAGGTGGTATCTCAATGTGGTTTTGATTTGCATTTCTCTAATGCCCAGTGATGATGAGCTTTTTTGCATATGTTTGTTGGCTGCATAAATGTCATCTTTTGAAAAATCTCTGTTCATAGCCTTTGCCCACTTTTTTTTTTTTTTTTTGAGACGGAGTTTCACTCTTGTTACCCAGGCTGGAGTGCAATGGCACGATCTCGGCTCACCGCAACCTCCGCCTCCTGGGTTCAGGCAATTCTCCTGCCTCAGCCTCCTGAGTAGCTGGGATTACAGGCACATGCCACCATGCCCAGCTGAATTTTTGTATTTTTAGTAGAGATGGGGTTTCACCATGTTGGCTAGGCTGGTCTCGAACTCCTGACCTCAGGTGATCCACCTGCCTCAGTCTTCCAAAGTTCTGAGATTACAGGTGTGAGCCACCACACCTAGCCTTACTGTATGATTTTTATTTGTCAAGTACACCCCAATAAAGCTGGGGGAAAGACCCCCAAAAAGCAAAATCCAGTCCCTGCTTTTGCTCTACCCCACAACCACACAGAGTTTCTCCCTGGGCTACTTTTCTGCCTAAGGCCCAGCCTGCTCCCATGTGGTCGGAACCTTCTCTCTTCTCTGCTTTTCTCAATACCTAGACCCCTCTTCCCTGGCTAGTGGCCGCTGAGAGAAAGTGCCTTATTTTTGTTATTTCATTGTGCAGCGAAACAGAGCTCTTTTGCTGCTCAGACTAGGCTCTGAGCTTCCCTTGTGTTCAACTCCAAGGGGTCCAGGAATGATTTTTCCTAAATAAAATAGTCATTCTTCTTAGGCCTTTGTCAGATGAAATATGTGGAACTGGAGGTCATTTGCAAAGCACAGCGTTTCTTTTATTAGTACAGGTCAAATCTCTAGGCAGGTCTCCCTTTTCCACCAACAAGAGAAAACCGCCCAAAGGAGGCTGATCTCCCACTCACCCCACCCCCATCCCAGAGAAACAGGACCTGGGTGTGGGCGTAGGGACTTTGGGCAGCCTGCCCTACAGAGGGAGGCAGAGTCCCCAAGCAGAAGTGGGATTTGAGGTAAGACCCCAGGGCAGCAGCTAGAGGAGAGAAAAGAAGATTCAAGGTCAAGGATGGCAGAACCTGGAGAAAGTTCCAGAAGAGGAGGATGCAGCTATCTGGGTTTTGCTGCAGGGAAGAAGAGAGTAGATCAGAACACAAGATTAGACAGGGGTGAGTAGGGGGTGGGAAGTTGAAAGGCCTGGTTCTTAAACACAGAAGGAGCTCACCATGTGGACGGGGTAGGGGAGAACAAAGAACAAAAGACGGGAAGTACAGGGTCTGGAAAAATATGCTCCAAAAGGCGGATTATGCATGGCTCCACACTCACTCAGCTGTTTGCTCTCCTGGAAAAATGAAAAAAGAAATAAACTTCACAGCCATGTTTTAAAAGCCATATCAAATTGAAATCCACTGAAAGCAGAGGCCCTCAGGAGTCATCCATGTGGGACCTGACAACCCCTGGGAAGGCCACGGGGAACAGTTTGTGGCATAGACCTTGTCTAAAGACATTCAAAATTTAAAAAAAAAAAAATGTTTAAAATCACTGATCCACGCTAATAAACACAGGGAGGATAAATGTGAGTGACCACCCCCTCCCCAGGACAAGTTTAAAGGTATATTTAGCACATGCTAAAGAAGGATGTAACGGAGGTACTGGCTTCATAGGAAATAATCTTCTCTGAAACTACTGAGCTGCAGAGAGGCCAGCTGCAATGTGATTTTGCTCTAGGAGAGTGCTGAACTCTGTATTAAACAGGTGAATCCATTCTGATACGCAATTTCTGGTTTAAGAATTAATGGCTCAGGAGAATCTATTAGTGTGTGCACTCATTTGCATTCAAACCACCACCACCTAGTCTTCTAATCCCTCCACCCCAAGCCTACCATTGTCCTGGCTGTCATCAACAGGCAGGTATGAAGCCCCTCCGGGCCGGATGCTGCGGTGGGGTTCTAATTCCTCCCACTTCTCAGAAGGGGCTGCTGCAGTAATGAGGATTCAGGATGAGTGGAACGAAGACGCTGAGATTCGTGTGAAGCCCAGATCTGGTGCCTACCCTCTATGTGATGTGTACAAGTTGCTTCACCTCTTTGAATTTGATTTTCTCACCTGTATCATGTTGAAGAAGTAATACCCACAGTAACAGAATCCTGATTTTCAGCTGCTTGGAAAAAATGACGGCATTTTTCCAACCTTTCTTCCGTTGGAGCTAGTTATGCCCATAAGACCTGGTGGTTGTGAACCCAGCTGGGAGCTGTCCCATTTGCCTGTTCTCCCCACATATCTGTTTCTTCCCACTCCCAACCCAGAATAACAGGCTATTCCTCCAGCACACATTTAAGATTATGATGGAACTTTCAGAGTGGCTACATGCAAATTCTTAAAGACATGGTGGAAACACCACGCCAGCTTTGCAGTACCCAATCCCATACGTCTCTTGTGTGAGAGAGCACTATCCTATCTTTTTAAAGCCTTTCTTGCTCTTCTTTTATAGGCAGCTACACATACTGCTAGGCTGAATGAGTATGGTTTCTGCCCCCAACATCCATTCATTCTTATTGTAACCACCTCCCAACTTCCCTCTGTGAGGCCACCTCCTATTCCACGTTCAGTCCGTTTTTCTGGCAGAGTTGACTGACTTTGGGCGGAGCAATCAAAGGCCATATCCCCTGGTAACAGTGATTGATTCTGGGGTTGGCCTGTGCCCTACAATTTCCAATTGGAGCAGATTGCAGGATTTTTCAGGGGTTGCTGGCTTAGGGAGGCTTGTCTAATTCTGCTGCCTTTAAGCCTAGACAGATGAGCCCTGGGAGCTCAGGTTAGTTATTTATGACCATGATGGGAAAGCCTGCAGAGAACGAAGCCACAATGAAGAGAACAAGGCAACTAAATGGAGAGAAAAATTCATCCTGGTCACATGATTTTAGCCCTGGATCAAACCTTGTCCAGTAGTCTATTCAGTTTTGTGAGCTGATAAATTCTCATTATTTCAATGTGCACGGGGAGGATTTTCTGTCACTTGCATCCTAAAGAGCTGTCACTGAGTATACATTGGTCCAAAAACAAAGTAGTTTTATAGTAGGCTTTCAACAGAACACACACACACACACACACACACACACACACACACACACACACACACTGTAATTCAATTGGAAAACCACTGGGAAAAGTAGAGCAGTTTGGCTTCCTTCAGGGTACCTAGTCGTCACACAGAGCTGCACACATCAGAACCACAGCTGTGGCGTGGCTTCATGCACCTCCCCTGGCGAGTCGGACAACGATTGTCTCCTACCTTGCAGTGTAAGCCCACATCAGCCTACCAGGGAGTAAGGACTTTTAAGACGGCGAGGAGACTATTCAGCACAGAGACAACAAAGAAACTCTGTGGGAGGAAGGAGGGGGAAGAGGGGGCCAGGAGGACAATCGCCAAACTACACAAAGATCCACACATTTGTGTCCCGGAGGAGATCCCCTCTTCCACAGACAGAGTCACAGTTTTCCCCAAAGCTTGACTTGTATAATGCCTTGCTAATTAAGAGGATGATTTTTAGTGGTACATAAACATTTCAAAAAACACTTTAATAGTTTAAAATATTTAATAGTTAAAAATATTTTTTAAAATATTGTAATCGTTTTGGGTTAATTTTAGAAAATATTTTTTCTACTTAAAGAATATAGCCTTTCCTTATAAAATACATTCATTAAAAGAAAATATTAAGTAATTAATAAAAAAAACTTATGCTATTTTTATGAGATTGGGATAGTTGTGTGCTGGGGTTTGGGAAAATCACTTTACCTTTTTTGACCTTGATGGCAACCTTGCTCTACAGAGAATATCACGCCTATTTCACACAGGGGGAAAATGAAGTTTAGTGTGGGGGACGGCAGGGCTTGCTATGCTGGACTTCAAAGCCCTTCATCTTTTTGTTAGGCCTTGGTCCTGGAAATTGGCACCTCTGGCTGATACCCTTGAAGGCCTGGCGGTTCAGAGCACCACCCCTGGGAACCGGTGTCTGATCCCATCAGAACCCAGGGCAGTGGAGTAAATGTTCCCCTAACCTGTGGCAGAGCATGGGCCTGCGCGGAGATGATAACTTGGACTGCTGCAGAAAAGAATGAAAAAGCCTGACCTTCCTAGAGAACTGCGCAACTCTTTGTTTGAACAGTTTCCAGGGAAGCCTAATTAATCCCGTTGTTGATGCTAATGTACTGCTTTTTTAAGACTCAGAGTTGATGCTGCAAGCAAATTTCTCTTTGATTTAAGGCTTTGGAAAGAAGACAGAAGTTTTATCAGACGTGCCTGAGTTTTGCTCTAGGTTCCACACACTGAGAAAATGAAGGCCCATTTAGCTGTGACAGGGTTGCCAGCCCTCCTAAAAACACAACTTCTTATGTTGGTCACTTTCCAAAGACCCGTCTTTCGTTAGGATTTCCCTGGCTAATTTTCACTCTGTTGACTTGCTTTACAAGGATATGGAGTAACAGCCAGGCAACCACATAAACTGTGTATACATGACAACAAAATAGCTGCAACAGTCACAGCAACCACAATGAAAATAATAGCTGTTGCTTCTTTAATTCTTACTATATGCAAATATTTTAAGTGTGGAAACACAGTTCAAATAAAAGAAACATTTTCTGAATGTTGACTGTGTTCTGAATACACAGAAATGAGTTATACATAGTGCTTAGGGAAGAATAGGTCAGCTAGAAAGATGGATACATGTCACTCTGATAAAATCAAGGAAGGCTTACCTAAATGACCCCATGGGGCCATTTGGGTAGGGTATTGAGGGATGACTAGGAGTACATAAGAGTGTGCTACATGAAGGGCAAGGACAAGGAGCATTCCCGATCTTGGGGACGCTTATGCAAAGTATCACAAGGGTGGAAGTGTAAGGTCACATGGCTGGTAAGGGGCAGAGCAGGGACTTAAATTCATGTTTGGTTGACTCAGATGTCCAGTGATGAGAAGTATTCTGATCTATTGAGGAGATACAACTGATACAATTTTAGGATGAACAACTGAAGGTGATTAAGTTTGCACTTGAGGCAACTAGGTGAATGACCTGTCACAAACTGCACATGGTTACCCTAATACCCATTCTCTGTATTCTCGTTGGTACTAAAACCTCCAGTGTTTGTTTCATTGGGTACCAGGAATAGAGGCTGTTTCCTGGGATCACAGGAAATAGCTGTGGCATGTGGTGAAGTTCTGGACAATGGGATGTAGGAAGAAGCATCATGTGTCAGCTTCTGGAAAATGTCCTTAACATAGAACTGGGCCATGTCATTTGCTCCCCTTCCCCCCCTTCTTCATGCTGCTGTTTAGAATGTGGATGAGATGGCTGGAACTCCGTCTTGGACCGGGAGCATGAGCCCAAATCCCAGGGGACGGTGGAGAAAAAAGCTGGAAACAGTCTGTGTCTAAGACCAAGGCACAGCGACACTAACTCTGGATGGCTTATTTTGAACTCACTGGATGTGAGAGAGAAATACCAAGTTCTATGCCAAATCCATCTCCGTCAATGGGGTTAACATGGAACTCCATCCTTCTACTTGCTGTGACTTTAAGCCTCTGAGTCATTCCTGATTCCTTTCTCAAACTCCACATGCAATCTTGGTAGCTCTGCTTTCAAAATATATCCAGAATCCAGCACTTCTGTCCACCTCTACTGCTGTCTCCCAGGTCTGAGTCACCAGGCCCCTCACCGCAGGAGCCTCCTGTACCCTGCAGTCTATTCTCATAACTGTCAAAGGGCTTCTTTTTAAATGTAGTTGAGTCATGTTCCTCCTGCTCAGAACTCTGTGGGGGTCCTCATCCCGTCCAGAGTAAATGTCCAAGTCCCAAAGAGCGTCTGCAGAGCCTTACATGGCTTTCTCCCCAGTCTCTTAGCTCTTTGATCCCTCTTCCAAACGACTCTTCCCCAAACTCACTCTGCTCCAGCTACGCTGGGCTCCTTGCTATTGCTCAAACTTTGCAGGCGCTCTCCTACCTGGGGGCCTTTTCACTGGCTATTTCCTCTCCCATGGGTGCCGTTACTCCCCATGTTTACGTGGCTGACATCCTCATCTCTATCAAGTCTTTGTACAAATGTTTCTACCACCCAGTTAAAATGGCAGTCCATCCCCTCCCCTGACGTCCAGCGCTTGTTGCTGTGCTTGTGTTTATTCACCATGTGTACCGTGCACAATCTGTCGCCCACCACCTGCATGGAAGCTCCATGAAGGCAAGAATTTTGTTTGGCTGCTAATGTATTTTAAGTTTCCACACCACACATAGTAGGAGCTGAAAAAATGTTTGTTAATGAATCTTGTTTAAGACACTATTTTTGAAAGTTAAAAAATGGTATATTTTAAATGTATACAAATTAATAGAGAGAATGGTATGTCAAATGTCTATATATCTATCCCCCAGTTTTAACACTTGCTAACTGTGAACAAGCTTTTGCCATGTACACAGCCTCCCATCTGCACCCTAGATGATTTTGAAGTAAATCCCAGACATTCTATCCTTTCCTCTCTTTTTTATACACATATTTTTTTTTGTAGAGATGGGGTCTCCCTGTGTTACCCAGGCTGGTGTCTAACTTCTGAGCTCAAATGATTCTCCTACCTTGGCCTCCCAAAGTGCTGCTGGGATTACAGGTATGAGCTACCATGCCCAGCCCTTTTATCTCTCTCTCTCTCTCTCTCTCTTTTTTTTTTTTTTTTTTTTGGAGAGAGTCTCACTCTGTCACCCATGGTGGAGTGCAGTGACACGATCTCAGCTCACTGCAACCTCCACCTCTCAAGTGCAAGCGATTCTCCTGCCTCAGCCTCCCACATAGCTGGGCGCCCACTACCAAAACCAGCTAATTTTTTTTGTTTCCTGTATTTTTAGTAGAGATGGGATTTTGCCATGTTGGCCAGGCTGGTCTCAAACTCCTGATCTCAGATGATCCACCTGCCTCAGCTTCCCAACATGCTAGGATTACAGAGGTGAGCCACCGTGCCTGGCCCTTTTATCTCTTAATAGTTCAGCATGTAGTTCTAAAAGCAAAACTGTCCTTTAAAAATATAATCATTACACCATCATCACAGCCCAGAGCAATCAATAATAATTTCTTGGAAACATTAAACACCTAGTTGATGCTGATACTTCCCAATTGTCTTATACATGTTTTTCTTAAATTAATCTTTTTAGTGGGATCTAAATAAAATACACTGTATGATCAGTTAACATGTCTCTTAAGACTTAAAAACGTCTACAGATTCTTTCTCCACTGTCTTGTCATTTGTTGTTTTCGTCGAAGGAACTGAGTCATGTGTCTTCTACATTTCCCGCAGTCTGGACTTTGCTAATTGCATTCCCTTGGTGGCACCTAACAAGGTCCTGTGTCTTCTGTGTTTCCTGTTAAGTTGGTGGTTGGCTCTAGAAGCTGATCGAATCCAGGTTTGAAATTTTGCCAGCCCCACTGCATAAGTGGTGCTGTGCACAGGAAGCAGCTCACTTCTGATTATTTCGCTATTCCTGATGTTAGTGGCCTTTGATCATGAATGCCAAAATCCGTTATTTCATTAGGGGTTGTAAAATGTTGATCATACAATTATACCTTCCCTCTTTGCCAAGAGATAAAGAGGAACTTCCCCTTACCAACTATTTGGTTTCTCTGAGGGATGCAGTCTGTGTAGAACTTTTCAGGATTTTTACTTGTATCCAAACTCCATCTAATTACTCCAGATGGTGATGCCAGGGCAGACCCTGGCAAGTTGCGGATAGGAGAGGAAAAGGTGTCAGTTTAGGATTGTATTGCATAAATCGAGGCAGCTCCGTTTCATAAGTCTCAGTACATATCCGTGTGGAGCTCCGTGAGGCCAGGACAGGGAGACAATGTAACTGTGTCTTCAGTCTCTGGTTGGTAGAAGTCAGGGTTGTGGAAGGGGCTTCTGCAGTGTCGGAAGCATTTCCTGGCCCTTGCAAGTGATTGGATGGTTGTCAGGGTGTTGCTGGATGGATGTAATGGTATTGCTGTCATACATGAGGTGTTGATTATCAAGAGATTGCTCAGGGAGAGAGAAAGAATGAAAAAGTAATATCGTCACACTCTGTAATCCTCTTTATGACAACTTAGCAGAATAATAGCAATAACCTTTTGGTTTGTATTTTTCTACTCGGAAACTTAGCATCCTTTGTTTTATTTTATTTTTTTACTTGGAGGAAAAAAACTTGCATTACATCCCTTTAATGGGGCTGTTTAGATTCCCAAGGCCATGAAGGCTGCCTTGGCCTGCAAAATGGCTCCCACTCTTGACTGCAGCCATTTCTCTCTTTGGGGCCATTGATCCCTGTGATAGGGGATAGACACTGCCATCACCCTTCTCAGGTTTGCTATTAAATAGTAACAGCTGGCTATCTGGGGAACACCCGGGAGATTTTCAGACTACCCTATCTGGAAGGAGGCAGAAAGAGATTTAGGCTCAACTGGTGCCTAAATCACCAGAAGCCACTCCTACAGGTCACCAGGGTGAGCCAGGCTGGCATTTGCTAGGGAGACGTCCGGCAAGAGGTGAAGTTATCCTAGCTGTTTCCCTGGCAAATGCCAGCCCGGCCCACCCTGGTGACCTGCAGGAGTGGCTTCTCAGTGCCTGTTCCTCATGGTGTGCCTTGACTCACATGCTGAGGGGCAGTCACAGTGGGAACCACCCTGGGTGCCTACTTTATACCAGGCACTGGGCCAGGCCCCTCACACACATCAGCAATTCATGTAGCCTGGTGCATAAGATCCTGACCCCTGGCTATGACAAACCGGGTGCAAATTCTCAATGGTACTGTTACACACTTGGGCCATGCATTTAATCTCTCAGAGCCTTGGTTTTCTTATTTGTAAAATTAGGGAAATAATTCCTACTTCCTAATGTCTTTGAGATGATCAAATAAGAAAATTCAAGTTAAGTGCCTAACATGCATTCAATAAATTGAGTAGTAATTTTGGTCATTGTTGCCAGTTCTAAATTGTGCTTTTCAAAATGAAGTATTGAGGCACCCTCCAGGGAGACTCTGGTAATGTTTCAGAAGATGGGTGATATTTCAGAAGATGTACATATTTGCAGAGTAAAACTCTTTCTGGAACTTGGGTTTTTATGTAAAATTTTATAAAGGGAAATTTTTTTTTTTTTTTTTTTTTTTGAGATGGAGTCTTGCTCTGTCACCCAGGCTGGAGTGCAATGGCACCATCTTGGCTCACTGCACCTCTGCCTTCTGGGTTCAAATGATTCTCCTGCCTCAGCCTCCCTAGGAGCTAGGATGACAGGTGTGCACCACCACGCCCAGCTATTTTTTGTAATTTTAGTAGAGACAGGGTTTCACCATGTTTGCCAGGCTGGTCTCAAACTCCTGACGTCAGGTGATCCGCCCACTATGGCCTCCCAAAGTTCTGGGATTACAAGTGTGTACCACTGTGCCCAGCTGAGGAAAATTTTTTGAACTAGAAGGCACATCTCAAGTTAATTTTTAACAGCAGCTCCAGTTTTGAGGGTATTTCATGTAGGCAGTAGGCTGCTTTAACCTGCACCCCGGTCTTCTGGAACTGCATGTGCATTCTTCTCTGCCTACTGTCCTAGAAACTTGAAAAATGGTCCTACCACAGCCCAATGCTGCAGATAACCACAATCATTCCTGTTATATACATGAGATCTTCTCTCATGTCTCAGAAATTTCATGAGGTGGGAGTTGAGATGTGAAGACAGATTGTTTTTACCATGAAGTCCACGCTCTTTTCCCTGCCCCGCGTTGTATCAGAGCTGAGAAAGAGAATAATTTAACATTACGAAGCATACCCCTTAGGGCCCCAGCTGCCTCTTGGCTAAGTCACTTGACTTGTATCGCAGCAGGAGCAGCCCTGGCAATAGAATACACTGTTTCCACATCATAAGGTCCCAGCCACAATTGCCGATGACAGTGACTTAGCATCCAAATCCGTGTGGCCTCGGCCTCTCTCTGCCTTACTCACCTTGGTGGATCCAGCAGTGGAGAGTTAGGGCCGAGTGAAGGAGGAAGGTAGGCAGTTAAATTGATTCACTCTCCCAATACAGGTAGAATCTTTTGAGGCACAGGGGTCCTCTAGAGCCTTTCTGAATGTTTCGAGTGACAGAGCTACCGGCTCAATCCCTTGTGGCCCTATGGCCTGCTGGGTGATAAACCAACTCAACCAGCTTACATCAGCTGCCCTCCTTCCCGGGCTCACTTTCACTGATCCCTCATTTTGCTTCTATGAGATTGTAACTTCTCACCAACACCTAAAATGCTAGCATGTCGGGTTTCCTCAGCCTCTTCCTGCTGGGACCCATGTTACTATTGGAAATTGAGCCTTTCCTGCCTAGCTCCAAGCCCTGAGGCTGGTTCAAGCCTCTTCCAGATTGGTGATGGTTTCCATACTTTTGTGAGGTCTGAGTATAATGAAATACGCGTGATTGTGGAAAGAACGGAGTGACCTATGCGAGTCATGGCTCCATCCTGCCCTTCTTCTATCATTTAGTGGCTGCATGACCTTGGACAAGTAACTTCTGTCCACTTCAATTCCCTCCACCATAGGGTGGTGGGGAGCTGTCATTATGAAGTGCAGGAAGAGCTTGTTTTAGAGCCAGACAGACAGGGCTGCAAATCCTGACTTTATCACTTTCCAGCTGTGTGCCTTTGAGCATGTTACTTAACTTCTCTGAGACTCTCTTTCCTTGTTTTTAGAAAAATCACTAAAATACCTACCTCTGAGGTTGCTCAGAGATTAGATGAGACAATACATGTAAAACTTCAGCAAACAATAGATGTTCAATCAATGTGAACAAATAGAGGAATTAGGTGGCATGAGAGTTTTCAAACTCTTCATCAATAATTCCTTATCTTTTTCCCCACTTATTTTGCAAGATTCTGCCTGCAGAAGAAAACTGCTTAACAGGAGTAATCATTACTTCATTTTTTCATTTTTAAACAAGATGCTCTTTGCAGCTTCTCATTTGCATAAGGCAGCCAGTGTGACATCACTGAGAATGCAGGATATTTCCAGGCCACAGCAGGGAAATCTTCCTTCCTCTGTCCTTTTCTCTCACAGGTGGCCAGGCTAAGGACACTGGGATGGACAGAAGCAGATGTGGTCCCTACTCCTAGGGAGCTCACCATCTAGAACAGGTTATTCATCAAATGGTCTGTAAATTGTATTGTCACAAGTGCCGTGCAGGAGTGGCACAGGAGTCAAGGGGGTCGAGACACCAGAGACCTGAGAAAGATCCCCAGAGGCAGTAGACCTGGAGCTGAGCTCTGAAGGATACAGGAGAGCTGACTAGACTAAGAAGGGAGGGAAAAGCACTCCAGAGACAGGGAACAGCATGGGCAGAGGTCCTGTGGTGGGAGGGAGCCTGATACATACAAGGAATTTGATAAGAAGCCAGAGTGGTTGGACCATAAGTGACAAGGGGCATGTGGTAAAAGATGACAGTAGGCCTTGCCTAGTCCTGGGCCATGTTAAGGACTGTGTTCTCCATCATAAGATGCGAAGCTATTAAAGGGACCGAAGTGGAAATGAAACACCATCAGACTCTTCTTGGACAAAGTTGATTTCCTTTTACTTCAGTGGGGAAGAGTGTGGAGTAGAGAAGGGAGAGTAGAAGCAAAGAAACCAAGGAAAAAGCTTTACAGTTGTCTGTTCAAGTGGTTCTTGCAGTGTGGTGATATCAGAGGAAATGGAGACACGTGAATGCTTTACTGATCTATTGAGAAGGGAGAATGGAGGGGACATGGTGATGGCCCAGATCCTCAAGGAAAGAGAGAGGCATCATCAAGGATGGTCTGTAGTTTCTGCTGTGTGCAGCTTAATAGAGGAAGCTGCCTTTTGATGAGGCGGTCACGTTGGCCCATTTGTGAGGGCAGTGGATGGTGGGCAGGGGAACATAGCTTTGGGTTTCAGCACGCTGAGTTTGAGCTGCCTTGAGCATTCCCAGAGTGGCTGTGGTTTAAACAAATGTCTGTTCAGGTCTGGATTCTGCAAAAGGGGTCTGTGCTGGAGACATGGCCTGTGAGTCATGGCTGTGAAGGTGGTGATGAAATCAGGGGGTGGGAGGGGCAGATGAGATCACTGCTTGACATTTCAGGGTGCACTCAGTACATGGAACAGCTCTATTAAGCTTTGTAAAATATTTAAAAATAGCTCTGTTCCACCAACTCCCCTGCCCCCATCGCTTCAAGAACTTAGAAGATTTTGGAAGGCCAGGTCATAAACGAATAACCTGTTTGGTTTCTTCTCTACTTCATTTGGCGGTGGAATATTTTTATTCACATGAATAAGCTCAATAAATAATAAAGCCTATAAGGTATAAATAGCACAGATCTGGCCAAAGCAGAGTTGTGAAGGGCAGGATCCCAGCCCACTCAGACTTCTCCCACTTATAGATATCCCCAGGGACTCCCAGGATTGCAGGGAAAGCAGCCTGAAAGCTGCTAGCCTACATGATTTTCTGTTTGCTTTTGTTTCTAAAGATTTCTGAGCATCTCTGATGGTATTATGGGTGTGTGCTGAATGGTGAACATCATCAACGTTTTCATAATGGCTTAGAAGAAACCTCAGGATTTCCTAAGAACTCTGGGTCATCTTCTGATACATCAATTATCCCTGAACTTCAGACGCTTCGAAGACTTTGAGCTGACAGAACTCCAAACAGACCAGCTTTTACAGAGGATGCAATTTAGAAAACTAGCTTTTGTCAGTCAAGAGTCTCCTTGACAATGAAGGCTTGTTGGATTTCCCGAGTGGCACTCTCGTTAAGGAAATGCAATTTAACTGTCAGCAGAACGAAGGGCATGTGTTGGATACTGCTTAGTGGCATTAATTCTGCAATGACAGAGAAGTGGAAGATGTCAGGAAAAGCTTGTGGGTCTGGGAAGAGGAGGGGAAGGGTGGCATTTGGGGAGTTTGCTGGTGCTAAATTGCTCCATCTGTTGCATTAATAACCAATCCATCCAGGGGATTGGGAAAATGGGTAATTGAAGCATACGGTACCTATTAGGACCTAGCTGCACATATGTAACTGCTCATTTCATCTGTACAAATGACTGCTTACTTAAGCAAATGGCAGGTCTGAGTGCTCATGTTGGGAAATTTTGCTAGGGAGGCATTTCCTTAGGAAAGGCTATATTCAAATCCTCAAAGTGCTGAAAAGTCTAGGAAACACAATGCCATGGATGCATTAAAAAAGAGAGCTGGCCAGGCATGGTGGCCCACACCTGTAATCCCAGCACTTCGGGAGGCCAAGACAGGTGAGTAACTTGAGGTCAGGAGTTTGAGACCAGCCTGGCTAACATGGTGAAACCCTGTCTCTACTAAAAATACAAAAATTAGCTGGGCATGGTGGTGCACACCTGTAATCCCAGCTACTTAGGAAGTTGAGGCACAAGAATTTCTTGAACCTGGGAGGCAGAGGTTGCAGTGATCTCGGACTGCACCCTGCACTCCAGCCTGGGTGATAGAGGAAGGCTCTGTCTTTTTCCTCTTTTTTTTTTTTTTTAAAAAAAAGGAAAAAAAGAAAGAAAGTGAGCAGCAAGCAAGATGGGAAGAGCAAAGTTGTACTGGAAGGATGGGAGTATTGGAGGCCATGCTTTTCCAAATGGGGCTTGTGAGTATGGCTTGCATTGGCCACAGACGGGGGCAGACTAACAAAATGCTCAAAACAAAGCCCACTAGTGGACTAGTGTTCCAAATTTGGGGAGAAGTTGGGCCGCACAGCTCAGTGTGATCTGTGGTATAGAAATAGCGTTAGAAATGGTAGCATAAATGGCAATGTAACCCAGATATAATCTAAAGCTCCCTGATGCTCAGGCCCCAATACTAGTCTCATGAGAACCAAATGACTCTTCTTGATTTGGGAGAAATTGATGGGGAATTACTTGTTTTCTTTCTTTCTGTCTTCATTTTCTTACTCCCTGGTATACTATTTATTATCCTATTACCCCTGTAACCCTCTAGAAACCAAAATCACTGTATCACTGATTTCTACAAGTGGTCCACTTTTACAAGCATCCTGCAGTTTTTTTTTCTTTCTTTTTTTCCCATTTATTTATTTTATTGCATTTTAGATTTTGGGGTACATGTGAAGAACATGCAAGATGGTTGCATAGGTACACACGTGGCAGTGTGATTTGCTGCCTTCCTCTCCATCACCTACACCTGGCATCTCTCCCCTTGCTATCTCTCCCCAGCTCCCCACCCCCCACCGTCCCTCCCCTCTTTCCCCCCAACTGACCCCAGTGTGTAGTGCTCCCCTCCCTGTGTCCATGTGTTCTCATTGTTCAACACCCGCCTGTGAGTGAGAACATGCGGTATTTGATCTTCTGCTCTTCTGTCAGATTGCTGAGAATGATGGTTTCCAGGTTCATCCATGTCCCTACGAAGGACACAAACTCATTGTTTTTGATGGCTGCATAATATTCCATGGTGTAAATGTGCCACATTTCCCCTGTCCAGTCTATCATCGATGGGCATTTGGGTTGGTTCCAGGTCTTTGCTATTGTAAACAGTGCTGCAATGAACATTCGTGTACACGTGTCCTTATAGTAGAACGATTTGTAATCCTTTGGATATATACCTAGTAATGGGATTGCTGGGTCAAATGGAATTTCTATTTCTAGGTCCTTGAGGAATCGCCACACTGTCTTCCGCAGTGGTTGAACTAATTTACACTCCCACCAACAGTGCAAAAGTGTTCCTATTTCTCCACATCCTCTCCAGCATCTGTTGTCTCCAGATTTTTTAATGATTGCCATTCTAACTGGCGTGAGATGGTATCTCAATGTTGTTTTGATTTGCATTTCTCTGATGACCAGTGATGATGAGCATTTTTTCATGTTTGTTGGCCTCATGTATGTCTTCTTTTGTAAAGTATCTGTTCATATTCTTTGCCCACTTTTGTATGGGCATGTTAGTTTTTTTCTTGTAAATCTGTTTTAGTTCTTTGTAAATTCTGGATATCAGCCCTTTGTCAGATGGGTAAACTGCAAAAATTTTTTCCCATTCTGTTGGTTGCAGATTCACTCTAATGACTGTTTCTTTTGCTGTGCAGAAGCTGTGAAAAAACCACCTTAAAATTCATATGGAACCAAAAGAGAGCCCGCATAGCCAAGTCAATTCTAAGCAAAAAGAACAAAGCAGGAGGCATCACACTACCGGACTTCAAACTATACTACAAGGCTACAGTAATCAAAACAGCATGGTACTGGTACCAAAACAGAGATATAGACCAATGGAACAGAACAGGGGTTTTGGAGGCAACACAACATATCTACAACCAACTAATCTTTGACAACCCAGACAAAAACAAGCAATGGGGAAAGTATTCCCTGTTTAATAAATGGTGTTGGGAAAACTGGCTAGCCATGTGCAGAAAGCAGAAACTGGACCCCTTCCTGACACCTTACACTAAAATTAACTCCAGATGGATTAAAGATTTAAACATAAGACCTAACACCATAAAAACCCTAGAAGAAAATCTAGGCAAAACCATTCAGGACATAGATGTAGGCAAGGACTTCATGACTAAAACACCAAAAGCATTGACAACAAAAGCATCCTGCAGTTTTTGTGAGCTGTACTGGAATGGGGAGATGAGGGGAGATATGAGAAGTTTCCAGAGGAAGTTGTGACACTACACAGGTTCCTAGCTTTCTGCCATCTCCTGAATCCCGTCTCTCTCTTTTGCCCTCTTATTCCAATGTTTTACCTTCTCCCAGGCAACAAATAATATCCTCTCCTCTGTTCTAGCCAAGCTGAAATGCTTCACATTCACTGCTGTGACTTTAAACACTTATCAAACTATTTTTCTCACTAACTCAGCTGCCACTTTTAAGAGATTTTTGGTGAATTCATTTTTCTCCAACTTGCTACATAAATATATATCCCGATCTGAAATTTAATATAAGCTTTTCTCTGTGATATTGACAGTTCCTCTTTTGTGTTGCTAGAAGGAAAAATGAGTTTGCCCAAGCAATATCATATCCTTCCACAGAAAGTCGCTTAGAATATTTTGGGTTCCAACTTGAATTCTCTTGAACAACAAGGAAATTTACTAGCTCAACATGGTAAGAACTCTGCAAGTGAGGAGGCTCTGAGTGGCTGATTCAGCAGCTTAGTTAACTCACTACGGATTCGTATTTTCCCATCTTCCCTCTGACATCTTTAGTAAGTAAACGGTGGTCTTACATTGGCTCCCCATGTGCTCACTAAAAAAGGCAGCACTTTCAGCTGTGATTGAACCCATGACGATTGGTCTAGATTAATGAGAGCCCAATCTTTCAGCTTGTAGGGTTGAGGTAGCCAAGTCCTTAAGGAGGAGTAGGTTTCTAAAGAATATATGTGTTCAGTTAAGACGGAGAGGAGGGAGGAATTAAACTTTGGGTAGATAGCCCATGTTGCCTGTTTCAAGGGCGGGAAAGTTAATGGGAAACAGAAAAAAAAAGTTTCCATAAAGCTGTGGGCAACACTGTTTCTGTAGTCCTGTAGGCTGTAATGTGGTCTTGCATAGATACATATGAGCTTCTTTCTCTCTAGACCATGATGGCTGGAGTTTGAGCAAAGCTTTATTCTCATCCTATTTCAAGACAAGCCCGACACCACCTTGATTTTTATCTCTTCAACTACCATCCCTGAAGCCTCATTAGTGATTCCCCATTCCTACCCCAGACTTGGACATGAGCTCACGTGAATCCCATATAGGATTGGATTCTGGGGAATCCAGAATCTACACACCATGCCTTAATGGAGCACAGAGGTAAAGCCAAATGTGGCAGACTGAAGAATGCCACCCTCTCCCATAACAAAAAGATATATCCAAGTCCTGATCTCTGGAAACTGTGAGTATCACCTTCTATGGCAAAGTGAATATTACCTCCTATGGCAACATGAATATTACCATAAATGGCAAAAGAGGTGATTAAGTTAGGGTTTTGGGATAGATTATCTTGGATTATTCTGGAGGACCCTAAATACAATCATATGTATCCTTGTAAAAGAGAAAGAGATTTGAGACAGAAGAGGAGAAGGTGATGTGACCATAAGAGCAGAAAGAGTTTTGAAAATGCTGGCTAGAAGATTGTAGTGATGTGGCCATAAGCCAAAGAATGCTGGCAGACACTAGTAACTGGAAGAGGCAAGAAATGAATCCCCACCTTGAGCCTACAGAAGGAGCACAACCCTGGCTAACACCTTGATTTCAGCCCAGTGATACTAATTTTGGATTTCTGGCTGCCAGAACTGTAAGAGGAAGAATTTATATTGCTGTAAGCCCCTAAGTAATTTGTTACCGCAGCCATGGAAAACTAGTACCCCAGTTCTGATCAGAATGAGAAGTAGTGGTGGGAAGTGCAGGCAATTTTGCTTCAGGGGTTTGATCTTGAGGATGTCATGAACAGACCCTTGGAGTGACCCAGATTGGATCCTGACACATGATTATTTCATGTTGGGGACGCCTACCCACACCCGGAGTGTGCATCGCACACAACACAGAAGCTGCCTGGGCTCTGGTCCCAGCACCCGATCATCAGAGACAGCTACAGGCCCCTGGGACAGAGGACTAAAGGGACAAATCTTCTTCTGTACTAAAGGAAAACATGCCCCATATCACTGTAAATCAGAGGAGAGCATGGAGGAGGCTTCTTGTCAGCAGTCTAGCTTGTGAGAGGGAGCCAGAATTTCTGCTTGAGAGAGTAAGACCCCAGCACACTTCCGAGGTTGGTAAAGTTTCAGGGAGTACTTGTTATGTGGATATTTAGTGAAGACATTGGACTCAGCTCAGGTCCCAAGTTCAGTTCCTAGTAACTGCTTTGGACACCTTGTGGAGACGGGTTTTGAGAAGGGTGGCTGTGACTGAGTAGCGAGGTGCACTGTAGACCCGGCAGGGCAGCGGTAGCCCTCCCCGCGGTGTCTGCCCTGCCATGGTCAGCATTTCTGGCTCTTTCTCCAATGTCAGGCCTCCCTTTGGTTCAGAAATCACATTCCATCTCGCTAATTTATTAATCCATCAGCAGGAATCACAGAGCAAGTCTATGTCAAAAGGTCTGGGCTAAAAAGTTGTAGAGACGAAAAGTCCTCCATGCTGCTTGCTGTCTAGAGACTGCCTTCTGCGTGGCTGTGTGTCCTTCCTGCCTTTTCCAGGGTTCTGCTGCTCACCTAGACTCACTGAAACAGAGGTGGAAAGGGCCCCTCAGTGGATTTATTCTCTGTGGGTTTTCTATGCCTTTCACTTTCTTGGAGTAATATGTAATTTGAAACTTTTTGTTTTGCCAGGTAATGATGTAACAATAAACTTGCCACATAGTGCCAAAAAAGGGTTATTTGTGACAATAAAACGCTGAACGAGTTTAAATTGTAAATAGTTTTCTACATTGTCCTTTCTTTTCTTGGTTGACTGCAGAACACTAAAAGTTTGTTCATGGGCTGGCTTTGAGCCATCTTTGGGGAATCTGGATTAGTCTGCTCAGGCTGCTATAACAAGGTGCCACAAACTGGGTGGCTTAAAAAACAGAAATGTGCTGTCCCCATTTTGGAGGCCAGAAGTCCAAGATCAAGGTGTCTGCAGGGTTGCTCCCTTCTGAGGGCTGTGTAGGAGAATTTGCCTCTCACCTAGATGCTGGTGGTTCCAGGCATTGCTTGGCTTGTAGAAGACGTTCTTCCTGTGTTTTCACATCACTGTCCCTCTCTGCATATCTGTCTCTATGTCCAAAACTCTCTCTCTTTTTTTTTTTTTTTTTTTTTTTTTTTTGGAGATAGTCTCACTCTGTTGCCCAGGCTGGAGTGTAGTGGCATGGTCTTGGCTCACTGCAACTTCCACCTCTCAGGTCCAAGCGATTCTCCTGCCTCAGCCTCCCGAGTAGCTGGGATTACAGAGATGTATCAACATACCTGACTAATTTTTTTGTACTTTTAATAGAAACAGGGTCACACCATGTTGTCCAGGCTGGTCTTAAACTCTTGACCTCAAGTTATCCACCCACCTTGCCCCCCCAAAGTGCTGGGATTGCAGGTGTGAGCCACCATGCCTGGCCCAAATTTCTCCATGTTATGAGGACACAGTCACATTGGGTTAGGGCCCACCTTAGTGACCTCATCATGGCCAGGTGAGGTGGCTCACACCTGTAATTGCACTACTTTGGGAGGCCAAGGCAGATGGATAGCTTGAGCCGAGGAGTTCTAGACCAGCCTGGTCAACATGGCAAGTCTCTAAGAAATAAATAAAATATTAGCCAGGTGTGGTGGCTTGTACCTGTACTGTACTCCCAGCTACTCAGGAGGCTGAGATAGGAGGATCACTTGACCCCAGGAGGCTGAGGCTGCAGTGAGCCATGATTGTGCCACTGCATTCCATCCTGGATGACAGTGAGACCCCGTCTCAAAAAAAAAGACCTCACTATAACTTGATCATCTGTGATCTTATTTCAAATAAGATCACTTTGAAATCTTTTAGGGGGATACCATTTAACTCATAATAGGAGCTATTGTTTGATCCAGTAACACGTTCTTTTAGTGTGTCTAGTCACCCATCCACAAACCAGAGGCTCTCAGAGAAGCTGAGAACATGAAGCTACTGGCTGTGATGTGCTTTATAACAGCAAGATCTGGGAGAAGGGGGTTTAGGGAAATGATATAGTGAAATGTTGTCTTATCTCAATGCAGCTATTTAAAAGCTTGTTTATGAAGCGTCCATAACCACATGAAAAATGTTCATGACTCCTGTTAGTTTAGAAGGAGGTCACCCTTCCCCCTCGATCTTCCCCTAGTTTCAAAGATGGGTCTGGATGCCAAAGACAAACTCATCTCTGGATCAAAGACAGAGTGTTTCAACCTTAAGAAGAGGAGCATTCCCATGGATCTGTCATGGTTGAGGACATTGGTCAGGTCAAGTGTTAAGAATATTCTCCTCTCTTGAACCTCAGTCTCTTGTCTTCCCAGCAGCCTAGGAAGATCAGGTGTAGCCTATGACGTGCTCCCTCCTGGGAGAACGCTTCTGTCCACTGGCTCACTCTCTCCTTTCTCACAAGTTCACAAATGACTTTTACACCTCGTGAGCGAATTCTCACAATAGTCCCATGAGATCCATACATTAGGTGTGTCCATTTTACAGATGAGGACACTGAGGCAAAGGAAGTCAAGCAGCCTCCACAAAGCCATGCAACAACCAGCCAGTATCCGAGTCATGACCAAAGCCCAGAGCCCAGTCTGCCTTTTTGTCTGGGGTCCTTCTGACATCCTGCATTGCTTCTCTTGTAGGACAGTCTGACCCTAGGGAAGGAGGCCACCTAGACAGCATCATGGAGACACAGAGGGCACCACATGTGGGAAAAGTTCTCTCTGAGACCATGGTTGCTTCTGTTTTTCAAGCCAAGTTAATTCTCTCCTAGAACAAAGCCAGTTAGGAATGAGGGAAGCTACAGAAATACCTTTGGTGGCTTGTCTTGCATCGATATTACTTTCTTCTACTGAGGAATTAGAGGGGTTCTGGTTGTGTGTTATGTAGATTCTTTGATTCATACATTTTTTTTGTTTTTTATTTTTTTATTGCATTTTAGGTTTGGGGGTACATGTGAAGAACATGTAAAATTGTTGCATAGGTACACACGTAGCAGTGTGATTTGCTGCCTTCCTCCCCATCACCTGGCACTATATCTGGCATTTCTCCCCATGCTATCTCTGCCCAACTCCCCACCCCCCGCTATCCTTCCCCTACTTCCCCACAACAGACCCCAGTGTGTGATGCTACCCTCCAGTGTCCATGTATTCTCATTGTTCAACACCCGCCTATGAGTGAGAACATGTGGTGTTTGATTTTCTGTTCTTCTGTCAGTTTGCTGAGAATGATGGTTTCCAGGTTTATCCATGTCCCTACAAAGGACACAAACGCATTGTTTTTGATGGCTGCATAATATTCCATGGTGTATATGTGTCACATTTTCCCTATCCAGTCTATCATCGATGGGCATTTGGGTTGGTTCCAGGTCTTTGCTATTGTAAACTGTGCTGCAGTGAACATTCGTGTGCACGTGTCCTTATAGTAGAACGATTTATAATCCTTTGGATATATACCCAGTAATGGGATTGCTGGGTCAAATGAAATTTCTATTTCTAGGTCCTTGAGGAATCGCCACACTGTCTTCCACAATGGTTGAACTAATTTACACTCCCACCAACAGTGTAAAAGTATTCCTATTTCTCCACATCCTCTCCAGCATCTGTTGTCTCCAGATTTTTTAATGATTGCCATTCTAACTGGCATGAGATGGTATCTCAGTGTAGTTTTGATTTGCATTTCTCTAATGACCAGTGATGATGAGCATTTTTTCATATGTTTGTTGGCCTCATGTATGTCTTCTTATGTAAAGTGTCTGTTCATATCCTTCACCCACTTTTAAATGGGCTTGCTTTTTTCTTGTAAATCTGTTTTAGTTCTTTGCAGATTCTGGATATCAGCCCTTTGTCAGATGGGTAGATTGCAAAAAATTTTTTCTCATTCTGTTGGTTACTGATTCACTTTAATGACTGTTTCTTTTGCTGTGCAGAAGATGTGGAGTTTGATTAGGTCCCATTTGTCTATTTTGGCTTTTGTTGCCAATGCTTTTGCTGTTTTGGTCATGAAGTCCTTGCCTACGCCTATGTCCTGAATGGTTTTGCCTAGATTTTCCTCTAGGATTTTTATGGTGTTAGGTCTTATGTTTAAGTCTTTAATCCATCTGGAGTTAATTTTAGTGTAAGGTGTCAGGAAGGGGTCCAGTTTCTGCTTTCTGCACATGGTCAGCCAGTTTTCCCAACACCGTTTATTAAACAGGGAGTCCTTTCCCCATTGTTTCTGTAAGGTTTGTCAAAGATCGGATGGTGTTGATGTGTTGTGTTGCCTCTGAGACCTCTGTTCTGTTCCATTGGTATATATCTCTGTTTTCGTACCAGTGCCATGCTGTTTTGGTTACTGTAGCCTTGTAGTATAGTTTGAAGTCCGGTAGTGTGATGCCTCCCGCTTTGTTCTTTTTGCTTAGAATTGACTTGGCTATGCGGGCTCCCTCTTTGTTCCATATGAAGTTTAAGGTGGTTTTTTCCAGTTCTGTGAAGAGGGTCATTGGTAGCTTGATGGAGATAGGGTTGAATCTGTAAATTACTTTGGACAGTATGGCCATTTTCACGATATTGATTCTTCCTAACCATGAACATGGAATGTTTCTCCGTCTGTTTGTGTCCTCTCTTATTTCGTTGAGCAGTGGTCTGTAGTTCTCCTTGAAGAGGTCCCTTACGTTCTTTGTTAGTTGTATTCCTAGGTATTTTATTCTCTTTGTGGCAATTGTGAATGGGAGTTCATTCTTGATGTGGCTCTCTTTAAGTCTGTTATTGGTGTATAGGAATACTTGTAATTTTGGCACATTATTTTGTATCCTGAGACCTTGCTGAAGTTGCTTATCAGTTTCAGGAGATTTTGGGCTGAGACGATGGAGTCTTCTAAATATACAATCATGTCATCTGCAAATAGAAACAATTTGACTACCTCCTTTCCTGATTGAATACCCTTTATTTCTTTTTCTTGCCTGATTGCTCTGGCTAGGACATCCAATGCTATATTGAATAGGAGTGGTGAGAGAGGGCATCCTTGTCTAGTGCCAGATTTCAAAGGGAATGATTCCAGTTTTTGCCCATTCAGTATGATATTGTCTGTTGGTTTGTCATAAATAGCTTTTATTATTTTGAGATACGTTCCATCAATACCTAGTTTATTGAAGGTTTTTAGCATAAAGGGCTATTGAATTTTTTCAAAGGCCTTCTCTGCATCTATTGAGGTAATCATGTGGTTTTTGTCTTTGGTTCTGTTTATGTGGTGAATTACATTTATAGACTTGCGTATGTTGAACCAGCCTTGCATCCCTGGGATGAAGCCTGCTTGATCATGGTGGATAAGCTTTTTGATGTGCTGTTGCAGTTGGTTTGCCAGTATTTTATTGAAGATTTTTGCATCTATGTTCATCATGGATATTGGCCTGAAGTTTTCTTTTCTTATTGAGTCTCTGCCGGGTTTTGGTATCAGGATGATGTTGGTGTCATAAAATGATTTGGGAAGGATTCCCTCTATTTGGATTGTTTGGAATAGTTTCAGAAGGAATGCTACCAGCTCCTCTCTGTATGTCTGGTAGAATTCGGCTGTGAACCCATCGGGGCCTGGGCTTTCTTTGTGTGGTAGGTTCTTAATTGCTGCCTCAACTACAGACCTTGTTATTGGTCTATTCAGGGTTTTGACTTCTTCCTGATTTAGGCCTGGGAGGATGCAAGTGTCCAGAAATTTAGCCATTTCTTCCAGGTTTACTAGTTTATGTGCATAGAGTTGTTTGTAATAATCTCTGATGACAGTTTGAATTTCTTTGGAATCTGTGGTGGTATCCCCTTTATCATTTTTCATTGCATCTATTTGATTATTCTCTCTTTTCTTTTTTATTAATCTGGCTAGCGGTCTGTCTACTTTGTTGACCTTTTCGAAAAAACAGCTCCTGGATTTATTGATTTTTTGAAGGGTTTTTTTGTGTGTCTCTATCTCCTTCAGCTCTGCTCTGATCTTAGTTATTTCTTGTCTTCTGCTAGGTTTTGAGTTTTTTTGATCTTGCTCTTCTAGCTCTTTCAATTTTGACAATAAGGTGTCGATTTTACATCTCTCCTTGCTTCTCATGTGGGCACTTATTCTATATATTTTCCTCTAGAGACTGCTTTAAAGGTGTCCCAGAGATTCTGGTATGTTGTGTCTTCATTCTCATTGGTTTCAAAGAACATCTTTATTTCTGCCTTCATTTCATTGTTTATCCAGTCAATATTCAAGAGCTAGTTGTTCAGTTTCCATGAAGCTGTGCAGTTCTGAGATAGTTTCTGAATTCTGAGTTCTAACTTGATTGCACTGTGGTCTGAGAGACTGTTTGTTATGATTTCCATTCTTTTCAATTGCTGAGGAGTGATTTACTTTCAATTATGTGGTCAATTTTAGAGTAGGTGTGATGTGGTGCTGAGAAGAATGTATATTCTGTGGATTTGGAGTGGAGAGTTCTGTAAATGTCTATTAGGTTTGCTTGGTCCAGGTCTGAGTTCAAGTCCTGGATATCCTTGTTAATTTTCTGTCTCGTTGATCTGTCTAATACTGACAATGGGGTGTTAAAGTTTCCCACTATTATTGTGTGGGAGTCTCTTTGTAAGTCGTTAAGAACTTGCCTTATGTATCTGGGTGCTTCTGTATTGGGTGCATATATATTTAGGATCATTAGCTCTTCTTGTTGCATCGATCCTTTTACCATTATGTAATGCCCTTTGTCTCTTTTGATCTTTGTTGCTTTAAAGTCTATTTTATCAGAGACAAGAATTACAACTCCTGCTTTTTTTTGCTCTCCATTTGCTTGGTAAATCTTCCTCCATCCCTTTATTTTGAGCCTTTGTGTATCCTTGCATGTGAGATGTGTTTCCTGGATACAGCACACCAAGTGGTTTTGGCTTTTTATCCAATTTGCCAGTCTGTGTCTTTTGATTGGGGCATTCAGTCCATTTACATTTAGGGTTAATATTGTTATGTGTGAATTTGATCCTGCCATTTTGATGCTAGCTGGCTGTTTTGCCCGTTAGTTGATGCAGTTTCTTCATTGTGTTGATGCTCTTTACCATTCGGTATGTTTTTGGAGTGGCTGGTACTGGTTGTTCCTTTCTATGTTTAGTGCTTCTTTCACGAGCTCTTGTAAAGCAGGCGTGGTGGCAATGAAATCTCTGAGTACTTGCTTGTTTGCAAAGAATTTTATTTTTCCTTCACTTATGTAGCTTAGTTTGGCTGGATATGAAATTCTGGGTTGAAAGTTCTTTTCTTTAAGGATGTTTAATATTGGCCTCCACTCTATTCTGGCTTGTAGGGTTTCTCCTGAGAGATCTGCTGTGAGTCTGATGAGCTTTCCTTTGTGGGTAACTCAACCTTTCTCTCTGGCTGCCCTTAGCATTTTCTCCTTCATTTCCACCTCGGCGAATCTGATGATCATGTGCCTTGGGGTTGCTCTTCTTGAGGAGTATCTTTTTGGTGTTCTCTGTATTTCCTGGACTTGAATATTGGCCTGACTTGCTAGGTTGGGTATGTTTTCCTGGATAATATCCTGAATAGTATTTTCCAGCTTGGATTCATTCTCTTCGTCACATTCAGGTACACCTATCAAATGTAGATTAGGTCTTTTCACATAGTCCCATATTACTTAGAGACTTTGTTCATTCCTTTTTACCCCCTTTTCTCTAATCTTGCCTTCTCATTTTCTTTCATTGAGTTGATTTTCAACCTCTGATATCCTTTCTTCTACTTGTTCAATTCAACTGTTGAAACTTGGGTATGCTTCACAAAGTTCTTGTGTTGTGTTTTTCAGCTCCATCAATTCACTTGTATTCCTCTCTAAGTTGTTTATTCTCATTAGCATTTCATCAAATCTTTAAGTTTCTTAGTTTCTTTGCATTGGGTTAGAACATGTTCTTTTAGCTCAGAATAGTTTCTTATTACACACCTTCTGAAGCCTGATTCTGTCAATTTATCAGACTCATTCTCCATCCAGCCTTGTTCCCTTGCTGGTGAGGAGTTGAGATCCCTTGTAGGAGGAAAGGGGTTCTGGTTTCGGGTGTTTTCATCCTTTTTGTGCAGGTTTCTTCCCATCTTTGTGGGTTTATCCACCTGTCGGCTTGGTAGTCGTTGACTTTCTTGGGTCTCTGAGTGGATGTCCAGTTTGTTGATGATGAAGTTATTTCTTTCTGTTTCTTAGTTTTCCTTCTAACAGTCTGGCCCCTCTGCTGTAGGACTGCTGAGGTCCACTCCAGGCCCTGCTTGCCTGGGGATCACCTGCAGTGGCTGCAGAACAGTAAGGGTTGCTGCCAGTTTCTTCTTCTGCTATCTTTGTCCCAGAAGGGTACCTGCCAGATGTCAGTCTGAGCTCTCCTTTATGATGTGACTCTGGATATACAGGGGTCAGGGAGCTGCTTGAGGAGACAGTCTGTCCTTTATAAGAGCTCAAGTGCTGAGGTGTGAACTCCGTTTTTCATTCAGAGCTTCTGGGCAGGTACATTTAAGTCTGCTGCAGCAGAACTCATAACTCCCCCCCCGCCTTTTTTTCCCAGGTGCTCTGTCCTGAGTAGTTAAGGCTTTATTTATGAGTTTCTGTGGTGCTGCTGCCTTTTTTCAGGGCTGCCCTGCCCAGCGAGGAGGCAACCTAGTTACTGTCTGCCTGCAGAGGCTTGCTGAGCTGCTGTGGGCTCCTCCCAGCTGCTGTGTGAAATTCCCTGCCATTCTGTTTATATGGGTATAGTTAGAACTGCCTTGGCAATGGCGGCCCACCTCTATAATGGCAGACTCTCTCTGTAATGGTGTGCTGCCTCAGTAGTGGTGAGCTGACTCAGCAATGGCAAGCTACCTCCATTGTGGTGGACTGCCTTGGTAATGGCAGACGCCCCTCCCCCACAGAGCTGGACCATCCTGGGTTCAGCTGTGCTTGCTGTGAAACTCTCAATCCAGAGCGTTTCTGATTGCTGTTTTTTTGTGGGTGTGGGACCAGCTGAGCCTGATCACCTGGCTCCCTGCCTCAGAGCTCTTTTTTTTTTTTTTTTTTTAGTTGAACAGTCAACTGTCTCCCAGGTGTTCCAGTTACCTGTTGAAAAGGCACCGGGATCTGTGTGATTTCCCATGTGGCGACCCACTGCGCTGGCTGAAACAGCAGCGCTGAGATTCATGGTGCTTTTTTGTCCGGGAATCTTCTGGCCTGGCTCCCTATTTCAGTCCCCTTTTTAATCAGATGAATGGGTGACTCTGCGTTCCCAGAGCTCCAATCGCCAGCTAAAAGGGCGCCCGGACCTGTGTATTTTATACGGAGAACTGCCTTGCCAGGGCGCAGGCCAAAATAGCCTTGCCGGCCAAACCAGCTGCGTTGGTGACTCATGGGGCTCCTCCGCCTGGGAATCTCCTGGTCTGTGGGCAATAAAAATCCATCTGGAAATGTGGCGTCCACTCACCCTGTGCACTTTCACTGGGACCTGCAATCCTGAGCTGTTTCTAATCAGCCATCTTGGATCCCTCTGGTTCATACATTTTTCCAAGCTCCTTCTCCATGGTCCATCAGGAAAGTCATAGCTAAATGAGTGAGAAAAAGCTCACTTTTGAGCTTTCACAGTGGTTAAATGAGTGAGTAAAAGCTTATGATTTGCCTGTCCACATCCCAACTTCCTTCTTCTTTTAGACCTTTTTGTGTGACATGTATTTTCTTTGGCTCTGATTTTTTATTTATAGCTTCTACTTTATTGAAAGCACTCTTGTAAGCTGCCTCTGTTCCTTTGTGGATTGAAACAGAGTGTAAGGAAATAAAATGTTATCTTTTTTTCAGAAAAAGAACATTTTGGAAAATGAAAGTCTATTTTGTGTGTTTGTTTGTTTGTATTTTTTTTGTGATAGAAACAGAAGATAAAGGAAGGATTATCCGATTTCACAAGCTTTGCACTCTGGGGAATACAGGACTATGATGCTTGATATTAAATGTATGTGCTACAGTGTAGATTCTACTACTGGAATAATTGTGCTGGCATTGTTATTTTCACCTTTACTATCACTTTTATATATTATTATATATTATTGGGAGGAGGAAAGAGTGGGATGTGAATTCTTTCACTCCTTTTGTTCAAAGTCAGCTTTATTGATAATTTACAAAATGTAAAATTTATCCTTCTAAATATGCCATTCTATACATTTTGCCAGAGGTTCAGAGTCATATAACCACCACCACAATTCAGATAAAAAATATTTCCCTCACTCTAGAAAGTTCCCTCATGCCCTTTTGCAATCAACAATCTTCCCCATTCTATCCCTGCTCCCAGCCCATTCACCTGATTTCTGTCCCAATATTTTCTTTTTTTTTTTGTTCTCAGTTATCATATAAATAAAATCATACAGTATGTGGCCTTTTGTGTCTGACTGCTTTCAACTGGCATCATGCTTTTAAAGATCATTCATGTTTTGCATATACTAGTCATTCATTTCTTTTTATTGCTTCATAGCTGTTTTAGTCTGTTTTGTATTGACACAACAGAATCCAAGAGGCTGGGTAATTTACAGAGTAAAGAAGTTTATGTAGCTCATGGCTCTGGAGGCTGGGAAGTCCAAGAACATGGTGCCTGCATCTGGTGACAGCCTTCGTGCCGCATCATCCACGGTGGAAGGTGAAAGGGCAAGAAAGAGCAAAAGTGAGAGAGCAAGAGAGTGCCCAACTCACTTTTATCAGAACCCACTCTCGAGGTAACAAACTGACCATAATGACATTAATCCTTTCATACCTCTCATGGCCTGATCATCTCTTAATACAGTCACAATGGCAATTAAATTTTAGCATGAGTTTTGGAGGGGACATTAAATCCATAATGGTAGCATTCCTTAAATCATATAGATACACAATTTACCTTTTCATTAGTTGAGGAACATTTGGGTTGTTTATAATTTGGGGTGATTGTGAATGGAGCTGCCATAAACATTTGCATGCAGGTCTTTTTGTGGACATATATTTTTATTTCTTTTGGGTAAACATCTATAATAGGATTGCTGGGTGTATATTAAACTATATAGGAAATTGCCAAACTGTGCTTTCAAAGTGGTCAGGAGAGCCATTTTACATCCCTGCCAGTGATGTATGAGAGTTCCAGTATCCTCTATGGCACTTGGTGTTGACGATTTTTGTTTGTTTGTTTGTTTTTGCCATTTTAATAGGTGCATAGAGGTATCTCATTGTGGTTTTAAATTGCATTTACCGAATGGCTAATGGTGTTGAGCATTTTTCATGTGTTTACTTGCCATCTGCATCTTTACTTGAATAAGTATCTGTTTAAATCTTTCGTTCATTTTTAATGGTGTTGATTTTCTAATCGTTGAGTGGTACAAGTTCTTTATATGCTCTGGATACAAGTCCTTTATCAGATATGTTTTTCACAGGCACTTTCTACAAGTCTGAAGCTTGCTTTTAATATTTTCTTAACAATGCTTGCTTTTAATATTTTCTTAACAATGTTTTCTGAAGACCAAAAGTTTTTAATTTAAATAAAGATCAAAGATCAAGTTATCAATTATTTTTATAGTTTTTGCTCTATGTACTCATCTATAAAAATCTTTGCCTAACCCAAGGTAACAGAAATTTTCATCCATTCTCTTCTAGATGCTTTATAGTTTTAGGCTTTATATTTATGTCTATGATCAATTTTGTCTGATTTTTGTATGTGGTGTGAGCTAAGTGCTGGTGTTCTTTTTTGCTTACGGATATTGAATTGCTCCAACACCGTGTGTTGGAAAGTCTCCTCTTTCCCCTTTGACTTACCCTGTCATCTTTGTGATCTCTCATTCCTGACTTGGAATGAGATGCTGCCATTTACTTCCCCACTTCCCATGGCTTTTCAAGTCTGAGCTAGGCATGGAGCCTAGACAGGAATTTTTGTTGCAATACGTAATCATCTGTAAGGGGAAAATGTTTTCTCTAAGCGACTAATAAAAAAACCTCCTAAAGCCTGATGAATTGGCCTCAGCATCTAAGTGCTTCCTTCCCTTTGGTTTTAAAAGAGAAAGCTGAAAGACATCCCCTCACCTGTTCAAATGAAATTCAGCTTCCTCTGATTGGATGGCTATAAAATCTGCTTTTATCTGTGGTCCTAGCCTTTCCTGAAAGAAATCCAATTTAGCAAGTAGAATATAGTTATTCCAGCTGACAACTACATGCTGGCGATGAGCCACGGCAAGCACCCAGGCACTGGCACCTGCAGATTGACTGAAATGAAGATGGCACCAGCAAAATGTGTCTATGACAGGCATTTATTCTGGGGCCAACTGGGGCCACCATTGAACGTGACAATGGGACCTACAGTGTTTGGGGGAAAGCACGGAGCTCAAGAGTCATCACATTCTTTTTCTTTGTTTGTTTTTTAGTTTTTTGGATGAAAGTTTATTCAATGCAAAATAATCCTCTACAATTTTACTGAGGTGGCTGACCTTGTCTGCGACCATATCTGCCTCTAAACTGGAATTCAGTTGCGATCCAGCCCCAGCCTCGGCTTTCTTGTCGGCACCAGGTGGCACAGCACTCCATCTATAAGTGTCTCTGTCTGCTTCCCCTCTTGTGAGTCTTATAGGTCACTCACTCTCCAGACCTTTAGGCCGAGGCCTGCCAGTCTCTGGACAGCTGCAGTGTAGGGTGGCAGGCACAGTCTCTGGGGGCAGTAGAAGATAGTCACAGAGACAATGGATACCCTCATTGGTAAGGTACCAGTAGAACTGTCTCCAGGCAAACTGTTTATTCATGTAGACTCAGGACTTGAGAGACTGCAGGGCCTTCATGACATGAATGTTGGGCACATTCTTGTCTGCCAGCTCCAGGTGCTTAGGCATGCGGGCATCCCTCTTGGCCACCATGACTCCCTCCTTAAAAAGAAGTTCATAAATGGCAATTGGCTCTTCTTCGGCATCAACATGTTCGTGGTTGTAGCATCCGGGCTGGAACTGGAAAGGAAGGACAAGAGTTATCACATCCCATAACATATGAATTCTTTGATCTGGTGAACTTTTGTTTACTTACAGCCATTTTCTTCACACTAAGCAGGGGACAGAAGAACTCATGTGTCAGGGTGAAGACAAGAGGTAATACGGGTACCAAGCTGAGTGCTCTGTACTTAGGATGTTCACCAGGGTTATAACCATCATCATGGTAAAAAAAGAAAAAAAAAAAAAAAGATGAACGTTCAACAGAGGTGTCAAGGTTGAAACTTAGTTGGTATATAACAATGTGTGGCCCTCTTCTCTAATGCCTACTTTGTAGGGTGGCTGAGTGGATTAGGGTGGATTGCCTAAGGTCAGAATTTCAAGATCAGCCTGGCCAACAGGGCAAAACCCTGTCTTTATTAAAAATACAAAAATTAGACAGGCATGGTGGTGGGTGCCTGTAATCCCAGCTACTTGGGAGGCTGAGGCAGGAGAATCGCTTGAATCCAGGAGGTGGAATTTGTGGTGAGCTGAGATTGCGCCATTGCACCAATCCAGCCTGGGCAACAGAGCGAGACTTAAAAAAAAAAAAAAAAAAAAAAAAAAAAAAAGAGAGAGAAAGAAAGAAAAAGAAATGACAGAAATGACATAATAAAAACACCCAGTCCGGTTTGATAAAGCTCTCTGCAGCATTGTTTTTATTATTTATGGTGGGCTGGATAATGTGCCCCCCCCACATTATCAATGCCTTAATCCCTGTAATCTGTGAATATAATACCTTCTATGGTCTGAAGGAAAAGCAAACGTAAAGATAGTGTCAGATCCCACAGGATAAAGGCTCACTCCCACAAGACGGCCTCCCCCTCAGACACCAGATACAAGTGTAAATTATAAAACAACAACAAAAAAAGTAAGTAGTAGATTGCCACCTACTCTAACTACAAAGTGGGGTTCCCATGACCCTCACCGCCCCCCCACCTTAAGTTTGGTTAATTTGCTAGGATGTCTCATAGAACTCGGGGAAACACCTTACTTACATTTACCCATTTATTACAAAGGACATTCCAAAGAATCCAGATGAGCAGCCAGTTGGAAGAGTATGGGGGTATGGGAGGAGGGATGTGAAGCCTGCACACCCTCCCTCGGCGCTCCACCTTCTCAGCCTACGTGTTCAGCAACCTGGAAGCTCAGCAAGTCTTTTTGTTCAGGAGTTTTTACATAAGAGAGCTTGATAGAGCTTAATCTCCAGCCACCAGCCTCCCTACCCAGAGATCCCAGGCCTCATGCTGGGATTGGTCTCATTTGCTAGCTTGGTCCATTCCTTAAACCCAGCTTGCACCTGGGATTGTTGATCCCCTCTGAAACGTATTGTCCGGCTAGAGTTCCATTTAGGAATGTCTGAGTGTCTACTCTGTTATTCATCAGAGTGGAAAACACTCCCTGTAACCTCTGAGCCTACTCAATCTTGGAGAGCTTGAATGTTTCAAAATCATGCCGCTGCTCTGGGATCTGCCTGTAAAATTCCACTCACGCTTTGCTTGGGACTAGAATGTCCCCATGCAATGCTGCCTGTACACTGAGCTCACAGCCCAGGATGCCAAAACATTGGCTGATTTCTGCTCCCTTCATTGCTCTTCATCTTCCTTCCTTCCTCCCACCCTTCCTCTCATTAATATTGAGTGATCCCATATTATCTGCGAGGGACTTTATGCCTCTTCTCTTTCAACCCTCACGATAGCTTCATGAGATACATTTTCTTCTTAGATGAAGAAATCATTTCATGATAACAAGTGGGGGAGACACAATTCCAGCCCTGACTGTTTCCGAAGGCACCAAGCTGTGCTGGTCCAGACTCTCATTCATTCCCTGAGAGGGCACAGCTGCACCCATTCAGGAACTCAGAATCCTGTGGCAGAGGCAGATTTGGAAAACTGCTAATGGCCATAAGATGTGGTTGTTCTTCCGTAGTACAGTGACTTTCAAAGCGTGGAGCCCAGAGCAGCAGCATCGGGATCAGCCTGGAGCTTGTTAGAAATGCACACACTCAGACCCCAGCCAGATCTACTGAATCAGAAACCCTGGGCATGGGGTGACCAGCCTTTGCCGTCAATCTGATGCTCACCAAAGTTTGAGAACCACCTTTACGGTATGTGGGATGATATGACAAGGAACAATGAACCCTTCCCAGTGGATGGAGTAGGCTTTATGCACCTTCCAGCAGGAGTCTCAGAGGCAGCAGAGGGGCGGGCGCCTATTCCAGGCAAGGCAAGGAGCAACACCAGCAGTGTCCCTGCCACGTAAATGATGTGTGGTATTCTGGGATCCGTGAGCAATGATAGTATTTGATAGTAATTCAAGTAAAGCTATGAGGTGGGAAATGGGAGTAATAAGTTTGAAAAGATTAAAATGGCACCAGAACTTGGAGGACATTGACACCAAGAAAGTTGAGACTTTTCTGTAAACAATAGGGAGTTGCTGATGATGCAGGTGGGAATTGGCATGCTTATGTTTGAGTTTAAGAAGCATCATTTGGGGAGTGGGTTGAAAGAAGAGAAAAGAGGACTGTAAGCCCACAAATCAAACAGTAAATTGTTTTTTTTTAAAAAAAAAAAAAAAAAAAAGCAAGAAGGGAAAGAGAAAATGTGAAAAACAACAACAACAACAAACAAACAAACAAACCACAAGTCTAATCAGCTAATTGACAGTATCTTACTCTTGAATTGAGACTTAGTTCCTGTTCAGGTTGCTAAAATAAAATACCGTAAACTTCATAGATTAAAAACAACAGAAGCTGGCCAGGCGTGGTGGCTCATGCCTGTAATCCCAGCACTATGGGAGACTGACGTGGGCGGATCATCTGAGGTCAGGAGTCTGAGACCAGCCTGGCCAACATGGTGAAACCCTGTCTTCACTAAAAATACAAAACAATTAGCCGAGCATGGTAGTGGATGCCTGTAATCCCAGCTACTCGGAAGGCTGAGGCAGGAGAGTTGTTTGAACCCAGGAGGCAGAGGTCGCAGTGAGCCGAGATCACACTATTGCCCTCCAGCCTGGGTGACAAGACCGAGACTCTGTCTCAAAAACAAAAACAAAAAAATATTCCATGGTGTATATGTGCACTGCCACGTGTGTACCTATGCAACAATCTTGCATGTTCTTCACATGTACCCCAAAACCTAAAATGCAATAAAATAAATAAATGGGAAAACAAACAAACAAACAAACAAACAAACAAAAAAATACCCAGAAATGTATTCCTCAAGTTCTGGAGGCTGAGAAGTTTAAGATCAAGGTGTCATTGGAGTCAGTGTCTGGTGTGGGTCTGTTTCTTGACTCATAGATATTGCCTCTTAATGGGTCTTCACTTGGCGGAAGAGGTGAACAGGCTCCCTCCCATGGGTCTCTTTTTATGAGAGCACTAATCCCATGACCTAATCACTTCCCAAAGTCCCCACTTTCTTTTTTTTTTTTGAGACGGAGTTTCACTCATGTTACCCAGGCTGGAGTGCAATGGCGCGATCTCGGCTCACCGCAACCTCCGCCTCCTGGGTTCAGGCAATTCTCCTGCCTCAGCCTCCTGAGTAGCTGGGATTACAGGCACGCACCACCATGCCCAGCTAATGTTTTGTATTTTTAGTAGAGACGGGGTTTCACCATGTTGACCAGGATGGTCTCGATCTCTTGACCTCGTGATCCACCCGCCTCGGCCTCCCAAAGTGCTGGGATTACAGGCTTGAGCCACCGCGCCCGGCCAGTCCCCACTTTCTAAGACCTTGGGGGTTAGGATTTCAACACAGGAAATTTGAGGGAGACAAACATTCAGACCATAGTAGTTTCTAAGGGACAGACTGGTATTTTTGAGGAGATGTGTAAGTGGGTACATGCCTAGACCCACAGGGCTGTGTCTATACACAATTAAAGACCTGGTTATAAATGAAAACAAAGTTAATTCAATGGGCTTTCTGGTGTCTTGTAGAAATCTTAAAATTCAATGCACACACACACAAAAAAAATCACCTGGGACTCTTGTTAAAATGCAATAAGTATGAGGTGGTACCCAAGAATTTTCATTTCTAAGCTCCAAGGTAAAGCCATGTTACTGGCCTGAGGGCCATGCTATGATTAGGAAGACTGAGGACAAATCTTAACATAGTGCAGAGATTGTACAGCATATGTATTTTTGCTTCTAGAACAAACTTATTAGTGTATAATGATGCATCTGTTGGGTACGTTTATCTCTTCACTGTTTCGCCTTACATCTGCAGAAACTGAAGTACCATATGGTATATAAATACATGTCTTTAAGAGAAGACAGAGTCCAACAGACCAAGGTTTAAATCTCAGTTCTAGCAGTTAATGGCTGGGTGGTGGTGGGTAAATCATGCATATTCCCTGAATCCCTTACTTTATTGGTAAAATGAGGATAATAATGCTTATTCTAATAATTAAAGATGAAATGGACAATAAGTGTAAATCATGTATGCACATGGCATATATCCGGGATCCAGGGAATGTGAACTGTATGGTAACACATGCATGTGTGCAGCTCTAACTGCCTTCTCCATGGCACAGACCAGACTTCTGGCCACTCCTCTGCCTTGGGCAGTGTGGATTAGAGAGAAAAAAGGTCAGAAAGACTTGTTTACTCTGTGTCACACAGGCCCCCAGGGAAGGGCACTCAGCATGAGAGAATACATTTGTCCAAAGCCCTAATGCTACAAGATAAGCATTCTGCTTGGTTGGCCAAAGTGTACTGAAGAGATAAGGAAAACAGACCACAGGCCCCCAAAGCAAGATTCTTTTAGTCAACTAACCGTTATGTAATTTAGAGCAGCTTGAAGATTGCATGTACTTTCTGAAGCAGAGAAGCCAGTGACTACCTATCCATCAGTTTCCATCCAGCTCTCCCTTTGCGGAGCATGTGGACAAAATAGGAAAAGAAAAAAAATAATAAAACCTTGTAATCTTTTCCAAGGAGGCAGCACGGTGCAGTGCTGACAAATGTGGCTTTGGATTTCAGCTCTAATACTAGCTGGGCAAACGTGGGTGAGCTATTTCATTTCTGTAAGCCTTGTTTCATTATCTGGGAAGTGGAGATAACACCAGCTCGTTCCCAGAGTGGTTGGCAAATGAGATTGCACACATAAAGCAGTGCCTGGCACACACACAACACACACACACACATGCACAGACACACACACGCACACACACGGAAGGCTTTTTGAGTTGAAGAGGTCATGTTACGAGGCTGACTATAAACTCTTTGAGGGCAGCAATAGCCCTATTCATTATTTACGGTCCATTGCCTTAAATGCAGCGGGTTTCCAGTAAAAATACCTTTGATCTAATAGATGCATTCATATACCTGTAGTTTAAAATAGCTGAGGGTTTGGAAAGGCTGTCATTTTTACTATCTCTAGATCAGAGTGAACTTTCTTAACCACAAAGATGAGTCTAGCAACTTTGGCACACAGGACCAAATATCTCCCCAGGGCCTACAACAGGAATGCTTAATAGTTTCCTTGTTTAACGTTTCACCCCTGGTTGACTGGCAGTGGCTGCCTGGCATCCTGAAGGGGGGAAGATTTCCAGGCTTCCCTAGAAAGACTAGAAGATGGCTAGGGTCAATGGCGGGAAAGATGCTGGATTCAGTTTGTGATGTCAGGGATAGGTATGACACGGAAAGTTAAAAGCTAGAATTTGACTCCCTGTACTATAGGCTAAAATACAAATTTTTATAATTTAATAACAAACTTCTGAGTAACTTATGAATTAAAGATGAATTAATAAGAGAAAATTTTTTAAATGCTTGGAATTGTGTGATAATGAAATTGCTGTTTAACAAAATGTGGGATGACATTAAATGGCTTTTTAGGAGGAATTTTATAGCCTTCAATGATGCATTTGTAAAGAAGCAAATGAGATGAGAAAAAATGAACTAAGTGTTCAACTTAAGCTGGAAAAAGCACAAGCAAAGAAGCACAAAGCAATTAGAGTGGAATTATAAAAATAAATGCAAATATAAAATAAAATGGAACACAAAGAGAAAGAAGTATAAAAAACTTGAAATTAGGTGTTTTTTTTTTTTTTTTTTGGTTTAGCTTTTGAGACAGAGTCTCACTGTCACTTAATCTGAGTACAGTGGTGCAATCACTGCTCACTGCAGTCTGGACTTCCCAGACTCAAGCAATCCTCCCACCTCAGCCTCCTGAGCAGTTGGGACTACAGGCGTGTGCCACCACATCTGGCTACATTTTTTGGTATTTTCTGTAGAGATGGGGTTTCGCTATGTTGCCCAGCCTGGTCTCAAACTGCTGAACTAAAGCCATCCAAACCTGCCTTGGTCTCTCAAAGTGCTGGATTACAGGGGTGAGCCACCATACCTGAAGTTGGTTTTTTTTACACTCTAAAAAATTAAGAAACTTCTAGCAATATTGAAAAACCTCAAATATGATGAAATACTCCAATTTTAAAAAATATCAAAAATAGGAAAACAGACATACATGCAAATTCAGCAGGGATTTTAAAAAACAGTGAAGACCGTGTGAATAATTTCATATCAATATATTTAGAAGTAGGCAAAATAGGTAAATAGTAGAAAAATACACGGACTCAAGAAGAAGTGAAAACCTGGAATGGCTCAAGAGCTATTATGGGAATTGATTGTACAGTAAATAAAACACCAAAGCTTACTTAATAGTGATGGTACAGATAATTTCACACTTCACCCAAATTCAGAAAAAAGCAGAGGAAATACTCCCCTGAAATTGTTACAAAATTGAAATGTAAACCAAAAAAGGACAATGTTAAAAAGCGAAATATGGGCCAATCTTATTCGAGAATGTAGCGGAAAAGTTCCTAAACCAAATACTAGAAAACAAACTGAATCCAACAATAGATAAAAGAGTATAGCATAATTAGGTTGGCTCTATTTCAAAAAGCAAGATTGACTTAACAGTAGAAAATCTATCATCTAAATTACAAGATTACCAGATGAAAAGGTGAAAAATTTGTCTGATAATCATATTAGACACAGGAGAAGGATTTGAAAAAACTAAGCCAAAGTTTAGATTTATGCCTAGTGTTCCATTATTGGAACATTAAGCACGTGGGAGTTATTTACATCCTACTGCTGAAGGTCATCACCAAGGTCTGATTGCAAAAATTTTAAAAAATTGCAACCTTAGGTGTAAGTGGGTTAAAAACAAAAAAAAAAAAAACAGTTTTATAGTAGAAATAAAGGGTAACTTCCTTTGCCTGATGAAGTTTATATAATAAAACAAAACAAAAAAAGCAAAACAATAAAATATCCTACTCAAAGGTGAAATGTTAAAAGCATGCCTTTTTAATTTGAAATAAAACAAGGAAGACCACCATCTCTACTAGTGAGCAGTCTTTCTGCTGAAGGCCTAACGCAGTGCATGAGGCAAGGAAAAGAAATGAGAGTTGTAAGGAATAGAAAGGAAGAAGCTCTAATTATGCATAGATTATATAAATGATCACTTATAAAAGTTAAAAATTATATACAAATTATTTATGTATTGTGAAATAATTCACTAATTAGTGCTGGGACAATTTCTTATTCATATGAGGAAAATGAAATAAAATACTTTCCTCATATAAAAATTTATTTTGGATAGAATATTTAAATGTGAAAAATATAAACCAGTGAGAATAAATTTAGAAAGTTGTAGTAGGGAAACATTTCATAAATAAAAAATAAAAATTCAGGCAATAAAGAATATCAATCCATCTAACATATTAAATTGAGAGGACATAATGAGTGGAGAATATTCACAAACAGGGAAATTTATTTTAAACCTAAACTGTTTTAGTGCCCAGAATACATAAATAACTCCTAGATGTCAGTAAGAAAGCACCCCACCTCTACCATCCTTCCAGCATGCAACTTAATAGAACAAGAGACATAAAAATCTAAACAGGCAATTCAGAGATGAGAAAATACAAACGGGCTAAACGCATAGAAAAAGATCAGCTTATCAGCAACTAGGGAAATGCAAACTAAAACCACAATGAAATACCATTCAATACCAAGAACATTTGTAAAATGTTCAAAAACCAGTACTACTAAGTATTAAAGGGCGTGTTGAACAACAATACAAAAACTGATACTCCTAGTAAGAGTGTAAATTGATATGAGGTTGGGTGTGGTGGCTCATGCCTGTAATTCCAGCACTTTGGGGGGCCTAGGCGGATGGATTACTTGAAGTCAGGAGTTCAAGACCAGTCTGGCCAACGTTGTAAAACCTTGTCGCTATTAAAAATACAAAAAGTAATTGGGCATGGTGATGCATGCCTGAGGTTCGAGCTACTTGGGAGGCTGAGGCAGGAGAATGGCTTAAACCCAGGAAACAGGTTTCGGTGAGCCTAGATCATGCCATTTCACTTCAGTCTGGGCCACAAAGCGAGACTCTAAAAAAAAAAAAATGATATAAATACTTTGGGGAAAATTTTAACATTATCTGATAAGCCTTAATATAGGCATATGGCATGAGCCAGCAATTCAATTTCTCTGTTTATACCCCAAATTAAATGTGCATTGCCACATGGCTCACAATAGCAAAATACTGCAAACAACCCAAATGTCCATTAACAAGAGAATGGATAAACAAGTTACAAAACACTTTGTAGCTGTGGAAATGAACCATGGATACATAGAGCTACATTTATGTATCTCACAATCAAAATATTGATTAAAAGGAAACTGACACAGTATGATCCTATTCATTCATACAGTAGGATTCCACCTATATCAAGGTCAAGACTGGCAAGTACAAATCAATATATAAAATATGAAGAGATGTAAATGAATGATTAACACAAAATTTGGGATTTGAGTAGCCCCTGGGTATTAGGAAAGGAGGAGGGTGGGGTTGGGGAGGGGCAAGTTTAGGCTTTTAAAATACTGGCAATGCTCTGTGTTTAAACTGGGAGATGGAGCACAAATATTTATTATTCTTTAAACGACACATATTATATTCTGAAACATATGTATGTGACAAATGTCATAATTGTAAAGATTAAAATGAGTGAGTGTAGAGATACTACATACAGTCACTTTTCTTGCTTTCTTCCTTCCCAATATCCCATTGGACACACCAGGCACCTATTTTGATTCCAGTTCAACATAATTGGTTATTGTTTATGTCAAAAAAAAGAGTAGATTTTCTTGTTTCCTCCTTACATTTCTTTCTTTTATACCTAGGCCAGATCTATAAATGTATTTTCTATACAAATATCATTGGTATGTAAATTGAAAAGAAACTTTATGTTCTCCCAGCAGGATTATTTACAGGAGTTTCCTTCTTCCCTACTCAGTAATTTGATTGGGAATAAATCAAAATAGTTAGCTTCCAGGGTGATTTGAAGTAGAAATATACAATTTTGGGAAGTTAAAAAAAACACAACTTTTTTTTTTGGAGGCTGACGTGTTTGAGCCAGAGAAATCCGGAGTTCAATCCACCAGAGTTCCAGGTGTGTCTAATTCCCAAGCCCCGGCTCCTGATCACCATTCCATAACTACTAAAACGAAGTAATTACCTTTTTGAGTCTCAGTTTCTCCATCTGTAAAATGATACTTCATCCTCCTGAATCTGTTTTCTGGTCATTATCCCTGTGTCACAGCATTGTTGTGAGAATAAATGAGAAAATACGTATATGTCAAATACTACGGCAATTCTTCAGAAAAGTAAAACCGTAATTACCATATAATCCAGCAATCCTACTTCTCGATGTATCCAAAAGAACTGGATGCAGGGACTTGAAGAGTTGTTTCTACAGTCATGTTCATAGCAGCATTATGCACAATGGCCAAAAGGTGGGAGCAATTGAGGTGTCATTAATGGATGAAGGACCATGTAATGACCATCAGTTGCTTCCACCTTTTGGCTCTTGTGCATAATGCTGCTATGAACATGACTGTAGAAACATCTCTTCAAGTGACCATGACATGGTCATTCGTTAGACGTGGTCCATCCATACAAAAGAATAGTATTCAGCCTTAAAAAGAAAGGAAATTCAGGCACATGCTACATGAATGAACTTTGAAAACACTATGCTAAGTGAAATAAGCTAGGCACAAAAAGACAAATACTGAATGATTTCAAGTATGAAGTACCTAAAGTCATCAAATTCATAGAGACACAAAGTTGAATGGTGGTTGTCAGGGGCTGGAGAGAGGGAAAATGAAGAGTCAGTGTTTAACGGATATGGAGTTTCAGTTTCGGGAGATGAAAAGAGTTCTGGAGGCTGGTTTGCACAATGATGTGAATCCACTTAACAGCACAGAACTGTGCACTTAAAAATGATTAAGACAGTAAGTTTTATGTTATGGGTATTTTACCATAATTAAAAAATATGTATGTATATGTCTCAATGCTTAACACATAGAATTCATTACAATCTATAATTCTGTTCTGGTTGTCATTGTCAGCCTGCTCCTTTTTCTGGTTATGAGCTGGAATTCACTCTATTATGAAGGCCATATGACCATTTTTACTTTAGAAGTGCCATCAGCAGATGACCTAACTTCTCCACTATGGTCATCATGCAAACAGGGGAATTATATAACACAATGCTAAAATATTTCTTCCAAAGGCCCATGGCTGCTGTTCGTCGCCTTGGATCATTGTTCATACTTCTTCCAAAATCAGTTTTGTGGCTTGCCACACTCCAGCTATTATGCTGGTGCTGCCATCTCTATTCATAATTGACAAGGCACAAAGTGAATTAAAAATTAATTCAAAATGCTTTGAAGGGAAATGAAACTGGTGTTCTGGGCTGGCTGCTACCATTGCCTTATATGCGCAATGCTCCTGTCTAGTTCTGGCTCAATTGTCTGGCTCACAAACCTCTCAGAGATCATGCCTGCTTGACTATGTTTTTTTTTCTTTTTTTCATGCTTGGAGGCGGATGGAGACAGAATTCCCACAAAACAACCCATCTGATTACACTTAGGGGTTGCTTATCTTCAGAATGCCTTGAGAAATGGCTTAGAAGCCAAGCATGACTCCCTAATACACATTGAAATGTCCATTTTCTCCCAAATGGGTTATTCCCTCAATGTGGTGGTGTATGCAAAATGATACAATATGCTTATGAAAGCAGAAGATCCCCTGATCCTTTCTTTTATCCCTCCTCCTTCCTTGCTCCCATCCAAGGGAGGAGGGTTAATAGGATTGCCTAGAGCTAGACTAGCTTCATTGGAGTGCAGAAAGGTCATGCAAAGTCTCTCTTTCACTCAACTGGAGGACAAGCTGCCATGTTAATTTCCCAAATGTCACACACACACTCTCTTTCTGCATGCATGCCTAAGCATCATGGCCATTGCCACGTTCCTATACCAAGTGTTTTATGAGATAATGACAAGATTATAAAATCTAGTTAGCTTAGGGAGGAATGCAAGTCCCTGCTCAGACCTTGAAGCTAGGCTTATGTACCCCAATCAACTTTTCCAGGAGCTCAAACGGTGACAAAATGATGCTTTGGTTTTCCTTTGCTAATGGCCTTATGAGAATCACTACACCGGCAACCCCATGGGAGTGGAGAGATGAACCAGGAAGTATCCAGATGCACTTGAATTCATTATCATCACCCTCAATCTATAATAGTGCATGTAGACTATTCCAAATTGTATCGAGAAAAAATGCTCTATGTTCTGTTGGTAATGTAGTTCAAAGGTGAAGGTGGTATGCTACAGTAAAAAGGGCAGTGTTCAACCCAGACAGCCCTGAGTTCAAATTTGAGCTCTTCTACCTGTGAGACCACACAGATATCAATTCACCTCCATGGACTCAGTTTTAGTATGTGGTAAGTGGGAAAATGAGAGGACTTAGCTCAAAACGTTGGGAATATTAAGAGAAATACAGCGTGGAAACAGTGGAGCCCTCTGTAATTGGCTGCTGTTAATGTCACCATGATGGTTGAGACCCAAAGTGAAAGACTGAATTGGTGCTCTGGCCAAGGGTACGTCTCAGCTTGCGTGATGAACAGCGAGGATGAGTGTCTGTGTTTCCAACATGAGCTCTAAGCTGGGGCCTGCCTGGTTGACCAACTTCCTGGGTGCTTGTTTTACCCTTCCAAGAAGAGCTGGTTGATAAACTCTATCCTTACATTGACCCGGATTCCTCTGAATCATTTAAGCTTTAGTTCTCCAAAAACTAATAACTTTGAAGAAAGGAAGGCAGTTGAACTTATTCTTCTCAAACCTTTACATTATTCCAGGCACCATCTGTCTTCTTCTAGCAAAAATGCTGCTTTTGGATGTGTCTGTGCGATTACAGGGAGAAAAGGGGATTTTGAGAATATTTGCCTTATTAAAATGAAGCATCTGGTTAAAGCAAAAATAAACACAGGCTCCAATTCTGGAAGCGGGTATTTTTTCTTGAAATTTTTTTCTTTAATTAATTTTATTATACATAAATGCTCATTATAGGAAAATAAAATTATAAATTATAAAACAAAACAAATACATTAAAAAAAGGAAAAGTAGGAAAAAAGTAAAACACATATATTCTACCATTCAACCATTATTCATATTTTGGCATACTCTTTCCAGATATTTTTGCTATCTTTTTCTGTATGCACTCATCCACTGAGAAAAAAAAAATAGGGATGCTTCTATGTAAGCCATTTTGTATCTTTTAATTTATTACTTAAGATGAACATTTTCCCAGAGAACTAAATATCATAATCATTCACGTGACTCCAAAACAACCCATTTTGTGAATGTATCATAATTTACTTAACTGGTCGGCTACTGTTACGTATTGTAATGGACGCTTGTTTGTTGTTTGCTCAGAATTCATATGAGTATTTTTCTAGCAGTTGTCTGATTTTTATTCAGAAGACCACACCTTCTCCATGTGGCACAGGGACTGTGGGGCGATCTTACCGTACTCCCAGTTCCAGGGGCAAGTACCAATCAGCACATTTCATCCCCCGGTGCACATTCATTCCACTCCTATTGTGATTGTCCGGTCACCTCAGTTGGTCCAATCAATTAGACTTATCTCACTGCGACTCTTGCTTGGAATGACAGAACAGATGTTTCCCTTCTTCCTCTCATGGATGAAAGAACAGGTAGCCCTAGGAGATGTTGGCAGCCGTCTTGCAACAACAGAGGGAAGCAGGCTTAAAATGTCCTGTGCTGTTTGATTCCCATGGCTGAAAACCATTGCTTCATCTGTTTTGTTCAGTTTTTTTTTTTTTCAGTTGTTTCAACTAGGAGGTTAAATCTGCTCCCCATGGCTCCATTTTGGTTGGGGGTGGAAATATGAATCATCTAAATGCGAAATAGAGGACCAAATTCTGATTGCTACTCCACAAGTCACAGGTCGTCCCATGTGACTGAGATGGGGGAGGGACAAGGCACTGCAACGGCCTCTGCAAGGCGACTCAGATTGGGTGTTGGGTTAGTTCATCAAAGGAAGGGACCGCAGCAAGAAGCTGTGCCTGTTTTGTCATTTTTCTGGACTGTCATGATGATTGGCTTGGCATGGCTAGGTAATAAACCGATGTTTGTGATTGTTACTGAAAAAGATAAGCAGATTGGAAAAAATACTGTGGTTTTGGTTGGAAAGCGGCTTCGAGACCATTCAGCAGGCTAATGAGGGAATAAGTTTGCTTATATTGATTGTTTGGGAGGTGTCACTTATTGGCTTGGGGAAATCATATGCCTTGGAAACGGGAAGAATCTGCTTTTGAGGGAAATATCTACCAAGGAAGATGCTCGGTGCATTCCTGCTCAGAAAGCAACATATAAGAGGAAGTTGAAAATATAATGGATTTTCAGCCTAGAGGAGAGAAGACTAACTGGGGGAGACAAGACAGCTGTTTGGTATGTTCATGGAGACTTGGTGAAGAAAAAGTATTCTAGTTAGTTGAACTGCCTTGCCTTACCCAAGATCATTGGGTTACTAAGTGACAGATCTTGGACTAGAACCTCAGTGTATCTGATTCCTAGTTTGATGCTGAGTGACCTTGAGAAAGAACAAATAGAATTATTCAACAATGGAACAAGGGACTTCAAGAGATGATCAGTTCTTTGTTCCTGGAAGTATTCAAGCAGCAGCTAAAGGACCATTGCTATAAATACCTGAGACTGGTTAATTTATTTTAAAAAAGAGGTTTAATTGGCTCACGGTTCTGCAGACTATACCAGAAGCATGATGCTAGCATCTGCTCAGCTTTTGGGGAGGCCTCAGGAAACTTACAATCATGGCAGGAGATGAAGTGGGAGCAGGCAAGTCACATAGCCAGAGCAGGAGCAAGAGAGAGACGGGGGAGGGGCTACACACTTTTAAACAACCAGGTCTTGCAAGAACTTCCTATCACAAGAACCGCACCCTGTTGCTAAACCATTCATGAGAAATCTGCCCCCGTGATCCAATCACCTGCCACCAGGCCCCACCTAAAACATTGGGGATTACAATTAAACATGATATTTGGGTGGGGACAAAGATCCAAATCATATCAACCATTCACTATGAATGTTATAGAGAGGGCTCCCGCAGTAGGCAGGAAGCTGGATGACCTGTCCTAAGGCCATTTCCAACTCCAAGGATCTAAAGCTTTTTCCAAGGCTGAGTTAGCTACAGGACTCCTGGTTCTGCCTACAGCACAATATGTGATGTGCTCTTAATTTTGAAGATGCTTGAAGAAAACTATCCAGCAGAAGCATACCAATTGTGCAGTAAATGAATCCATACATATTTTTAGTGAATTTAGCTTCTCTGACTTCTAAAATACATTTCCTCCAGAATGCAATGGGGAATTAAAGTTACTAATTTCAGAAAAAGTCTAGGCAGATGCCAATAGTGATTCCATTAATCTTAAAGACTATGAAAGAAAGAGTTACTTTATTCTCTAGATATGGGAATAATTTTGGAGATTTTTGTTGTCAATGTTTTTTAGCCTTATCTGAGATTCTATAAAGAATCCCTGGATTCATACAGGAAGCATGCAATTTAGGGAGTCATTCCTTTCCATGGGAGGTATGGGGAGAAGACAATGCATTTCTAAAGGTGTTAGTTTTGAGATTATGTAGACCTAGTTAAGTCTCAGTTCTGCCGTTTCCTGGCAGGGTAAACTTAAGGCAGTTTTCCTCTTTAAGTTTTATTTGTTCTCATCTATTTATTGGAAAGAATCCCTATGTCACATGATATTATTATATTAAATGAGCTGACATATTAAAGTTCCTGCAACACAGTAGATTCCTTTTCTGAATGGCCCACCTGTTTCATCACCACATTATGTGTAAACACTGAAAGCCCTTTAAGTGCAGGTGCACTCGTTCATCTCTGTCACTGCAGTACCTGGTACCATGCCTAACCCAGAGTGAGAACGGAGTGCCCTGTAAAGTGAGAATCCAGAAGACAGAAGCCAAGCCTTAAAAAGCAGATCTAGGGTAACTCTGGGAAAAGATCTAATAGAGCCCTTTTATCTGTACATAAATGAAAATAACACAAAATATAGGCTACATAAAATAGAGCATATCAAAGACATGCCGCACATCTGAATTTGTTTACAATAAGCATTACTTACAATAAGCACTAGAATTCATTTCTAGTTACCGTTCTTTGCTCTCAAGCAAGCTTTTAGTAACCCTGATCCTTGAGGTTTCAATGAAAGACTTATAGATAAATTTTCACTTGTTAATCATCCTCCCACCTTTCTACTACAATGGAATGATACTAAAAATCAATAGCAGAAGGAAAACTAGAAAATTCACAGCCATGTGGAAATTAAACAATATGCTCTCCAACAACCAATGAATTAAAGAAGAAATAACAAAGAAAATTATTATGTCTTGAAACAAATGAAAATGAAGACACAAAATGCCAAAACTTATGGGGTGGAGCAAAGGCAATACTAAGAGGAAAGCTTATTATGATAAACACCTACATTAAAAAGAAGGATCTCAAAGTAACAGCCTAACTTTATGCCTCAAAACACTTTAAGGACAACTAAACCTAAAGTTAACAGAAAGGAGGAAATAATGAAGATCAGAGCAGAAATAAATGAAATAGAGAATAGAAAAACAATATAAAAATCAGTGAAACTAAGAGTTGGCTTAAAAAAAAAAAAACTTTTTTAAGATGGGGTCTCACTCTATTGCCCAGTGTGGAGTATAGTGGCATGGTCATAGCTCACAGCAGCCTCAAATTCCTGGACTCGAGCGATCCTCCCACCTCAGCCTTCCAAGTAGGTGGGACAATAGGCACACACCACCATTTGACAGAAAAAACATTTGACAACATTTAAATTTGTAAAATTTTTTGTACATATGGAGTCTCATTTTGCTGCCCAGGTTGGTCTCATAATTCTGGCTTCAAGTGAATCTCCTACTTTGGCCTCCCAAAATATTGGTATAATGAGCATGACCCACTGTGCCTGGCCCAGCAATAAAATTGAGAAACTCTTAGCTAGAATAAGAAAAAAAGAGAAGACTCATTTAAAGAGAATTAGTGTTCTGTGAAAAGGCCATATATGCAAAGTGATCCCCAAATGCTACAGGAACCAAAAAACCAAAGAACAAGACAGACAAATCCAGTTTGTCAGTAATGGATATTTTATTGGAGAAACTTACAGACAGAAATGTAGTCTTGGGTGGCTGCAAGACAGGTAGATCTCTTTGCTGTTATTCCCCAGAGCTAGGGTATAAATGCCATAGGGAAAGGGGATACATGCTTCAGGGAGATAATTAAGGGCAACCTTCCAGAACAGGCAGGAATGCTACATGCATCATAACCTATAATTTGTGCCATGACGTCAAGGTTCATATGTTTGTATTCTAGGGGCAGTAAGTAAAGTAGGAATCAGGAGGCATTCACGGGACTGGGGCTAATCAGAAATCAATATAGTGGATTAGCATCAAAGATAGAATCACTGTTGTCTCCACAATCAGAAATGAAAAAGAAGACATTACAATTGATGCCACAGAAATACAAAGAATGATCAGAGAATGCTATGAACCATTATATGCCAATAAGTTGGATAACATAGAAGAAATTGATAAATTCCTGAAACTTACAGCTAACAAGACTGAATCATGAAGAAATATAAAATCCGAACAGAGAAGTCAGTAATCAAAAGCTTTCCAACAAGAACAGCCTAGGACCAGCCTTTAGTGGAGAAACAATTAACATCAATTCTTCTCAAACTTTTCCAGAAACATGAAGGAAAGGGAACACTTCCCAATTCATTTTACGAAGCCAGCATTACCCTGATACCAATGCCAGACTAAAATCTATAAGAAATAAAACTACAAGAGCTACAACAAAATGATAACAAAAAAAAAACTACGGTCCAGTATCCCTGATGAATATTGACATAAAAACCCTCAACAAAATACTAGAAAACTAAGTTCAATAGCACATTAAAATGATAATATCCATGACAGAGTGGGATTTATCCTGGGAGGTGAGGATGGTTCAGCATGTAAAAATCAAATATAATACACCATGTTAACAGAACAAAGGATAAAAATCACATGATCACACCGCTTGATGTAGAAAAAGCATTTGACAACATTTAAAGCACTTTTGCAATAAAAACTGCCAACAAACTAGCAATAGGAGGAAATTACCTCAACATAATAAAGGTTATATATGAGAAGCCCACAGTGAACATCACATTTAGTGGTTAAAAACTGGAAGCTTTTCTTTAAGATTAAGAACAAGGTGAGGATCCCCACTCATGCCACTTCTGTTCAAGAAAGCACTCGCTTCTAGCCAGAGCAATTAGGCAAGAAATAGAAATAAAGTCATCAAAATTAAAAAGAAAGAATTAAAACATTTTTGTTCACAGATGACATAATCTTGTATGTGGAAACCCCTAAAGATTCTACACACAAAAAATACTGTTAGAATAAACAAAATCAGTGAAGTTGAAGGACAAAGAAAGTTGCATTTTTATATATTAGTAATGAACAATCTGAAAAGAAAATTAAGAAAACAATTCCATTTAAAATAGCAATAAAAAACTACTTAGGAGTAAACTTAACCAAAGAGATGAAATACTTGTGCACTGAAAACTACAACACGTTACTGAAATAAATTAAAGAAGACACAAACAGATGAAAAGACACCCTTTGTTCATAAATGGTAATGCTTAACATTGTTAAAATGCCCATACTACTCAAAATGATCTATATCAATCCATATCAAAATGATCTAATGCAACCCCTATCAAAATTTCAATGGCATTGTTTTTAAGAAATAGGAGAATTAATCCTAAATCATATATGGAATCTGAAAGGATATGAATAGCTAAAACAATCTTGAGAAAGAAGAACAAGGCTGGAGGCTTCACACATCCTGATTTCAAAACATGTTACAAAGCTACAGTAATCAAAACAGTATGGTACTTGTATAAAGGTAGACATATAAACCAATAGACTCAAATAGAACTCAAAAAATAAACACTCATGTTTATGATTAAATGACCTTCAGAAAGAGTGTCAACATAGACCAATAAAACAGAATAGAGAGCCAGGAAATAAAGCTGCACACCTACAGCTGATCTTTGACAAAGTTGACAAAAACAAGCAATAGGAAAAGGATTCCCTATTCAACAAATAGTGCTGAGATAACTGGCTAACCATATGAAGAACAATAAAACTGGACCCCTTTCTTACAGCATATACAAAAATCAACCCAAGATGGACTAAAGACTTAAATGCAAAGCCTAAAACTATAAAAACTCTGGAAGATAATCTAGAATATCATTCTGGATGCAAGCCCTGGCAAAGATTTCATGATGAGATGCCAAAAGGAAATTGCAACAAAACAAAGATTGACAATGGAACCTAATTAAAGAGGTTTCACATGGCAAAAGAAACTATCAACAAAGCAAACAGACAACATACAGAATGGGGGAAAATATCTGCAAACTATGCATCTGACAAGGGTCTAATATCTAGATTCTATAACACAGAGTGAGATTGAGATAGTAATAAAAAAAAATGCCAACAAAAAAAGTCCATGACCAGATGGATTCACAGCTGAATTCTATGAAGCATTCAAAGAAGAATTAGTACTAATCTTACTGAAACTATTCCAAAAGATAGAGAAAGAGGGAATCCTCCCTAAATCATTCTATGAAGCCAGTATCACCCTAATACCAAAACCTGGAAGCCAGTATCACCCTAATACCAAAACCAAGAAAGGACCTAACAAAAAAAAAAAAAAAAAAAGAAAACTACAGACCGATATCCCTGTTGAACATACATGCAAAAATCCTCCACAAAATACTACTAACCAAATCTAACAGCATATCAACAAGATAAATACACCATGATCAAGTGGGTTTTATACCAGAGATGCAGGAACAGTTTAACATGCACAGATCAATAAATGTAATACATCATACAAACAGAATTAAAAACAAAAATTACATGATCACGTTAATAGGTCAAAAAATGCATTTGACAAAATCTAGTATCTTTTTATGATTAAAACCCTCAGCAAAATTGACATAGAAGGGATATACCTCAAGGTAATAAAAGCCACTTACAACAAACTCACAGCCAACAGTATACTGAACAGGGAAAAGGTGAAAGCATTCCCCTTGAGAACTGGAACAAGACAAGTTGTTCACTTTCACCACTTTTATTGAATGTAGTACTGAAAGTCCTAACCAGAGCAATCAGATAAGAGAAAGAAATAAAGGACAACAAATTAGTAAAGAGAAAGTCAAACTGTCACTGTTGGACAATGATATGATCATTTATCATAGAAAACCTAAAGACTCACCCAAAAAGCTCTAGATCTGAAAAATGAATTCAGTAAAGTTTCATGATACAAAATCAATGTACACAAATCAGTAACACTACTATACACCAACAACAACCAAGCTGAGAATCAAATCAAGGACTCAATGCTTTTTGCAACAATTGCAAAAAATAAAATAAAATAAAATATTTAGGAATATACCAAATCAAGGAGGTAAAAGATCTCTACAAGGAAAACTACAAAACACTGCTGAAAGAAATTATAGATGACACAAAATAGAAACACATCCCATACTCATGGATAGGTAGAATCAATATTGTGAAAATGACAACACTGCAAAAAGCAATCTACAAATTCCATGCAATTCCCATCAAAATACTATCATATCCTTCATAGAACTAGAAAAAACAATTCTATAAATCATATAGAACCAAAAAAGAGCCCACATATCCAAAGCAAGGCTAAGCAAAAGAACAAGTCTGGAGGCATCACATTACCTGACTTCAAACTATACAATAAAGCTATAGTTATCAAAACAGCATGGTACTGGAATAAAAATACGTACATAGACCAATCAATAGATTGGAATACAGAATGCAGAAATAAAGCCAAATACTTTCAGTCTACCAATCTTTGACAAAGCAAACAAAAACATAAAGTGAGGAAAGGGCCCCCAATTCAACAAATGTTGCTGGGATAATTGGCAAGCCACATGTAGAAGAACGAAGATGGATCCTCACCCCTCACCTTATACAAAAATCAACTCAAGATGAATCAAAGACTTAAGCCTAAGCCATGAAACCATAAAAATTATAAAACATAACATCGTAAAAACTCTTCTAGACATTGGCTTAGTCAAGGAGTTTGTGACCAATAACCCAAAAGCAAATGCAACAAAAACAAAGATAAATAGATGGGACCTAATTAAGCTAAAAAAAAGCTTCTGCACAGCAAAGGAAATAACCAGCAGAGTAAACAGATAACCCACACAGTGGGAGAAAATATTCACAAACTATGCATTCAACAAAGGACTAATATCTGGAATCTACAAGGAACTCAAACAAATCAGCAAGAAAAAAATAAAGAATCCCATCAAAAAGTGAGCTAAGGACACGAATAAACAATTCTCAAGAGCAGATACACAAGTGGCCAACATATGAAAAAATGTTCCACACCACTAATTATCAGGGAAATGGAAATCAAAACCACAATGAGATACCATCTTACTTCTGCAAGAAGGTCATAATTTAAAAATAAAAATTAAAAAAATTAGATGTTGGCACAGATGTGGTGAAAAGGGAACAGTTTTACAATGTTTGTGAGAATCTTTAAGGAATAAAGATTCCTTAAAGAACTAAAAGTAGAACTACCACTTGGTCCAGCTAACCCACTACTGCATATTCACCCAGAGGAAAAAAAGTCATTTTATGAAAAAGAAACTTGCACATGCATGTTTATAACAGCACAATTTACATTTACAAAAATATGGACCCAATCTAAATGCCCGTCAACCAATGAGTAAAGAAAATGTGGTGTGTATATATGATGGAATACTACCCAACCATAAAAAGAAATAAAATAATGGCATTTGTGGCTACCTGAAAGGAGTTGGAGACCATTCTTCTAAGTGAAGTGACTTAGAAATGGAAAACCAAATATTGTATGTTCTCACTTATAAATGAAAACTAAGCTATGAGGACACAAAGGAATAAGAATGATATAATGGACTTTGGGGGCTCTGGGGGAAGGTTGGGATGGGGTGAGGGATAAAAGACTACAAATTGGGTACAGTGTACACTGCCTGAGTGATCAGTGCACCAAAATCTCAAAAATCACCACTAAATAACTGTTCCATGCAAACAAATGCCACCTGTTCTCCCAAAACCATTGAAATAAAAATAAAAATGAAATTTGGATCATGGCAAACGGGAGGCAGGACTAGATTAGAGCTCCGGACAGAACAGTGTGCAGAGTCTCGCAATGGAATTTTAACTCCAGATGGACTTCAAGAAGAAACCAGCAATCCCAAGAGTACCCACAGACCCTTTGAAGGAAGTGGACTGCTCCTGCAGGACCTGGGAGACACTCCAAATAGTCAGGCACAGCAAGACCCACTCAAGGAGAGTCTAAGCTCAGACACACCTAGCCCTGCAACCACTGGATGGTCCTTCCCTACCCACCCTGGTAGTGGAAGACAAAGGGCATATAATTTTGGGAGCTTTAGGGTCCTGCCTACCATTGGACCCTCTCCATACTACAGAGCTGATGGGTTCTGGAAAGCGCTACCTCCCTGCAGGAGGCCAATCAAGCACATTAACAGAGCATTAACCACCAAAGCCTTAATAAATTTAAGAAAATTGAAATTATATCAAGCACTCTCTCAGACCACAGTGGAATAAAACTGGAAATCAAAAGGAACCTTCAACATATGCAAATATATGGAAATTAAATAACTGCCTTCTGTATGAGCATTGGGTCTCAAACAAAAGAAGAAAATTTAAAAATTATTTGAACTGAGCAACAATAATGACACAACATATCAAAATCTCTGGGATACAGCAAAGGTGGTGCTAAGAGGAAAGTTTGTAGCCCTTAACACTTACATCAAAAAGACTGAAAGAACACAAACTGACATTTTAAGGTCACATCTCAAGGAAAGAGTGATAAGAACAAACCAAACTCAAACCCAGCAGAAGAAAGGAAATAATCAACATTAGAGCAGAACTAAATGAAATAGAAGCAAACAAAAAAAGTTATAAAAGATAAACAAAAAGCTGGTTCTTTGAAAAGATAAATAAAATTGATAGTCTATCAGCAAGATTAACCAAGAAAAGAAGAAAGAAAATCCAAATAACCTCACTAAGAAATGAAAAAGGAGTTATTACAACTGATACTACTGAAATACAAAAGATCACTCAAGTCTACTATGAACACCTTACACACAAAAACTAGACAACTTAAGAGATACATAAAGCCCTGGAAAAATACAACCCTCCTAGCTTAAATCAGGAAGAATTACATACCCTGATCAGACCAAGATAGTGAAAAAAGGAACCCTCCCCAATTCATTCAATGAAGCCAGCATCAACCCTAATGTCAAAATAAGAAAAGGTCATAACCAAAAAAGAAAAGTACAGACCGATATTCCCGATGATCATAGATGCTAATATCCTTAAAAAAATACTAGCTAACCATATCCAACAACATATCAAAAAGATAATCCATCACGATCAAGTGAGTTTCACACCAGAGATGCATGGATAGTTTAACATATGCCAAGTCAATAAACCTGACACACCACATAAACAGAATTAAAAACAAAAATCACATGATCATCTCAGTAGATGCAGAAAAAGCATTCAACAAAATTCAGCACCACTTTGTGATTCAAACTCTCAGGAAATTGGTATACAAGGGACATACCTCAAGGTAATAAGAGCCATCTATAGCAGACCCACAGCTAACATTATACTGAATGGGGAAAAGTTGAAAGCATTTTTTGTGGGAACTGAAACAAGACAAGAATGCCCACTCTCACCACTCCTCTTCAACATGCTACTGGAAGTCCTAGCCAGAGCAATCAGACAAAAGAAAGAAATAAAATGCATCCAAATTGGTAAAGAGGAAGTCAAACTGTCACTGTTTGCTGACCATGTAATTGTTTACCTTGAAAACCCTAAAGACTCCTCCAGAGAGTGCCTAGAACTGATAAGGGAATCCAGCAAAGTATCTTTCCAGATACAAGATTAACGTACACAAATGAGTAGCTCTCGTCTATACACCAGCAGCAACCAAGCAGGGGGTCAAATCAAGAATTCAACCCCTTGTACAACAGCTGCAAAAACAAGCAAACAAACAAAAAAACAAAAAAAACCTTAGGAATATACCTAACCAACGAGTCAAAAGACTCCCTACAAGGAAAACTATAAAACACTGCTGAAAGAAATCATAGACAACACAAATGGAAACAAATCCTGTGCTCATGGATGGGTAAATCAATATTGTGAAAATGACCATAGTGACAAAAGCAATCTACAAATTCAATATAGTCCCCATAAAAATACCATCATTCCTTACAGAATTAGAAAAAAACAATTCTAAAATTCATATGGAACCAAAAAAAAAAAAAAAGCCCACATAGCCAAAGCAAGACTAAGCAAAAAGAACAAATCTGGAGGCATCACACTACCTGCTTTCAAACTATACTATAGTCACCAAAATAGCATGGTACTGGTATAAAAATAGGCACATAGTCCAATTGAACAGAATAGAGAACCCAGAAATAAATCCAGATACTTACAGCCAATGGATTGTCAACAAAGCAAACAAATACATAAAGTGGGGAAAGGACACCCTTTTCAACAAATGGCACTGGGATAATTGGCTAGCCATATGTAGGAGAATGAAACTGGATCCTCATCTCTCACCTTGTACAAAAATCAACTCAAGATGGATTAAGGACTTAAACCTAAGATGTGAAACCTTAAAAATTCTAGAAGATAACATTGGAAAAACCCTTCTAGACATTGGCTTAGGCAAGGAGTTTGTGACCAAGAACTCAAAAGCAAATGCAGTAAAAACAAAGATAAATAGCTGGGAGCTAGTTAAACTAAAAAACTTTTGCACAGCAAAAGGAACAGTCAGTAGAGTAAACAGAACAACCCACAAAGTGGGAGAAAATCTTCACAATCTATACATCTGCCAATTAATATCTAGAATCTACAATAAGCTAAAAAATATCAGTAAAAAAAAAAAAATCCCATCAAAAAGTGGGCTAAGGACATGAATAGACAATTCTCAAAAGAAGATATTCAAATGACCAACAAACATGAAAAAATGCTCAACATCACTAATGATCAGGGAAATGCAGATGCAAATCAAAACCACAATGTGATGCCACCTTACTCCTGCAAGAAGGGCATAATCAAAAAAATAAATAAACAGTAGATGTTGGCATGGATGCAGTGATCTGGGAACACTTCTACACTGCTGGTGGAAATGTAAACTAGTGGAAAACAGTGTGGAGATTTCTTAAAGGATTGAGAGTAGAACTACAATTTGACTCAGCAATCTCACTACTGGGTATCTGCCCAGAGGAAAAGAAGTTATTATAAGAAAAAGATACTTGTACACGCATGTTTGCATGTTTATAGCAGCACAATTCACAATTGCAAAATTGTGGAACCAAGCCAAATGCCCATCAATCAAAGAGTAGATAAAGAAACTGTCTCATATATATATATATATATATATATATGAGACAAAGTTTCATATATATATGAAACTTTGTACATTGTAGGTGGGATTGTATAACAGTGCAGCCTCTATGGAAAACAGTATGGAAATCTGCCAAAAGATTTAAAATAGAACTACCATATAATCCAACAATCCCACTTCTGGGTATGTTTCTTTCTTACTTACTCCATTTTCTACTGCTATGATATATATATATATATATATACATATATATATATATATATATATATATGAATGATGGAATCCTACTCAGTCATAAAAAGGAATGAATTAACAGCATCTGCAGTGACTTGGATGAGATTGAAGACTATTATTATAAGTGAAGTAACTCAGGAATGGAAAACCAAACATCGGATGCTCTCACTGATGTGTGGAAGCTAAGCTATGAGGACACAAAGGCATAAGAATGATATAACAGATTTTGGGGCAAAAAAACCTCACAAATCACCACTAAATAACTTACCCATGTAAGCAAATACCACCTGTGCCCCAATAAGTCATGAAAAAATAATAATTAAAAAAATTAAACATTAAACTTTTTAAAAAACCTAGCAAGCAAAATGCAAACAACCCCATTAAAAAGTTGGCAAGTAACATGAACAACATGAACAGACACTTTTCAAAGAAGAAATACGCATGCCTAACAAGCACACAAAAAATTCTCAATATTCTTAATTATTAGATAAATGCAAATCAAAACCACAGTGAGATATCATCTCACTCAAATCAGAATTGCTATTACTAAAAAGTCAAAACATAACAGATGCTGGGGGGATTGTGGAAAAATGGAATTGCTTATACACTGCTGGTGGGAATGTAAATTAGTTCAGCCATTGTGGAAAGCAGTTTGGCAGTGTCTCAAAGAACTTGAAACAGAACTATCATTCAACCCAGCAATCCAATAATTGAGTATATACCCAAAGGAATATAAATAATTTTACCATAAAGACACATACATGATTATATTCATCAAAATGCTATTCACAATAGCAAAGATACTGAGTCAACATAAATGCCCATCGATGAGAGACTGATAAAGAAAATGTGGTACATATACACGGTGGAATACTATGCAGCCATAAAAAGTAACAAGATTATGTCTTTTGCATCAACATGGATGGAGCTGTAGGCCATTATCTTAGGCAAGCTAATGCAGGAACAGAAAACCAAATACCGTATGGTCTCACTTGTAAGTGGGAACTAAACATTGAGTACAAATGAACACAAAGGAGGAAACAACAGACACCAGGGCCTACTTGAAGGTGGAAGATGAGGAGGAGGGGCAGGATTTAAAAACTACCTATTGGGTACTGTGTTTATTAACTGGGTAACAAAATGACCTGTGCACCAAACTCCCATGACACATAATTTACCTGCGTAACAAACCTGCACATGTACCCCTGAACCTAAATTAAAAGTTGAAAAAAAGGAAGCATGCCAAGACTACACAATAGGGGAAAGGATCATTTCTTCAAAAAATTACATTGGGTGTTGGAAAAACTGGACCTCCACATTCATGGGAAAAAATCTGGACACTTACTCCACACCATATGCAAAAATTAACTCAAAATGAGTTAAAGACCTAAAGATAAGAAAAACATAAGACCTGAAACTATAAAATTCTCAGAAGAAACATAAGGGAAAAGCTTCATGACATTGGATTTGAAAAAAGATTTTTGGATATTATATCAAAAGCACACGCAATGAAAGCGAAAATAAACTTATGGGATGATAAAACTTAAAAGCTTCTTTGCAGGAAATGAAACAATCAAGACTGAAAAGGCAAACTACATAATGAGAGAAAATATTTGCAAACTATTTATCTGATAAGGGGTTAATATTCAGAATATATAAAGAACTCCTACAACTCAAAAACAAAAACAAAAAAAGCCTGATATAGAAATGGGTGAAAAACGTGAATAGGCATTTCTCCAAAGAAGAGATAGATACAAGTGGCCAGTAACCACGTGAAGAGATGATCAGTGTCACTAATCATTAGAGAAGTGCAAATCAAAACCAGAATGAGATATCATTTCACATGTATTAGAATGGCCTCTATCATAAAAACAACAGAAAGTAGCAAGTGTTGGTCAGAAAGTGAAAAAAAAATTGGAAACTTTGTGCATTGTAGGTGGGATTGTAAAACAGTGCAGCCTCTATGGAAAACAGTATGGAAATCTGTCAAAACATTTAAAATAGAACTAGCAAATAATCCAGCAATCCCACTTCTGGGTATGTGTCTTTTTTATTCCATTTTCTACTGCTAAAACCAAATACCTGAAACTAGGTAGTTCATAAAGAAAATAATTGTCTTTCTCACAGTTCTGAAGGATGGAAGTCCAAGAGCATAGTGCTGGCATCTGACAAGGGCCTTCTTACTACATTATCCCATGGCAAAAAGTCAAAGGGCAAGCAAGTACAGAAAGAAGATGAGGGGTGTGCTGCATCCTTTTATCAGGAACCCACTCCCGAGATGAGTAACCCACTCCCACAATAACAACATTAATCCATTTTAAGGGTGGAATCCTCATGACCTTATCACCTCTTAAAGGCTCCACTTTTTAATACTGTTACAATGGCAATTAAATTTCGACATGAGTGTTAGGACATGCAAAGCACAGTGGTATCCAAAGGAATTAAATGGCCAAATTTTGAAGAGATTTTTGCACACCAATGTTAATAGCAGAATAATTCACGATCGCCAAGAAGTGGAAGCAACCTAAAATGTGCCTCAATGGATGAATAGGTGAAGAGAATGTGGCATATACAATGGAATACTATTCAGCATTAAAAAAAGAAGGAAATCTTATCAAATGTTATGATAAACCTTGAGGGCATTATGTCCAGCGAAATGAGCCAGTCAGGAAAGGACAAATACAGCACTATTTCATTTATGTGAGGTGACTAAAGTAGTCAGACTCATTGGAATGGAGAGTAGAATGGCGGTTGCCAGGGGCTGGGGAAGGGAGAGTTGCTTAGTGGGTCTAAGGTAGAATGGGGGACTCTGGGGATCTGTTGCATAGCAATGTGCATGTGGTTGACAGTATTCTACTGTTAGCTTGGAAACTGTTAGAAGGGTAAATTCTGTGCTGTGTGTTTTTATGGCACAATAAAAAATGAAAAATAAATTTCATCTTCTGAGTGTTTGCTCTATTATCCACCAAGAGTATCTGTAGTTTTTATTACAGATTGCAGAAGTGTATGCAGGTTTTATTAACCCCATTTTACAGATGAAGAACACGAAGCACAGAGAGAACATATAACTTACCCAAGGTCACAGAGTTGGGATTTGAACCCTGCTTGCCCTCATCTCAGCCCTGAGCTGGCTCTGTGACCCCAGATTGCATAATATGCAAACGAAGAGTTTTTTGTTCTGGGCTTGGTTCTCCATTCAAACTCTTTATGCCTTTTCTATTTTCTAATTCAGTTCTCAGTCATGATCTGAATAATCTCTAGAACAGGGTTTCTCAGCCTCAGCACTCTTGACATTGTGGACCAGATGACCTCTGTGCATTGTAGGGTGTTTGGCAGCATCCCTGACTCCTATCTTCTAGATGCCAGTAGCACACTTCTCCCCAGGTGTGACAACCAAAGCTGTCTCTAGACATTGCCAAATGTCCCTGGGGGCAAATTTGCCCCAGTTGAGTGCTTCATTCCAATAATGCAGAAGTGCTCTTTGCACTCTAGTTGAGCCCTTGTGCCCTTATGTTCCTGGGCATGTACCCATGTACCCTGAGCCTTTAGCCCTGGCTCAGCCTTCATCTCTCAGGCACCCACCCTGCCAATAGCCTGCTCTGCTTGATGGCTGTGACCATGGTACAGACAGAAGGAGGAGCCAAGAGGACTGCTTTGGGTGATGCTAAGAATGGAGCTTCATCTGGATAGGGCCAGAAATACCTCCTGTCCCAATCTCCCACTCCTTACTACACTTTAATTTCCTTCAGAGCACTTATCACCACCAACATTATAGTATGAACTCTATTGGTTTTCTGTTCATTGGCTCACCAAAAGAATGAAAACTGTCTAGAGAAAGAAGCTTGTGTGTTTAGTTCTTCACTGAATTTGTAGAGCAGTATTCGGCATGAAGAAGGTACTCAAAAAATATGTGCTGAATAAATAAAAATGAATGAATGAACACAAATAAATGAATGATGAATGTTGTCAGTTATGTAAAGCTGATTGACCTCTGGGCCCAATTCACAATAGCCGAAACCCCAAAAGACTAAGATTTGAGTCGGAACTGGTCCATGATGCTCATTTATGGGGCAGAATTCTAAACAGACCAAGCTTCCTTGCCAGCCACTTAACACTTTTATTACTCTAGGAAAGTCTTCGGGGAAATGCAAAGGTCCTCAGAAGGCTGATGAAGCCAGAATGAAGCAGGACAAGCCACTGGGTCAGACACCACGTGGTCCACTCCCTATAACTAGAAGGAATTCAGATCCTGGTCTTCCAGCCAACGGCTGCTTCTCCGGGATAGAAACTGGGCTGCCACCAATTCCCAGCTTTCAAGACACTTTTTCTGAGCTCTTCAAAATGCCTGAATGTATATTTGATTTTTCTTCAGATGAGTCAGCCTGTGTAATATTAGGGTTTGGATATTTTTGTCACATGACCAGACTAGCCACCTACTCAAGACTCCACCTGCTTTTCTTGCTGAAATGGTGAGGACTTGGCTAGTGTTGTCCCGGTAGGATGCCATCCCATTTGCAGCCCACCTCATGGGTCAGTTAAACCACTGACTAAATACCTCATCTATGCACTAGTTATAACCACAGAGGCAAACTTAGGGAGGGCAACAATAGTTATTTCAGAAGCTGTACACACCTGGAGGTTCGGTGTTGGTCCCTCCAAAAAGTATGTCCACATCCTGATCACTGGAGCCTCAAATGTGTCCTTAGTTGAAAAGGGTCTTTGTAGTTATAATTCACTTAAGCATCTTAAGATGAGAGCATCCTGGATTATCTGTGTGGGCCCTAAACGCAGTAACAGGTGTCCTTATAAGAGACACACGAGGAAGCAGACAGAGAAGAAGGTGAAGTGACCATGAAGGCAGAGACTGGAAAGATGCGGCCACAAGCCAAGGAATGCCAGCAGCCACCAGAGGCTGACAGAGGCAAGAAACAAACTCTCCCCTGGAGCATCCCCCAAGGAAAGCAGTTCTGCTAACACTTTGATTATACCTTTGGTTTCCAAAACTGTGAAAGAATACATTTCTGTTATTTTAATCCATCCAGTTTGAGATAATTTGTTATGTACGGTGGCCACACAAGAGAACACATCAATGGCATTGCCAGTACTGATGGTAGCACTGGGGTCTGAGTCACTGTCAGTGCTCTTCTGAATGACCCCAGGAGCCTCCCAGCTGGTATCCCCAATGCCCCCTGCCCCACCAGAAGGATCCTTTCACATGGTGAGTCAGTGCATGCCACTTCTCTGCTCAAAACCTTGTTGTATGTCCTTCTTAACTCAGAGAAAGAGATATAGTCCTGACGATGGCCTGCGGCTTAGAGGACTTCATCTTCTACCACTGTCCTCTTTCTCCTCTGCTCCAGCCCTGCTGGTCTCCTTGCTGTTTCTGTGACCCCCTAAGAACACACCAAATTCACAGGGCCTTTGCATGAACTCCCTTCCTCAGATACACCCCTGGCTAAAGCCCTCTCCTCCTGCAAGTCTTTGTTCAAACATCCCTTGCTTAATGAAGCTCACTTGTTCACCCATTTACATTGTAGTCTTTCCTCACTTACTCGCAAGCCCTTCAACCCTGAACTGTGTGTGGGGAGGGTGGACAGGGAGGGTGTAGTTTTCATAATATGTATCATTTACTTGTTTTTTTTTGAGACAGAGTCTCACGTTGTCACCCAGGCTGGAGTGTAGTGGCATGATCTCTGCTAGCTGCAACCTCTGTTTCTTGGATTTAAGCAATTCTCATGCCTCAGCTACCGAAATAGCTGCGATTACAGGCACCCATCACCATGTTTGGCTAATCTTTTTGTATTTTTAATAGAAATGGGGCTTCACCATGTTGGCCAGCCTGGTTTCAAACTCCTGACCTCAAGTGATCTGCCTGCCTCGGCTTCCCGAAGGGCTGGAATTACTAAAGGCATGAGCCACCACGCCCAGCATAGTATGTTATCACTTTCTAACATACTCTATGCTCTTCTTTTTTTAGTATGTTTATTTTCCATGTCCTCTTTGCAACATATGAGCCTCAAGGATGCAAGGCTTGTTTTCTTTCTTCTCCCCTGATGTATCCCAGCCACCTAGAGGAGCACCTGGCATGCAGTGTGCTCAATAGCCATCTATTGAACAAACATGCTTCCAGCCTGTTTTCCCTTTTTAATATACCTTTTATTCACACTTTTATTCCTCACCTAGTTTCCAACCCCTTTTTGGTGATGAGAATAATACGAGGTCCTGGGGGAATAGAAAGCTGGATGAGATACTGTTCCAGATGTCAGGAGCTCATGGTTCTGTGGCAGGGACAGTCAGGTAAACGATAAGCCTATGTAATAAGAGTCATGTACACCTCCCAGCCCAGCTGGAGTGGGGCTGGGAGTCTTGCCAAAGAGCCAGGAGTTGCCACACAGTAGGATTCTCAATAAGAAATTGTCAATAAATAGAGAATGAAAGGTTGGGTGAAGTATCACCACCTTTTTTTTTCCTTTCCACAAACAGAAACAAAACAAAACAAAACCCCACTGGCTATGATTATGACTGTAATTATTGTAATCATTATTTTGCTTTCTACCATGGCATAGTTCAACCACGATAGTAAATGGGCTTCTATGGAGAAAAAGAGATGAGGGGAGATTTTTTCACTCTCTTATTATTAACTTTCCTTCTGAAACAGAGATGCCAGTGGAAAATGGTGACAGAAAACAAGACCATGAATAATTCACTCTGCCTAATTTCACACAATTTCATTTTCTTCATGAGTTAGTAATTAGAATATGCAGGTTATTTAAGGGACAGAAAATGGCTCTTTAAAGTCAGGTAAAAAGAAGTTGCATATTATTATTGGTTAAAAAAAATTATAAACAGAAGCCTAAAAAGGCTTCAGGAGCTATCTTGCCTTCCCTGGGTCCCTATAAGCATCTCAGGGCTGCAGTTTTCATAGGGAGAAAGCCTTTTGGGTTGAAACCCTGTGGATGCCAGCACCTTGGTCTCTGTGCAAGCCAAAATGTCAATGCTTCTGTGAAGTTCAGGCACTTGGCAAGATTTTAAATCAACGCTAGTTTGAATGCTCGAGATATTTGACTGACCTAGGGGTGGTGGCCACCATCACTTGGATATACCTGTGTAAAGCATGATTACCAAGCCCGGCTGTCTGCATGCCAAGGACGCCAGGTTACACCCTGGCCACCCACAATTAGGCTCTGCCTTCTTTGTTTGGAGGACCACTGCAAGTGGTACCAGGACAGAAAAGGGGCCAGGGAGACCTCACACATCAGTATCCGTTGCAGGTTTATCTATAAAATAGGAACACGAACAGCACCTACCTCATAGGGTTGCAGAGAGGACTGGGTGAGATGATGAACGTCAAGTGCATGGTTTTCAGTCTGGCACATAGGAAGCACCAACTATGATATTCTTATGATTAGTGGTGGAGATCCTATTAATATTGCATCACTGGGAGACACGGTAAGATGAAAATATCACAGGCCATTGTGCTAGTCGTTCTCTGCATGTCCCCACCTCAGATCTTCTTCCCAGCCTGCTCTGACCCCACATCATCTATGGGTCACATCATCTGGCTGCCTGGTCTTGCAACTTTCTGGGGGTTCAGCTTAATGGGAGGTTCTGGCAGGGACCATGGGAGGTCTTGTCTCAGGGCAGGAGGAAAGAAGGGCATCTATCTCCCTCCCCACTTGCTTCCTGTCTTACCTCTGTTCGGCTGTTTCTACTGTTGGAGGTCCTGTCACACAACCCCTTTGTGTCCACAGCTGTCTCCAGGTCCTGGGAACATGCTTCCGTTCCCTTGCCCCTTTGGGCCTGGAAGGATGCAGGTTAGAGGAGCGGGATCTGCCCACGGGTCCTATTGACCCTGCCCACACCTCTGTAAATAGCCTCTTCATTAGCCTCCTCTCAGGTAAACCCTTTGAGTTTTCACTTGTAGCTTGCCAGGATTCTGAGTAATTAGTTAAACATTTTTGTAAGTTTCCAATATGAGCAAGGAAGCATGCAAAGTATATGTAATTTCATTTTAAAACAAACTTATGGCAGGGCGCAGTGGCTCACGCCTATAATCCCGGCACTTTGGGAGGCCGAGGTGGGTGGATCATGAAGTCAAGAGATCGAGACCATCCTGGTCAACATAGTGAAACCCCGTCTCTACTAAAAATACAAAAATTAGCTGGGCATGGTGGCACACGCCTGTAGTCCCAGCTACTCGGGAGGCTGAGGCAGGAGAATTGTTTAAACCCAGGAGGCTAATGTTGCGGTGAGCTGAGATCGCACCACTGCACTACAGCCTGGGTAACAAGAGCGAAACTCTGTCTCAAAAAACAGAAACAAAACCAAACAAAAACAAAAACAACAAATTTATGAGAAAGGGTTTATTAATGTCATTTTAAAGACAAAGAGTGATTCAGAGAGGTTTAAAGTAATCAGCCCAAGACCTCATGGAGGGTAAGAAGCAGAGCCAGGGCTGAAAGCCAGGCCTGCCTGCGTCCAACTCCAGTCTCTGGGTTGAGTCTGTTGTAGCCTCTGATATAGAAGGGAAATGGACAGCATGGAGGAGTGGGAGCCCCACACAAAGTCTCAAAGCCTCTGAAGTGTGGGAAGAAGCTGTTTACTGCAGAGCAATAATGCTGCCATGGAATTTGTGAGTAGTGGTTACAGACAGTCGCTGAATTGAGAAAAGAAAAAGAAAAAAGAAAGCGGGACACAAGAGAGAGAGAACAGGTGTGCGTGTGTATAAGCGACCACATTTATTTTTACCTTGTGGGCTCATGACACTTGGCCTGTAGCACAAACTCTGCTGCACGCCCTGAGACTCCAGCTAGGCTCTTTGGAAAATGCCACAAACATCTGGCTATTAAAAACCTGGCCTTTTTGGAAGCGGTGAGACCATGGCTGGATTATTTGAAAGAAACCATAGTATTGAAAAAATTCCTGTGGCAGATACTTTTTTTGGCATTTTGCCAATTTTACTTGAAACCTGCCCAGACTCCACAGAAAGCCTTGTGATCTCCAGGTGGCTCTTGGTGATTTTTTAATTAAAAAGGCATGATAGATTACCCAGGGTCTGTCTTCAAATAACGCTGTACCTGGGGGCCAAGTTCGATTGCTAATCAAGGAGTGTTTGCTTATCAGATTAGAAGCAAATATACTTCTGAGAAAAGGAAGTTAAATAGTTCGGCACGTTGAAAATGCTAACGCTCTTTACCCAAAATCATCTTCTCACTTCTGTAGCTTTAAGAAGAAGACTGCCATGAACCTGTAATCAGGCTTTCCGCGTAAAAGGAAGAAAAATCTCCAACTGTCACTTAACTGTCATCTAAAACTTGTATTCCCAAGGCCACCTTTACTGTCTATTTTTAATGTTGTGGCCATTATCTATGCAAAAAAGCAGATGGTGGTTCAAATGGATCAGCTACAGCCTGTTTATCCACCCATCCATCCATCCCTCCACCCACCAATCCTCTGTAACCACTCCTCATTTAAAAAGCTTATCCCTCTATTTCCCCATTCATCCACATATTCATCTACAAATCAACTCATAAACTTATTAATACATAATACTCATTGATTGAAAAATCCATTCATCATCTATCCTTTTACCTACTAATCTATCAACTCATTTGCTTATAAATGTATGTGTACACTCATTGATTGAAAAACTCATTAATTCATCCATCCATCCATCCATCATCCACTCATCTATCAATCAACTTATTAACTTATAAGCATGTACATATATTCATTGATTTAAAAATCAACCAATTAATCTGTTAATTCATCCATCCATCCATCCACTCATCTATCAATCAACTTAACTTATAAGCATGTACATATATTCATTGATTTAAAAATCAACCAATTAATCTGTTAATTCATCCATCCATCCATCCACTTATCCATCCATCCATCCACTTATCCATCCATCCATTCATCCACCTACTTATCTATCAATCAACTAATTTACTTATAAATATATGTGCACACTCAATGATTGAAAAATCCATCCATCTATCCACCCACCCACCCACCCAGCCATGAACCCACTCACCTACTTATTCACCAACTATGCATCCATTCATTTCACTAAGCACTAATTTGCTTTTATACTCAACTAACATTTACTAAGAACCAATAGTAATGATAACACTTCGTTTAACTTTTAAGGTATTCCAGGTAGTGCACTAAGTGCTTAACAGCATTAGCTAATTTAGTTCTCAAAACAAGACCATTAAAGTAGATGTTGTTATTATTATCTCCGCTTCAGAGATAAGAAGTCTTGAGTTTCAGAGATCGATTACTTCTCCCAAGGTGACACAGCTAGTAAGTGACAAAGTTCGTGTCCTTCCTCATTCTGTTGGTGGCAGGTCCAGGGCTGCACATGGAAAACATGAAAGAACACCAACAAGGACTGGGCTTGAGGTGCTCACAGGCCCTAGGGCTGACAGACACTTTAAAAAAGAAAATTCAAATGCAAAATCCTAGTGCATGTTTTTGACCATTGGGGACCTGACTTCAGAAAAGTTGACTTTCCCAAACTCACATAGGTAAGGAGGGACAAAGCTGAAAATTCAAATTCAGAACGGCCTTATTTCAATGCCACTTTTCCAATAAGCCAGTATTGCCTAATCTTCAACTATTTGGATAAGACCTTTACGATTTTCAGCATTTCTGGTAGCTCCAATTACTCTTATTCATTTAATATTTTTATTAATCTTAAAAACCCTGATCAATATAATCTGTGAGGTTGCATTTTAAGATGCCACTTACCTATTTTTTTCCTGGTACACGTTGTGTTTGTTTGTCAGGGCTGCCATAACAAAACACTACAGATTGGGTGGCTTAAACAACAAAAATTTATTTTCTCACAGTTCAGGAGGCTGAAAGTCCAAGATCAAGGTGCTGGCAGGGTTGGCTTCCGGTGAGGCCTCTCTCCTTGGCTTATGATGGCCACCTTCTTGCTGTGAGCTCATTTTGCTTTTTTTTTTTTTTTTTTTTTTTTTCCGTGCAAGCACTCCCAGTGTTTCTTCCTCCTCTTATGAAGATGCCAATCCTAGCGGATTGAAAACTTACTCTTACGACCTCATTTAACCTTAATTGCGGTTAAAAAACATTATTTATTTTACTTTAAGTTCTATGGTACATGTGCAGATCATAGGTATACTTAAAGTTTCTATTTCCTAAATACCATTACATTGAGGGTCAGGGCTTTAAAATATGAATTTTGTAGGTACAGAATTCAATCCATAACACACATTAAAGCAAGTTCAAACCTAAAAATGCTCACCCAGGAGCCGTCTAAAATCATTCTGCACATCGCCATACTTAGGGGAATGCTGCACTCCCAATGTTGCCATTCACAAAACAATGATGAAGCAGCTGGGGGAAATGCTTTGTGGATACAGACGCAAGCCCAGATGGAAGGAAGGAGTTAGGCTACAGAGGAACAAGAGACCCCAGTGTGGTAGCAAAGCCTTATTTGCCCCCCAGGGATGCTGATTAAAGGAAGAAGATGGAGCAAAACAGGTGTCTGAATAGATGAGACCCAAGAAAGGAGCCATATTTGGCTCTGCCAGAAATGTATCCATTTGCTATAAAATAGTAAAATAGACCCAGCCTAGCTGGAGCTGGGCTTTGCCCATTGCAAAGTGAAGTATGGGGCTTTGCTGAGACCCTCTGTTTTGCTGGCAGTGGTTGCCTCTCTGCTGTGACCTCTTCGCTAGGACCTGCCTGGGCAGATGCTTGCTGGACTCACGGTGACATCTTCCCTATACTCCCTTCCTTCAGGGCAACTTGAACACGAGTTGTTGAGAGGCTGTGTACTGAAGGCTGGGGTCTTCTCAGATATTTTACTTGTGCCTCTGATGCTTAAATGAATGTTCATCAGATTTCTCAGAGCACAAGAAGGTGGTTGAAGTCTTGGGGCCAGCACAGGAGGCAATCAGTGAAAGGAAGGGGGATACTCCATAGTCACTACTGAGACCACGATCCCGAGTCCCCACTGGTGTTGTGTCGTGCACCTGGCTGGGGATTGGTTTGTGCAGGGATCTCAAATGCAGGTGACAGTGGGGACCATGCAGCTAATGTGACTGGAATCAGAAAAGCCAGATGAGGCGGGATGAAGAGAAAGCATCCCATCTAAATGGGATATCTACATAGCTCCAGGAAAATATGCAGGCCATGGCAGAATGTGGGCCACTCTGGACTTAATTTTCTAATTTTTCAAAAGAGATTAGGAATCTGCATTTTTCTTTGACAGCTCAATTTTTAAAATACTGGCAATTACATTTTTTAAATGTGAAAACATAGTGACCTCCAAATAATGGAGCTATGGGTCATATCTGGTCCTCAGGGGCAATTCTTATTCTCTGAAATACTTCTCAGGATGACTGATCCCAGCCTCCGACTGTATCCCTAATACTTCAGTGTTCACTGACCTACTTATTTATTTGTTTTACCTATCAGACTGGGGATTAGTTTTCCCCGGAGAAACAGAACCAGTAAGATAGATGTAGAGAGAGACAGATATATGAGAGGCAACTCACTGGGAGAATAAGCTCACGTGGTTATGGAGGCTGAGATATGGCTTCTTCAAGCCGGAGCACCAGGGAGGCCGGCAGCATGGCTCAGCCCAAATCTCAAGGCTGAGAGACAGGGCAGCTGTTGGTGTCACTCACCGTCTGAGACATGAGAAACTGGGGGGCTGCCAGTGCAGCTCTCAGAGTCTGAGTCTGGAGAACCTAGATTTCTGCTGTCCAAGGTAGGAGAAGGGATTTCCAGCCTAAGAAGGGAGAGAGCAGGTGTTCACCTTTTTTCTAGCTTTTTGTTCTATCTAGGCCCTCAGCTGGTTGGACGATGCTTACCATGTTGACAGTGGATCCTCCTTACTCAGTCCATGGATACAAATGCCAATCTCTTTCAGGGACACCCTCACAGACACACCCAGAAATCGTGCTTTCCCAGCTATCTGGGTATCCCTTAATCCAGTCAAGTTAACACCTGGAATGAACCATCACAGAGAGAATCCTGAGGGCTGGGACCGGGTCTTTACCCTCTTTGTATTCTCTGAGCCCAAAGCTGAGATCTAGGATCAGGCCAAAGCAGACACCAAGTGAACTCTCAGGCACTTAACTTGATTAAAGATAAACCAGTGCTCTGATGCAGAAATACTGAGTACCCTCAGCTCCTGTTGTGTCTGGGAGGTTTCTATGAAGGGCCATCCCAGCCAGTCCTCACTTGGTCTAAGATTGGGTCTGCTGAGCAGGAGATTAGCACAAGGACTTCTCTACTTTCCTGATTGGCCCATGCCAGCTTAGCTCGCTGTGATGGCTAATACTGAGTGTCAACTTGATTGAATTGAAGAATGCAAAGTATTGATCCTGGTAGTGTCTGTAGGGGTGTTGCTAAAGGAAATTAACATTTGAGCCAGTGGGCTGGGAAAGGCAGACCCACACTTAATCTGGGTGGGCACTGTCTAATCAGCTGCCAGCGCAGCTAGAACATAAAGCAGGCAGAAAAAAAAACATGTGAAAAGACTAGACTGGCCTAACCTCCCAGCCTGTGTCTTTCTTCCATGCTGGACCCTTCTGGCCCTCAAACATTGGACTCTAAGTTCTTCAGTTTTGGGACTCGGACTGGCTTTCCTTGTTCCTCAGCTTGCAGATGGCCTATTATGGGACCTTGTGATCATGTGAGTTAATACTTAATAAACTCCCCTTTATATATATATGCATATGTGTGTGTGTGTGTGTGTGTGTGTGTGTCTATCCTATTAGTTCTATCCTTCTAGAGAACCCTAACACATTTACCTTATTGTCTCATACTCTGATCCTTTGCAAATGCTCCTCCTTATGCTGGAAACACACTTCCTGCCTATCTTCCTGGGCACAATTCCTAGTCATTCTGAGAACTCAGCTTAGATATAATCTCATTTGATAAACCTTTATATTTCCACTAGACAAGACGAATTGAACCTTCTACTACAGGAAATACCGTCCCACATTATTATTGTCCCTCTTCAATTCTGAATCTGGGGGCAGAGATACACCTCTAAAAAATTAAGCCAAGTTGTATTCTCACTCCTGTGGGGTTTCAGTTGTCAGCCTCAGGATGGATCTCTTAGGAAGTGGAAGCCAGCATTTTTAAAGCACTAGCACCTAGATTTTGCTGCCTTAGACACAAGGAGGGGAGCTCTGAAGAGCATGGATTGGAGGGCAGCTCTGAAGAGCATGGATTGGAGACCAATCAGGCTTACCAGTTGCAGGCATGGGGAAGAGATAGCTCACACTGTCAGCAATAGTTCTGCCTTCATCATCACTACATCTACTGAGTCTTGCACAGTGCCCAACTCTGGTAGGAGCTCAACCAATATTTCTTAATTGAAGTAAAGATAAAATGGTAAAATGTGTGTTGAGGTACAGAGAGTTTATGTCCTATATAACTTGTTTTTATAAAACTCTCTTTGGCTCTTTGGCATATTTTGCTTGCTAACATTGCAGGGCTCTCTCTCTCTCTCTCTTTCTTTCTCTCCTTTTCTCTCTCATTTCTCTTCTCTCTCCCATCTCTTATCACCTCTCAGGGCTGCTACTGTACTTGGCCTGCAGCTCTATTTTACATTTGATTTTCTTTGCAAGAAGTGAGGGGCCACTATCTTCACAAGGAAATACATAAACAAAACGCAAGGCTTTGTAATGGTTCTTTATCAGCTAAACCGAGCCTCTTTCACATTTTGATGACTTGGTCATTGGGTCACTCATACAATAGGTCAAGCTATTCCTGATCATCTCTGGAACAAATCTGATGGAATTTCTCACACGAGAAATAGTAGAGAACTGTGGCTGGCTACAAACTTACAGGATTCCAGGCACAGTCCTCATCATCCCCCTGAATTATCTCCATGGCTCTGAGAACCAGTCTGGGGGAAAAACTGTGGGTTCATTTTCAACATCTATTCCCACTTCCCTCTAATTCACCTACAGAAGATGAGGCCTAAAATAGGCAATTTCCAGATGCCTTTACCATTCCTGATGTCATGGCCTTCGGACAAGCAGCGACAAGATTTGAGATCGGACGTGGCACACCAGGCGCAGGGACTGCACTTGGCCTCTTGTGCACTTTCGCCCAGAAGCTGCAAGGTGGGAGTGTTTGGCTTTCCTGTGGCAGCTGTAGCAGTGATTCCAGTGTCTATGCCCAAACTACATGGGGTCAAGGGCATCTTGCAGGTGTGGATCTTGGCCAAGGCAACATGACTCTGGAGCTGGACTGTTGTGGGATCCCAGCCAGGAGAAGAGTGAGACGTCACTCACCACCTGCGGAAGTCTGACCTGCAGACCGACTCACTGATGGATGAATGAATGCACTCTTATACCATTACAGTGATTCAGGTGGGCTAGGGACGGCTGTTGGCTGCTTTCAGAAGGTGAAATGCAACCAATTGACCAAGGTCCCCTGTCCACCCACACTATTACTCGCTCAAGATTTTACAACAGAGGTCCTGAGTTAACATACTTGCGCATAATTAACATGGTTAAAAGAGTGGTTATATGAATGGTAAAAGCTTTAGGTTCCAGACCCAAAGTAAACCCTATTAACAGACAATTCTCCTTTGATTTCCCACTGAGAGGCACAAAGTTTACATGAGTAAACAGAGTAGAGACAAGGGATGTGGGGTAAACAGACATAACTGGGAAAGGCCTCTTATCATCCCTATCTTCTCCCTAACTCAGCATAATGGACCGGCCTCGGCCTGCCCGGGTGAAACCTTTCAGCATTCTAAAAGGTTTGAGACTCTCATCTATAACGTTCTCTAAATATTTTCTGTAATATTTTACCAGCCACCCCGAGTGAATTCCAACAAAAGAGCTTCCAGTTTCTATCCTTTCCTCCCTGTGCAGAGGCAGCAGCTTCCTGGGCAGCCCAGTTCTACAGTGTGTTTTGAAAACCTACTCTAAAATTCATTTCTTCCCCCCTCTTAAAGTTGCTCTAAGCCGTTGGTGCTCAAATAGATTCTGTTTTCTGCAACTGAACCCTGCTTGACATACCCATTTCACAGAAACGAAAATGGAGGCTCGGAGTGATGAAATGAGGAGTCTCAGGCACCGTGGCTGTAATAGAGGATTAGAGACCCTGCATAAGCTGCCTTAGTAGTGCTGGGCTTTTGGTCATTCAAGGGAGAGTAGCCAGTGCCTCTGATAGTCCGTCCTCAAGAATTAGGGTTGTGGGGGCCAGGAGCAGTGTCTCACATTTGTAATCCTAGCACTTTGGGAGGCTGAGACAGGCTGATCACTTGAGGGCAGGAGTTCGAGACTAGCCTGGCCAACATGGTGAAAGCCTGTCTGTACTAAAAATGCAAAAATTAGCCAAGTGTGGTGGCACGTGTCTGTAATCCCAGCTACTCAGGAGGCGGAGGCAGAAGAATCACTTGAACCCAGGAGGTGGAGATTGCAGTGGGCCAAGATCGCACCACTGCACTCCAGCCTAGGAAACAGAGCAAGATTCCATCTCAAAAACAAAACAAACAAAACAAAACAAAACATTGTAGAAACTTTTTCAGGCAGGAGGAAGATATGAGTTGTAGCATTTACCTTTTCGTAGACTCTTTAGTTTGTGGCTACTGAAGTCGTCCTTCTCTGTCTGCATTATATTACTACGCTCAGAAACTGAACAAATTGCTCTCCTCCACACTCAACTGTGATGAGAGGCTCACACTCTAGCTTCCTTTCAAACTGGTCTCCCCATCATCCCCACTATTCCCAATTCCAGGGGCTCTAGTGATAGGAACAACCTAAGCTGAACCCAGGGAGACCTGCACCACCATTGGGAAGTCTCCCCAGCCTGCATCGGCCTTGGAAAGCCCATGGTTAGGACAATCATGTGAGATGCCTCCTCTGTTCCTTCCCATGTGCAGTCTCAACAAGAAGCTGCCTTTTAAAGGCTTTCAGGAAGTAAGGTAGGAGTCTAGTTTAGCTGATAATCTACCGTGGGCCCAATGCAATTATTCTAACTTTCCTCCCTATAGGAGTTGAGACCATATCAAAGTGGTATGATCATATGACATCTAGACCTTGTTTAGAATGGCCAAGACCCAGGATTTTATTTATATCCATATAGTTAAGGAGTGTTCCCTCTGCCTAAGTGGTAGGAATGGTGATTGACAAATGATGCTTCATCCATGACACTCCCTGGCCTCCTTGGCTGCTACTACTGCTCTCCCTCTGTTTCTAATATCTTTGTCCACCCAGAGCTGCCATAGGGTCTCCAGACAGGCCAGACTCTCTCCGAGTAGGGTGGGGGAGCCCTGGCCCCTCAAGCCATTGCTGCTGTAGCGCTGTAGTTCCTCAGGATGGAGACCACCCTTATTGTCTTAGTTCCTCAGTGCCAGCTGGAGTTCTTGGCTTTGAGTTTGTGCCCAATGAGCATTTACCGAATTAAATAAAAGTGCTTCTAAAATCAAATAATCTAGTTTTCCCTCCTTACTCCACTCCCATTTTGCAGGGCAAGTGAAACAGTGGTTGGCACTTTTCCTATACACATTATCTGTCCCTCCCATGCCAGTTTCCACTGGCCTTGTGCATAGATGACATATGGGATGCAAAGAGAGCAAATGAAAATTAATGAGAAAACTTGGGAAGAGACAATTGGGCTTAATTTGACCACTCTTTTTATAATTCATTATGTTTCACAGCCTGAAACGTAACTATATTTAAGCCTTACTAACAGCTTTAAATAACTGGTCATATTCCTGCCAATATCATTCTTAGTCCAGCTGTCCCTTCTTCATAGTGAGGAGCCCGCCACCTGCAGAAACTCCACCATCAAAACAAGCTGAAGATCCTCTGCTCCCAGATGCCATTCTATCCTTCATTTTCTGCATAAAATCTCTCTCATTCTCTCTCTCTCTCTCTCTCTCTCTCACACACACACACACACACACACACACAGATATTTGAAAACATCCCTGTAACGTGTTTTTGTGTGGACACCTGTTTTGAGAAATACAACCAGCTTCTCTGACACGATTGATGGTGTTTGGAGGTGTCACAAAGCTTGCAGGTTAAGGAGATTCAGTTCCCCTTCTCAGTGGCAGTGGGATACTCTCAGGATCACTGTTTAAAGTGGCCAAATCCCCAAAATATGTGGTTGCCCTGAATGATCTCTACATTTCCCTCTAGGAGTCTAGGATTCACAGAAACTTTGAAGTCAACTCATGTACTTTTGATTGGTAAGGCATATAGAGTTTGTAAGTTGCAAACCTAAACACGCATGTGCAAGAAATAAACCTTTCCTGTTTGCCCTATAATTAGCCTTAATGGCTACCTCCAGCCTCTAGTCTGAAGTTCATTCTGGGTCATCTCAGCTGATTCCAGATCATCTCAATCAATTTAGGGCCTCTTCGGCTAAGTCAGGGGCTTCCTTGCTTCCCTGGCCCCTACAATGTCTATGTTCTTGGGAGCTAATATAGGGCCATAGCAGGCCATTTGTTTGTGGGCTGTGCTGTGTCCTGCCTGGTGTTTGCTTAGAATCCACCACCCTAAATCATCCTGGGTCACGTACCTTTGCCGTATCAGTAATGTCTTCACTCACTCCTGACTCCCACCTTCACCAGGCCCAACCCCCATTAGATGCTCCTGCCCCATCTCATGGGAATGAAGAGGAAAATTCTAATTGCAGATTCTGACTGTTTGTCTCTGGTCTTTGTCTAGATGTGACATGTCACCATTTCTCCTCAACTGGACTTGGGGGCTAGCAGCCACACAAAACTGCCACCTCCCTGGCCCCATTAAGAATGCAAGGAACAGATCTTGTCCCTGCTCAGATATTCCCAATAATCACTGGGATTTCCATGCCCTATGGTCTGCTCCATCCTCTGGCTGTAGCTCTGGGGGATGGGGAGGGATGGGGTGCACCTCTCACAGATCACAAACATCTTTGTCTCTGACACGCTTTTTCTATCCAGACCCTTCCTTGTTTGACACATTTATCTTGATGCCTATTTCAGGTATAAAAGGACAAGAAAATGCAGATTTGGCCTGATCACATGTTCTTCCAAATCGTTTTCATCTGCCAGCAGGACTTTTGGCTTTTGAAAACCTAAATATTTGACTCTTTTGTTTCATAGTTCCATTGTGTCAATCTTCTCTTGAGACGCTTGCAGCCTGCTGCCTGAATAGATGAAGCCTTTAGAAAAAAAAATATCCGTGACTATATCAAAATATGATCCCACTGTTGTTTCATCTGGGGGTAGGGAGTGGAGGAAGAAACAAGAGCCTATATCTGACGGGTTCCATTGTCTTGCTCACATTTCCTGGTTCCTAAGTGCCGTTGAAATCTGCAGAAAAAAAGTCATGTTTGCCAGAGGGTGATGTGCCATTCAAACCTGGCACGGTTGTGCTGGAGCTGAGACTGTGGGAGGAGGGAGGGAGAGAGAATGAGTTTTCCGCCTTCCACACCCGAGGCTGTATTGCCACACCATCTGGAGCCAGAAGGGGAGAATGGGGCAGAATAAATATAAGGTGTAAACGCACAGAGCGTAAACGCATGAAATTGGCAATGACTAATTCATCATCTCACAAATCTGTCTTTACAAAGGGAAATAAAAAATCAAGTCCGTTTGAACAATATGGAGGGTGTGCAGCTCTTCCAAGAATAGCTAATAAAAGGGGGGAGAGGAACTAGGGACTGTTTGGAAAATATGCAAATTTATGAAATTGGAAGATTCAGATGACACTTCAGGGTGATTAGTATGCTGATTGGTGTGCTTTGGGGAGCACTAAGGATGCATCATATTGTTTTCTTAAAAAAAAATAATGAAGCAGAATAAAAGAGCCCCGTGCTTCCTAACTAGAGGACTGGGTCTGCCACGTCAGCTGTGCCTTTGTGAATGGCAAGAGGAGCCCTGTGTGAATGCTCTCTACACCACGGAGCTGTCTTAGACGCAAGCCTGACATGAGATATTTGACTTATTCATGCAGTAAAGGTTTGATAACACCTACTCTATGTCGAGCAGCATGCTGGATGCTTAGGACACGAAGAAGAATCAGGCATGTCCCTTGACCTGTAAAAACTCAGGGTCCATGAGGGGAGAAAATGTATGGTGCCTCCCACAGAATAAGCACTACAACATGAGGATTTCAGCCAAGCGATGCTGTGTAACACAGAGATGGGGAGATGCAGTAACACAGCAGAATCAGTTGGTGATGAGGGGAAGGGACTGGAGAAGCTTCGTAAAGGAGGATGACATTTGAGCTGAATTTCAAGGATGCATAGAATTTTTCCAGATGACAAAATAGGTAGAGGATGTTTGAGGCAGAAATAACAGCATAAGCAAAGACATGGAGGCATGAAAGTACTTAATACATTTTCTAGGAATGTTAACATGCCTGGTGAATAGTTTTTCCTGAATCTGCCCACCTGAGAGTAATTGACAGATTGACTGGTTGGGTAGGATGCTTCGGACCTTCAAATCTCAACAGCAATGTCCAACATGGCAGTAGAGTGTGAGATCCATCGATAGTCTGATAAAATTTTCCATCTTTCTGGGCATCTGGGTTCCTGGGGGATAATGATGACCACTCTGGATTTCTATTTTCCCACATCTCCTGAAATTCCAGAAACAAACAGAAGAGAAAACAAAACATTGCTAGTCTACAAATACAACCGTAGCTTGACTAGGAGGAGGAGACGATTGCAAACTCCAATTTACACGAGTCAAGAAACAGATATTTGAATGATAAAAGCTAGAGCCCAACCCAGCCCAGTGCAAGGAGAACCATGGGGGTTGTGTTGAACACAGAATATGAAGAACACATCACCAAAGTTTACCCAGAAGGAAAGAGATCCTCCCTCAGTGGGAGTCACTGAGATCAAGTTTGAAATGTGGTGGGTGAGCAAATGGAAGAGGCACAGAAATTACACAAGACCAGAGGGGCAGACTTAGGAACAAATTAGAGTGCGGCAGAGAGAGGAAAGTGCCTTGAGAACGCTGGAGTTTTAGATGGCAGAATCCTAATAAAGGAAGGAAAGCAGAGGGCGAAAGAGCCCTCTAAGTCTAAGGTGGATGGAAGCTTTCCCAGGTTGTGGGACTTTCAGTGTAAACATTGAGAAAGTCCTAGGCAAAATGAGACTTTTGTGTCTTTTGTGTCTGGTGTCTTTCACTTACAATGGTATTTTTCAAGTTCATACATGTTGTACCATAGATCAATATTTCATTCCTTTTTATGCTGAATAATATTCCATTGTAAGGATACATTACATTTTGTTTATTCATTTGTCAGTTGATGGACGTTTGGGTTGATTCCACTTTTGACTTTTGATCGGTGCTGCTAGGAACATTTGCATACAAGTTTCTGTGGGGACATATGTTTTCAATTTTCTTGGGTGTATGTCTAGGAATAGAATTGCTGGGTATTAGAACTCTATTCAATTTTTTGAGGAACTCATCTCACGTTGCCTAGGACTTTCTCAATGTTTATATTGAAAGTCTCACATCTTGGGAAGGCCCTTGATCCCAGACAACTCAAGAAGGTTGGTCATTCTATTTCTGTACAAAAGAGAATGAAAAGTTCAGAAGAATCTAGTTCTTAACCCAGTGGGTAGCATATATTAAAGAAACTGCCTTTTCACTATGGAACAAGAGAGAGAAACTTGGAACTGAGAAACTGGAAAAGCCACCTAAATGCCTCTTTCTCTACCACTCTTGCCATAGAAATTAATGTTAACTAGTTCAGGAAAATTCAACACACTCAAATATACAAATAAATAAATACTTCAAATTTTGTAAGAAAAATGACAGAAAATGAGAATAAAAGCTTTTCCATAGACAAAGAAAAAAATACCAGAAAAATCTCATGAAGAAGCAGAGGAAAGCTGCAGCCTAATATTTTAGCCTAAATTTAAAATAATTCTGTAAGCAATTGCAGCCATAAAAGTACATCACAGAACAGAACTGCAACAGACCCACTGAAAGATGTCAAAAGGAAATGGGCAAATTTTTTAACAAACAAAAGAAAAGGACAAAATTATTTTAGAATCAAAGACTAAATTACAAGGTACTATATAAACATTAAATATGTCAATAAATGCTGAAGGGACTTAGAATATAGAAATCAGAAATGCTAAGAAGTTGAAAAAGAAATATAGATAAAAGATCATAGAGAAAGTTACAGATGTAGAAGATATGCAAAGAAGATTCAACATAGAAATAAATGGAATTCCAGAAGAAAAGTGAAACTCTGAAGCATAACTAATATTAAAAAATTTAATCCAGAGAGGCTAAACCCAAAACATATCCTAATAGAGGAGGAAGAAGAAGAGTGGAAGGAGGAAGAGGAGGAGGAGAAGGAGGAGGAGGGGGAAAAAGTGGGGAGGAGGAGGAGGAAGAAGGAGAGAAACCAAAGCATCTTTCAAAATTAAGAAAATCAAGTTGGCATTAACTTTCTCAAGAGCCGCCTTTATGGCAAGAAAGCCAAGGAGTAACAGCCATAAGATCTATCAGATCAGTGAGGAGAGAAAGAGTGAGTAGAGAACTGTGAATGCAATCAAGCTGTTCTTAAAGTATCAAGGCTAAAGAAAAAATAGTTTTGAATGTGCACAAACTCAAGGATAATTATACTCTGAACTCTTCCTAAAAAATCTACAAGATAGCAAAGTATCCAATCAATGTTGGCAAATGACTGATGGGAAACACTGAACATACTGACCTAAAGAATTAAGATGAAAAGAGCAAGGTGGAGGAGGGTAGAGATAGCATATATATGGTAAATACATTCGCATAATAGAAAAACATGACTTTAAAAATGGGAGAAAAGGGGTTAAGAGGGATGAAGAATAAAATAAGCTAATTGTGTGCATTAAAGATGATGGATGAGAATCAAAGATTGTCATGTAAAATTGACAAACCAAATAACTGAAGGTTAAGTCTAGATAAGAATAGAAAAATCAGGCAGGGTTCTGTGGCTCACACCTGTAATCCCAGAACTTTGAGACCATGTGGGGCCTCAGGAGGCCGAGGCAGGCAGATCACCTGAGGTCAAGGGTTCAAGACCAGCCTGACCAACATGGAGAAACCCCGTCTCTACTAAAAATACAAAATTAGTTGGGCATGGTGGTGCATGACTATATTCTCAGCTACTTGGGAAACTGAGGCAGGAGAATCACTTGAACCCGGAAGGTGGTAGTTGCAGTGAGCGAACACCACACCACTGCACTCCAGCCTGGGCAACAAGAGCAAAACTCCATCTCAAAAAAAAAAAAAAAATTTCTATTGAATGATGAAGTGAGGAAAGGAAAGAAGGAGAGATTCCAATCTAACACTGTAATCTAATATTGCCTCTCAAAGTAGAGAGCCAGTAGACATTGTCTAAAGGAAAAAGTGACTCGAGACACTATGTTAAATAATAATGTAAAGGTAATCACTAAAACACAGACACAAACCTTCTTAAATACCAAAGGAAATACAAATGTAAATGAAAAACAGAGATCATACATAGAGAACTTTTAATATATTTATAAGTAAATAATATAATTAGAACTGAGATCAAACATATTAATTGTATCAATAAATGTAAAAGGGCTTCACTTGCATATTAAAATTTTCCAGTTTAAAAAAATAAATATCTTTTTTTTCCCCATTTATTTATTTTATTGCATTTTAGGTTTTGGGGTACATGTGAAGAACATGCAAAATTGTTGCATAGGTACACACGTGGCAGTGTGATTTGCTGCCTTCCTCCCCATCACCTACATCTGGGATTTCTCCCCTTGCTATCTCTCCCCAGCTCCCCAACCCCACCGTCCCTCCCCTATTTCCCCCCTACTGACCCCAGTGTGTAGTGCTCCCCTCCCTGTGTCCATGTGTTCTCATTGTTCAACACCCGCCTATGAGTGAGAACATGCGGTGTTTGATCTTCTGCTCTTCTGTCAGTTTGCTGAGAATGATGGTTTCCAGGTTCATCCATGTCCCTACAAAGGACCCAAACTCATCGTTTTTGATGGCTGCATAATATTCCATGGTGTATATGTGCCACATTTTCCCTATTCAGTCTATCGTCGATGGGCATTTGGGTTGGTTCCAGGTCTTTGCTATTGTAAACAGTGTTGCAATGAACATTCGTGTGCACGTGTCCTTATACTAGAACGATTTGTAATCCTTTGGATATATACCCAGTAATGGGATTGCTGGGTCAAATGGAATTTCTATTTCTAGGTCCTTGAGGAATCGCCACACTGTCTTCCACAATGGTTGAACTAATTTACACTCCCACCAACAGTGCAAAAGTGTTCCTATTTCTCCACATCCTCTCCAGCATCTGTTGTCTCTAGATTTTTTAATGATCACCATTCTAACTGGCAGATGGTATTTCAATGTTGTTTTGATTTGCATTTCTCTGATGACCAGTGATGATGAGCATTTTTTCATATGTTTGTTGGCCTCGTGTATGTCTTCTTTTGTAAAGTGTCTGTTCATATCCTTTGCCCACTTTTGAATGGGCTTCTTGGTTTTTTTCTTGTAAATCTGTTTTAGTTCTTTGTAAATTCTGGATATCAGCCCTTTGTCAGATGGGTAAACTGCAAAAATTTTTTCCCATTCTGTTGGTTGCCGATTCACTCTAATGATTGTTTCTTTTGCTGTGCAGAAGCTGTGGAGTTTGATTTGGTCCCATTTGTCTATTTTGGCTTTTGTTGCCAATGCTTTTGGTGTTTTGGTCATCAAGTCCTTGCCTACGCCTATGTCCTGAATGGTTGTGCCTAGATTTTCTTCTAGGGTTTTTATGGTGTTAGGTCTTATGTTTAAGTCTTTAATCCATCTGGAGTTAATTTTAGTGTAAGGTGTCAGGAAGGGGTCCAGTTTCTGCTTTCTGCACGTGGCTAGCCAGCTTTCCCAACACCATTTATTGAACAGGGAATACTTTCCCCATTGCTTGTTTTTGTCTCGTTTGTCAAAGATCAGATGGTTGTAGATATGTTGTGTTGCCTCTGAGACCTCTGTTCTGTTCCATTGGTCTATATCTCTGTTTTGGTACCAATACCATGCTGTTTTGATTACTGTAGCCTTGTAGTATAGTTTGAAGTCCGGTAGTGTGATGCCTCCCGCTTTGTTCTTTTTGCTTAGTATTGACTTGGCTATGCGGGCTCTCTTTTGGTTCCATATGAAGTTTAAGGTGATTTTTTCCACTTCTGCGAAGAAGGTCATTGGTAGCTTGATCGGGATAGCATTGAATGTGTAAATTACTTTGGGCATTATGGCCATTTTCACGATATTGATTCTTCCTAACCGTGAACATGGAATATTTCTCCATCTGTTTGTGTCCTCTCTTATTTCGTTGAGCAGTGGCTTGTAGTTCTTGAAGAGGTCCTTTACGTTCCTTGTTAGTTGTATTCCTAGGTATTTTATTCTCTTTGTGGCAATTGTGAATGGAAGTTTGTTCTTGATGTGGCTTTCTTTAAGTCTGTTATTGGTGTATAGGAATGCATGTGATTTTTGCACATTGATTTTGTATCCTGAGACTTTGCTGAAGTTGCTTATCAGTTTGAGATTTTGGGCTGAGACGATGGGGTCTTCTAGATATACAATCATGTCATCTGCAAATAGAGACATTTTGACTTCCTCCTTTCCTATTTGAATGCACTTTATTTCTTTTTCTTGCCTGATTGCTCTGGCTAGAACTTCTAATACTATATTGAATAGCAATGGTGAGAGAGGGCATACTTGTCTGGTGTCACATTTCAAGGGGAATGATTCCAGTTTTTGCCCACTCAGTATGATATTGGCTGTTGGTTTGTCATAAATAGCTTTTATTATTTTCAGATACGTTCCATCAATACCTAGCTTATTGAGGGTTTTTAGCATAAAGGGCTGTTGAATTTTGTCAAAGGCCTTCTCTGCATCAATTGAGATAAGCATGTGGTTTTTGTCTTTGGTTCTGTTTATGTGGTGAATTACGTTTATAGACTTGCGTATGTTGAACCAGCCTTGCATCACCGGGATGAAACCTACTTGATCATGGTGGATAAGCTTTTTGATGTGCTATTGCAATTGGCTTGTCAGTATTTTATTGAAGATTTTGCATCTATGTTCATCATGGATATTGGCCTGTAGTTTTCTTTTCTTGTTGAGTCTCTGCCGGGTTTTAGAATCAGGATGATGTTGGTCTCATAAAATGATTTGGGAAGAATTCCCTCTTTTTGTATTGCTTGGAATAGTTTCAGAAGGAATGGTACCAGCTCCTCTTTGTATGTCTGGTGGAATTCGGCTGTGAACCCATCTGGACCTGGGTTTTTTTTGGGTGGTAAGCTCTTAATTGCTGCCTCAACTTTGGACTTAGTTATGGCTCTGTTCAGGGTTTCGGCTTCTTCCTGGTTTAGGCTTGGGAGGAGGCAAGTGTCTAGGAATTTATCCATTTCTTCCAGGTTTATTACTTTATGTGCATAGAGTTGTTTGTAATAATCTCTGATGATGGTTTGATTTTCTGTGGAATCTGTGGTGATATCCCCTTTATCGTTTTTTATTGCATCAATTTGGTTATTCTTTCTTTTCTTTTTTATTAATCTGGCTAGTGGTCTGTCTATTTTGTTGATCTTTTCAAAAAACCAGCTCCTGGATTTATTGATTTTTTGAAGGGTTTTTTGTGTCTCTATCTCCTTCAGTTCTGCTCTGATCTTGGCTATTTCTTGTCTTCTGCTAGACTTCGAGGTTTTTTGATCTTGCTCCTCTAGCTCTTTCAGTTTTGACGATAAGGTGTGTCAATTTTTGATCTCTCCTTGCTTCTCATGTGGGCACTTATTGCTATATATTTTCCTCTAGAGACTGCTTTAAATGTGTCCCAGAGATTCTGGTATGTTGTATCTTCATTCTCATTGGTTTCGAAGAACATCTTTATTTCTGTCTTCATTTCATTTTTTATCCAGTCAACATTCAAGAGCAAGTTGTTCAGTTTCCATGAAGCTGTGCGGTTCTGGATTAGTTTTTGAATTCTGAGTTCTAACTTGATTGCACTGTGGTCTGAGAGACTGTTTGTTACGATTTCCGTTCTTTTGCATTTTCTGAGGTGTGATTTACTCCCAATTATGTGGTCAATTTTAGAGCAGGTGTGATGTGGTGCTGAGAAGAATGTATATTCTGTGGATTTGGGGTGGAGAGTTCTGTAAATGTCTATTAGGTTTGCTTGGTCCAGGTCTGAGCTCAAGTCCTGGATATCCTTGTTTATTTTCTGTCTGGTTAATCTGTCTAATATTGACAATGGGGTGTTAAAGTCTCCCACTATTATTGTGTGGGAGTCTAAGTCTCTTTGTAAGTCATTAAGAACTTGCCTTATGTATCTGGGTGCTCCTGTATTGGGTGCGTATATATTTAGGATCATTAGCTCTTCTTGTTGCATTGATCCTTTTACCATTATGTAATGTCCCTCTTTGCCTCTTATGATCTTTGTTGCTTTAAAGTCTAATTTATTAGAGATGAGAATTGCAACTCCTGCTTTTTTTTGCTCTCCATTTGCTTGGTAAATCTTCCTCCATCCCTTTATTTTGAGCCTTTGTGTATCATTCCATGTGAGATGGGTTTCCTGGATACAGCACACTGATGGGTTTTGGCTTTTTATCCAATTTGCCAGTCTGTGTCTTTTGTTGGGGCATTTAGCCCATTTACATTTAGGGTTAATATTGTTATGTGTGAATTTGATACTGCCATTTTGGTGCTAGCTGGGTGTTTTGCCCTTTAGTTGAGCTGGTACTTGTTGTTCTTTTATATGTGTAGAGCCTCTTTCAGGAGCTCTTGTAGAGCTGGCCTGGTGGTGACGAAATCTCTGAGTACTTGCATGTTCCCAAAGGATTTTATTTTTCCTTCACTTATGAAGCTTAGTTTGGCTGGATAGGAGATTCTGGGTTGTAAGTTCTTTTCTTTAAGGATGTTGAATATTGGCCCCCACTCTCTTCTGGCTTGTAGGCTTTCTGCTGAGAGATCTGCTGTGAGTCTGATGGGCTTCCCTTTGTTGGTAACCCGACCTTTCTCTCTAGCTGCCCTTAGTATTTTCTCCTTCATTTCAACCCTGGTGAATCTGATGATTATGTGCCTTGGGGTTGCTCTTCTTGACGAATATCTTTGTGGTGTTCTCTGTATTTCCTGGACTTGAATGTTTGCCTGCCTTGCTAGGTTGGGGAAGTTTTCCTGGATAATATCCTGAAGAGTATTTTCCAGCTTGGATTCATTCTCTTCATCGCATTCAGGTACTCCTATCAAACGTAGATTAGGTCTTTTCACATAGTCCCACATTTCTTGGAGATTTCGTTCATTCCTTTTTACCCTTTTTTCTCCCGTCTAGCCTTCCCATTTTATTTCATTGAGTTGATCTTTGACCTCTGATATCCTTTCTTCTGCTTGGTCAATTCGGCTATTGATACTTGTGCGTGCTTCGCGAAGTTCTCGTGTTGCGTTTTTCAGCTCCATCAATTCACTTATATTCCTTTCTATTTTGTCCATTCTCGTTAGCATTTTGTCAAATCTTTTTTCAAGGTTCTTAGTTTCATTGCATTTTCAAGCAGCTCCCTGACCTCTAGATATCAAAAGAGACACCTCATAAAGGAGAGATCAGATTGACACTAGGCGGGTATCCTTCTGGGACAAAGATAGCAGAAGAAGAAAACTGGTAACAACCCTTACTGTTCAGCAGCTGCTGCAGGTGAACCCCAGGCAAGCAGGGCCTGGAGTGAACCTCAGCAGACCTACAGCAGAGGGGCCAGACTGTCAGAAGGAAAAACAAGAAACAGAAATAACCTCATCATCAACAAACAGAACGTCAGTTTGAAAGATTTGACACCCAATCTGAAAGCCAGCAACTACAAAGTCGACAGGTGGATAAATCCTTAAAGATGGGAAGAAACCAGCGCAAAAAGGATGAAAACACCCGAAACCAGAACACCTCTCCTCCTACAAGGGATCACAACTCCTCACCAGCAAGGGAACAAGGTTGGAGGGAGAACGAGTGTGATGAAATGACAGAATCAGACTTCAGAAGGTGGGTAGTAAGAAACTTCTGTGAACTTAAAGAACATGTTCTAACCAAAAATAAATATCTTTAAGGCTATTGGAACAGATACTGTCAACCCCTTGAATTAAATAATATTACAGGAATTTTTTAAACATGTTGATTGAAACTGTGCTAGAATTCTAGAGTAAAGGTATAAAGTGATAGGGAACTGCCTGTTGTAACTGTGAGAACCACAGTCCTGTTTTAACCCAGGTCATGAAATCAGACACACCAGATAAAGTGAGGTTGGGATCCATTTTGCACCTCCCCCTACTCATTAAAAGCTCAGTTTACCTGTCAGCTTGTGCCAACCACAAGACAGGCCCCAAAAGACCACACAACCAGCAATGTCACCTACAACGTCAGCATTGCCTATCCTTCCTGATCCCTGTTCATCAGATTGATCCTTTTGGCACCATTCAATCATGTGCTTTGAAGACCATAAGCTATAAAGACTTGAATGAATCTCAACTCTTACTTTCCTTTTGAACACAAATATCAAAAATGTAAAACAAACTTAAGCAAAAAAAAAAAAAAAAAAGAAATAAAAGAAAACGTATTGGCTCAATTGCCATTCTGACTTTAGCCATGACTATTTTCTTTCATAATCCATTCCTAGGCAGGCTTGCTCACCCAAGCCTAACTGAGGATGGCCACTAGTAGCTCCAACTTCAGCATGGAAAGAGAGCCCCTCTGCCAGATTGCACTGGCCCAGATGAGTCACATGATGCCCTCTGAATCAACTATCATGACTGATTGAATAGGCAATGTCATGTGTCCAGCCCTATAGTGAAAGAGGTGAGGTCAGCCACACTTGAGCCTAATGATCCAAGAGTGAAGAAATGGTGAATCTCAAAAGAAAAACCAGGGGAACAGAACAAATGGCCGCTCCAGGGATGGACCTGTATTAGATGATCAAAAGAACCATGGGCCATCAAACTAAAGTTTGAATTCAGGCCCAGTTGCTTAAAAGCATATGACTTTCAGCAAATCTCTTAACATCTCTGAGGCTGTTTTTTCTTTTGTGAAAGATAGCTAATAATATATTTTTCATTGCTATTATAATTGGGTCTGTTCTTTATCCCCATACACCAAAAATATATTTTCCTTCCCTCCACGCTGGACTGTCTCTGTAGTCCCACTGTAACTTCTACCCAGAAAATGACAATGGCTTAGCTTGGTGGTGCCACCTACTCCCTGACCCCATTGATCTATGGGACAAGATCATCTACACTGGCATCACTCCTCCAGGCCATCTGGACTTATTTTCATTCTCTACATGGCAGGGTGAAAGTGTGAATTCGACATAGTTCAGCAAGGTGACAGCATATTTAGCAACATAATGGAACACCTCTCTATAAGCCCACACTAACAGGGAAATCCCATGTTGCCAACAATAATAGTTAATTAAAAATCCATCATGTTCAGTCAAGCTGATATCCCTTCAGAGACAATCACCAAAGGTGTTAATTATTTAAACATCTAAGAGCCAGGTTTTAATCATTTGTGCAACAATAAGAACTCCAAAAGTGAAAGTTGGCATTCTGGACTCCCAAATAAGCTTTGGCAAAGCAGCCATACTTGTGGTCAGGATTTTATATGGGTAAGACTGCCACAGGCTACAGTATAAACTTGCTACTGAATCTGGGAATATACAATTGCCCATCATTGCCTAAGACAGGGATTTGCCTTCAGAATGTTTGCATGAAGACCACCAGAGACATGTGCACATGTTTTCAACCTTGTTCTTTGTTGGAATTTGGGTCATTTCATATGCAGAATTAGTCAAACTGGATAATAGGACTGCTAGAGTTTAAATTTTGTGTCCTTCCCAAATTTATACATTGAAGTCCTAACCACTGGCATATCAGAATATAACATGATTTGGAGATAGGGTCTTTACAGAGGTAAGTTAAAGTGACATTATCTTTTAGTATGGGTTTATTTCAATGTAACTAGTGTCTTTATAAAAAGCCAAAATCTGGAGACACACATACAGGGAGAATGACATGTTTTAGTTTTTTGAGGACACTCCATGCTATTTTCCATAATAGCTGTGCCAATTTACATTCCTATCAACAATGTGTAGGGATTCCCTTTTCTCAACATCCTCACCAACACTTATATATTCTCTTTTTGATAAGAGCCATTGTAACAGGTGTGAGATGATATCTTATCGTGGTTTTGATTTGCTTTTCCCTGATGATTAGTGAAGTTGAACTTAACCATATATGTTCCATATATATACATATACACACAAAAAAACAAGTAAATATATATATAATGTGCATATGTGTGTATATATGTGCACGTGTGTGTATGTGTGTGTATATATATGTATAATTTTTTCTGTAGAGATGAAGTCTCCCTATGTTGCTGGTCTCAAACTCCTGGGCTCAAGCAATCTTCTCAGCTAGGCCTCCCAAAGTGCTGAGATTACAGGTGTGAACATTCTTTTTTCATATGACTTTTGTTTAGTATATGTATGTTTTCTTTGGAAAAATCTCTATTCAGGTCATTTGCTCATTTTTTAATTGGGTTATTTCTTGTTATTTAGCTGAATTCTTATGTTTTGGTTATTAGCCCCTTGTCATTTACATGGCTTGCAAATATTTTCTTCCATTCTGTGGGTTGTCTTTTCATTTTGCTGATTGTTTCCTTTGCTGTGAAGAATCTTTTTAATTTGGTTTAATCCCATTTGTCTGGTTTTCTTTTGTTGTCTGTGTTTTTGGGGCCATATCTTAAAAACTCATAGCCAGGATAAATGGCAAAAAGCTTTTTCCCTATGTTTTCTTCTGGTAGTTTTACAGTTTTAAGTCTTAGGTTTATAGCTTTAATCCATTTTGAGTTGCTTTTTGTATGTGGAGTGAGATAAAGGTCCAATTTAATTTTTCTGCAAGTGGGTATTCAGTTTTCCTAATATAATTTATTAAAGAAAGTATCATTTCTGCATGTGTATCCTTGATGACCTTGTCAAAAATTAGTTGATTCTATATTCTTGAGTTTATTTCTGGGTTCTCTAGTCTGTTTCATTGGTCTATGTGTCTGTTTTTATGCCAGTACCATACTGTTTTGATTTCTATACCTTTTTAATAGAATTTGAAATCAGGAAGTGTGATGTTTCTAACTTTGTTCCTCTTTCTCAAGATTGCTTTGGCTATTCCAGGGCTTTCATAAGTCCATATGAATTTTAGGATTGTTTTTTCTATTGCTGTGAAAAATGTCATTGGGATTTTGATAGAAGTCATATCAAATTTGTAGATTGCTTTGGGTAGGGTGCCTATTTCAATCATAGCAACAATATTAATTCTTTTCATTCATAACCTAGGAATTTTATTTGTGTGGGGCCCTTCCTCCTCTCTCCCTCTTATTCTCCCAGGGAATGCTCATGGACAGGCTGTCCCATTTCACCAATTCCCAAGGAAGCATAGCATCTCCCAGGAATCTCTAAGAGACAGAAACAAGGAGAGTCAGTACTCTGCATGCCCCACCCATTCTATTAAGAACAATGAGGTCGTGCAAATAAATAATCAAACAAAGAAAATGACAAAAGTTTTGTCTCCATCTTCCTTTCCATGTCCGTAACAGTTTGCTGAAATGAATTCATGCTGGCAATGGGGAGCTGAATCCCCTTTCCAGTAGTCTATCAGTCTGACAGTGTTTGTTATCTGTCAGTTACCCTCCCCATGAAGAAGGCTGAATGGAGAAGAATGAAAGAAACTACCTTTGCTGGAAGACAAAACAGGGACATGATATGAATGTCCCAACAAGGAGAGCCTCTTAAATGGAGTTTAAAAAGAGAGATACAAAGAAATCTATATTTATACCAAAACAAAAAAGAAAGAATAACAAAAGGATGAACAAAAACAAGGAGTGACCTTTTTTTTTCAGAATGAATCTTCACAGGCTGGCTTGGGGCATGTACCTATCTGGAATCAATGATACAGCCTGGGGTAGAATGGGTGGCTCCTCAAGGAAAATTATGATTAGACATAAAAAGAACCACATAGATACCTTCAGAGCATGATTTGCCTTATCAGTTTATCCATGACCTTTCTGGGAACCCAGTGGGGCTAGCTTTCTTGGAACTATTCATCTGAATAAAGCTCCAGAGATTTTGTATGAGAGCAATCTCACAGGCATCATTACCGGGTCCATTTTACCAAGATCCAGCCAAGGCTTTTTATTAGTCACCTTTTCCCTTATTTCTATGGCAACTGTGAGGATGGGAGGCTTGTTTCTACGTGGGCTGTGCTGTTTTTATCTGGCATCACTTTAGAGCCATTTAGCTTGGGCTGAATTTGGGTGGCAGCTAAATTCAGGGAGCGAAGAGGAAATTCAGGACCAGCAAAATCCTAGCAAGGGGGAAAAAGCCCATTAAGTTTCAGTTTCTTGATGCCTTTCAATCTAAAGGGAAGAAGAGCCTTTCTTCACCCTCTGTCCTAAATATTTTGAGATTCAGAGACAGACAGCTAGTAAAAGTAAAAGATTTTTATTTGAAATATGTGTTTAATCTTGGAAATAAAGCAGCTACTCTTGGGAGATAGCTGGGAAAGTGGTCTTGGAGTCAGATATAATAAAATAGCATCTGTTTTGAGCATCTATATGCCATGTGTTGTGCTAAGGAATTACATATTAGTTAGCCATTGCTGCATAACAAATGACTCCAAAATAGTCACTTGAAAAAAGTTATCATCTTGGTTTCTAGGGATCAGAAACCTGGGCATGGCTTAGCTGAGCCCTCTGCTTCATGGTTATTCACAGTTTGCACCAATGGTGTTGTTCAGGGTTATACACATCTCAAGGCTCACTTAGGGAGGGATCTGCTTCCAAGCTCACTCATGTGCTTGTTGACAGGATTCAATTTCACTGCTGAAAGGCTGTTGGACTGAGGGCCTCAGTTTCTCACTGGCAGTTGACTAGAGGCCAGCCTCAGTTCCTTGACATATGGGTCTCTTTCTACATGACACCTGCTTCATCAGGGCAAGCATAAGAGATGAAAGAGAGAGACAATATTAGTGTCTTCTGTAACCGTATCTTGGAATGATAGTCCAACACTTTTGCTATGTTCATTTCCCTAGAAGAAAGTCATTAGGTCCAGTCTGCACTCAGAGGGGGAAGATTCCACAGTGGGGTGATACCAGGAGATGGGGATCAAGTGAGCCATGTCAGAAATACCTCCCACACCTTGGCATACATTATGAATGCTTAGCCCTTCACAGCACCCCTTAGTACCCATGCCCCCATGGTCTATAATCATTCCCCCTCTCCAGACAAATCTAGGTGCAGAAATATTCTTCTCTGCGGGCCATGAAAAGAAGTCCTCTCATGCCAAAACATCAGTAAGAATGAAGAAGGAACATTTATTCCCCACTTGTATTGTTTCCCTGGGAGAGGCTTTCTCTGAGCACTCATAGTCCCTCTCTACACCCATTACTTCCTCTTCCTGGCGGGAAGTTGGGGAGATGATGCTGAATCATATCTTTTTTTTTTTTTTCTTTCCATTACATTTGCCTGTCTATGGGAAGACAGTATTCTGGTTGGCTTGCTTGGCCATCTTAGCAGAGCTCTGCCCTTCAGAGGGGAACACTGAAATTCAATTCAGGGGAGTTTTAACAAACCTTTTATCACACCTAAGTCCCACCTAGCTTAGCTTTTATCAGTGACCAAATTGCACTTTAATCTTCACCTTGCTGATTCTTAGTTGTGTTCTAAAATAGAATGTATTAGTAGAAAATCTGAGGTATAGTGAAGTCAGCAGATCGGGAAATAAATACCATTGAAAAGATATTTTATTATTCACAGTTCCCAAAAGGAGCAAGCATGCTGTACCACAGGGACTTGCAAGGGGAAGGACCAGGCTTGGTCACAGGGCGGAGGAAGAAGGCCCCTGTGTGCCCAGAGCCTTTATTGTGGTCACTGTAGGATGGAATCAGGGAGGCAGGGCAAGCAGGTTCAGGATTGGCCGGTTTGAGTAATCTCAGTGGGCTCTGGGCACTGAGGCAATCTTAGTTGTCTGGTACCTGCCCTGGGTGATTAGGGCAGATGCACAGTGGACAGAATATGAGTGCCTGATAAAGGAGTGGTTGGGGCTGTGAACTCTAGATTGATTGGTTTGTATTTTAAAAAGTGAGTCCTTGGGAGGAGGGCTCCTCCCTAGGGGAGGGGTGGGCGTGGCGGGCAACAAGGGAGGCTGGAGGCCAAGGTGAGGTGACTCAAGTATATTATTAGGTTGTCCAGAACAAGGCATGCCTGGCATAGATGTGCAGGGGAAAAGTGACAGCCCCAAGTTCACAGAAGCTGGAAATGCAGTTAACACGGCTTCCTCTCAGTAAGTGCAGGAACCATAGGAGGCAACATGTGGAAAGGGACGTGATCTGACGTAGGCTTTAAAGAGGCCCCTTTCTCTGCTCTGTTGGGAATGGGCTACAGAGCAGAGTCAGGGAGACCTGAGGAGAGGCTCTGGCAGGCATGGGCCAAGAGGGTGGCGGCTGTTCAGGCTGGGGAGAAGTGAGAAGATTCTGGTGAGACACTGATGGTGAAGCCAGGAGGATTCACTGACTGATTGGAGGCAGAATGTGAGAAAGAGGGGGAGCCGAGTCTTTGTGACTTGCACAAATGGAAGGCTGAACTTGCCCTCTGGTCAGACTGGCGAGGCTGCACGGGGAGCAGGTTTGCAGAGGGAAGAGCAGGGGTCAGGTATGAACTTGTCAGTTGTGAGGGGCCTGGGAGACATTATAGCAGGCAGAATCATAGCCCCTAAAGATTTCCACATCCTCGTCCTTGGAATAGATGATTATATCACCTTACATGGCAAAGTGGAATGAAGGTTGCAGATGGAATTATGGTAACTAATCAGCTGACGTTAAAATAAGGAAATTATTTTTTATGATTTGTGTGAGTGAGCCCAATGCCACTACAAGGGTCCTTCAAGATGGAAAAGGGAGGTGGAAGAGGAGTTGGTGTGAGAGTGCTGTTATGTGATGTGATGTGAAGAGTCAGCTGGCCGTTTGAAGATGGAGCAAGGAGGCAGGAGCCGAGGGACACAGGGGAGCCCTGGAAACAAGAAAGGGCAGGGAACCAGATGCTCCCCTAGAGCCTCCAGGGGAAGACAGCCCTGCCCACATCTTGACCTTCACCCAGTAAGGCCATGTTGTGTCTTCTGACCTCCAGAACTTTAAGAAATTTTTATTGCTGTAAGCCACCAAATTTGTGAGACTTTATTATAGTAATAAATGGCTGGACTTGGTAGTTCATGCCTGTCATCCCAGCAATTTGGGAGGCTGAAGTGGGAGGATCACTCGAAGCCAGCAGTTTGAGACCAGCCTGACCAACATGGTGACACTCCGTCTCTACGAAAAATACAAGAATTAGCCGGGCGTGTTGGCATCCCTCTAATCCCAGCTACTCAAGAGTCTGAGGTAAGAGAATTGCTTGAACCCGGGCGGCAGAGGTTGCAGTGAGCCGAGATCATACTACTGCACTCCAGTCTGGGCAATAGAGTGAGACTGCCCCCCCCCAAAAAAGGAAAACTATTAATAATATAGATATTTATGTAACTGACCAGTGCTGTTGGAAAAACAAATAAGCAAATAATGTAAAATAATTACGCCATGAGACACAGAGGGAGAGATGAGAGTTGGAGGTACGGGGATGGGGGAGAGAGAGAGAAATAAGCTGGAGGTGTTAATTCCTGGGGCATTGGCTCCTGCAGCCTCTCCTCCAAGAGCTAATTGCATATTCTTCCTCAGCTATGAAGGTACTCAATCCTCTTTCTGTTTACTCTTGTTTGAATTAGGTTTCCTTAACTAGCCCCCATAAGTCCTGACTCACACGTGGTTTGTGGTGAGGGCTAAGTGGGATGCCGTCTACCAAGTGCAGTCTAGCCTGGGTGGAAATACAGCCTCATCTCTGATATAAGTTCCACTGCTGGCCAGGCGCGGTGGCTCATGCCTATAATCCCAGCACTTTGAGAGGCTGAGGCAGGCGGATGACCCGAGGTTAGAAATTCGAGACTAGCCTAATATGGTGAAACCCCGTCACTACTAAAAATACGAAAATTAGCTGGGCATGGTGGCACTCGCCTATAATCCCAGCTACTCGGAAAGGTTGATGCAGGAGAATCGCTCCAACCTGGGAGGTGGAGGTTGCAGTGAGCTGAGATTGTGCCACTGCACTCCAGCCTGGGCGACAGAGCAAGACTCTGTCATCAAAAAAAAAGAGAGAAAAAAACAGTTCCATTTTCTCCCTTTCCCCTCAACTTTTCTTTTCGCCCACCAGACTGGAGGCTCAGGGGACTTGGACCGGGAAGAGGGTGTCGGCTGCTCTTCTATCTCTTCTTGCCCTCCCTTGTACTACTGGGAGCTGCAGCTGCCTGTTTTGGAGATACTTCCAGCCTTACCCCTCTTCTGGGCTCAAGAAAGAGGAGGAAGAGAGATAAGAACACATGACTCTGCTTGCCCAATGCTCTTGTCCTTTTCAGTCTTTTTGCTGTCACTGTCAAATTTGTGGGCCAACACTTGATGAGGCTTTGAAGGCCTCAATGTGGAAGGTGCTGGAGTGGCTCTCACAGGGGCACAAGTGTGGGACCTGGAGGAAGAGAGGACTGAAGCCCCCTGAAGTCTGCATTTAGCAGATGAATGACTCCAAATCCCCAGGATTTTCTCTTCCTTGCCTTCCTGTCTTCTGCTTAGTTAGCACAGGAGGCATGGGATAGGATTAAGGTGGCTCTGCGGTGTCAATTCCACCCTTCTTAGTAAACCCTCAAAGATGGGCAAACCTTGTCCATCCAAGGGCCCCGGTCAGTTGGCCCTGTGCAACCACCTCCTAGGCCTGAGCTTCAGATGGCAGGGAATCTGTCCACCTCATCACCGTGCCCATGACATGGAATAGAGGCCAGTGTGTATTTATGCAATGAATAAATGAGGGCATTAGTGGCTTTGCAAGGGAGAGACATCAAAAGAAAATGAGCTGCGTTGTATCCCGGGAAAAGAACTCATAATATTCATCATCTGCCAGAGATGGAGACAAAGGATGGAAAAGCCAGTTGTCACCACCCACAGCTGAAAGCAGGAATGGGAGGAAAAAAAAACAGCTTCATGTTTGCGCTGCTCAGAGTTCAGAATAGTCAAGAAAACGTCACATGATCTTCATTATCTCACTTAATCCTCACAACCACTCTTGGGGGCAGGTACTATTAATCCACTGTGCTGATGTGCAAACTAAGGCTCAGGAAGCAAAGTGCCTTGCCCAAGGTCAGACAGGTGGTGGGTCTGGTGTCCCAACTCATAGCTGCCCCTGGAAATTTCCATGGCCTCAAGATGCCACCATCAGCAAGAATCACAGAAATCATTTAACTTTCATGGAAGACGCATCCTGGCAGCTCTCCTCAGCTATTCTAGGAAGTCAGACAAGGCCAGGGCAGCTGTGTCAGAAAATATCTCTGCCTTGAGGTTTGAAGCTCTAGGAGCTCCCTGACCTCAAACCATCAGAGCTTCTGAGATGACTTAAAGAGACAGCTACAAGCATCTCCAACAGAGGGAAGATGTTTCTTGGATGCTCTTTTTTCCTTTTAATCTTACATTCTACTTGGCTCTCTCTTAGCCCCCACCACTGCCATTCAATTTTTTTCTTTGAAGACAGTCTTAAGAACGGCAGAAAGGTGATAGCTGCTGAAGCCGAGTGTGGGCACATGGTAATCACTGTTAGTTTCTCTACTTCTGCCTAAGTGTGAACATTTGCCCAGACTGAGGGTCCATGACAGGCAGGTTTGTGTCCTTTGGTGGAGGGCTGCTTGATCACTGGATTCTCCTGTAGTCAGGAAATATTATTTCCAAAGTCTGTTTAGATCAAGGGTCTGCAGAACCACAGCCTATGATTGGCTGCCTATTTTTGGAATTAAAGTTTTATTGGAGCACAGCCACACTCATTCATTTAATCATTCATTTAGTATCTGTGGTTACTAAGCAGATCTATGAAGGTAGAGTTGAGTAGTTGTGACAGAGACCTAATGGACAGATAGTCCTAAGATATTTACTATCTGGACTTTTAGAACATGTTTGTCTATTAGACAAATGTGGTTTAGATGATGATGATGATGATGATGATGACAATGATCATGATGGTGGGGATGATGACAGCGATGATGATCATTATGTAACTGACTTACCTTAAGGCATGCCAAGAAATGCGTGAGTGCTTCCTTGAACCAGATGTGGACTCAGCAGAAAAGGATGACAGCTGGGTGTGGCTTTAACTTCTCTTGAGAGGATCTCCTGGAAGAGGTAGCTAGCACTAAATAAAGGGATGGCCAAAAGACAAGGGACCAAGGGGAGACTGAAGACAACAAAAGGAAAGGTAACTCCATCACAGAAGTTTCAGCAGAGGATCCAAGCAGAAGAGCCCCCAGAGAACCCACAGAAACACCCTTGGTGGAAAATCTCAGCTTTAACACCTTTCCAAACCAGAGAAAGCAAAGCTGCCTTGTTGTGTCAGAAATGTCGCTTCCCCTTTCCTCTCTTCCTTTCCAACCAGAGCGGGTAATGAAAGAGCAGCTAGCAAGTGCAGAGGAGGTGCAGATGCAGTCAGCAGAGATTACTGGTTGACCCCACCTGTCCCTTCCACTGAGGTTGGCTTTAGCTGAGGAAGGGGTGGAGGAGCAGCACATTTACCTTTGAGAGGAGAGGGAGAGGTTGATCAATATCATGGATGGACACTGTTAGCTCCTGAATTGAGGCTGTGGCTGGGGACTGAGGTGACTTAGGTCCGCCTTGGCCACACAGGAGGTAGGGGCAGGAGAGGTAAGGGGACTTTCCTTCTAATTCAGGAGAAACAGAGAAAGGCGGTTTTTGACCACCTTCTACAAGCCATTCTTGTTCAATGTAACCATTACAGTGATAACAACGACAAGAGATTCATAGCCATGACCTCATTATGGCATCAGAGTAGTCTCTCCACCTTGTGCACTCCTACTCCTGACCATAAAGTCTGTGACTTTGAAGACAAGAGTCCTCTGACCTCACCCATCTGTCCATCCTCCTCTCTCGGTGGCCTCCCTCTGAATTCGAAGCTTCAGCCCCATGGATTGCATGTCCTGACCTGAAATTGCTATTCTCTTTTTTCTTTCTCCCTTGGTACCAGCTCTTCCTTGTACCAAATGCCTTCCTCTCTCCTTTACCTGTCTGCCTCCTCCTCAACTTGAAAGACTCTCTGATCACCGAATGTATCGTAGCCACTTCTTCCTGTCTTATTGGTCACCCTCTGTGGCCCTTATCACCATCCAAATAAGTCACTGGTGTGTGTAAACACGTGTTTGCCATGAGTCTGCCCAGGCTTCTATTCGGGTCTCACTATACCCTCAGCACTTAGCTGAGGGCCTGACACACAGCTGTGCTTTCTACATACAATCTTGCATTTTCAGAATATCGGTTCACATTATTTTAAAACAGTGCAGGCCAAACAAAACTTATCCCTAAGCTGCATTCATCGCACAGCTGCCTGTTTTGGATGGATGCTCCAGGAAGCTTTCTGAAATCTGAAAGTGGGGGCAAGGACTCATGGCCTCCAGAGCTCAGGGGACCACAGGGAAAGGCCTGGATGAGAAGAAAGTAGGCAGGGGAGATAAGGAGTTGCTGGAGGCCTGGGGAGGGCCCCAGGGAACCCAACTTCATGGGCAAGGCTCTTCCCGGAATGCAAGGCTCTGCCTAAACACCCTCTGCCCAATGACAGTCTCTGCTGCTACCAAGGACAACGGTCCCCAGACTATTCCAGCTCAGACTCAGAAAGAATTCTGCCTGTGAAAACAGAACATCATCAAATTGGGTTTATGATGCATGACTAGGTCCCAAAATAGTATCCACGCCCCCTCCCTTGTCCCACTGGAAGGCTCCGTGTGAGTTTCTTTATTTTGGAGTCACTGTCTGCAGGCTGCTCTAGCTTCCATTCTGTTTCTTCATCCTGCACGCGCTGCTGGCTAACTCTCAGCAGGAAAGCTGTGAACTCAATTCTTTTTTTTTTGTTTTTCAGATGGAGTCTTGCCGTGTCTCCCAGGCTGGAGTGCCGTGGTGCGATCCTGGCTCACTGCAACCTCTGCCTCCCAGGTTCAAGCGATTCTTCTGCCTCAGCTTCACGACTAGCTAGGACTACAGGCGACTGCCACCACCCCCGGCTAATTTTTTGTATTTTTAGCAGAGACGGGATTTCACTATGTTAGCCAGGATGGTCTTGATCTCCTGATCTTGTGATCTACCTGCCTCAGCATAAGCCACTATGCCCGGCCAAACTCAATTCTTAATTAAGTTCCCTTGCTGCAAAAAGTAACCACGCCCTCCCTCCCCCCTGCAACACACACAGAGGTGCCTCTGGTCTTTCTCTCTGTGCATCTGATGAGGTTGGATTGGAAGGGAGAGGGAAGAGATGAAGAGGCTGTTATTCCATGTCTGTTTTCTGTCCTTTATCCTCACTGAATTACATTCAGGTCCATGTAATAATAGACTTTTGAATAGTGACAGACTGGACTTCAACCTCTTCCACTTACCCACTTGCTGTGTGTCCCTGGGTAAGTTGCTTCACCTCTCTGAGCTTCAGTTTTCTCATCTATAGGTGGGGAAGAGATGGCATTAAGCAGACACCTAATTAAATGGTAGTGGTCCAGCAAGGTGGTCCTGCTGACTCCCACTTTACAAATGAGAAAAGCGGCTGGGAGCACCTCAGTGACTTCTCCAGCCATGGCGCGTGTTAGAGGCTCCGGCCTGGCTTTCAGGTCCCCAGTCTTGTTAAAATCTGACTGCTTCGTTGGTGTTTCCCACCAGGCCCTTCTCCTGTGTCTGGGTTCTCCCTCCCTGAGCCCTCCTTCCTGAAACCCCGCCTCTCGCTTTATTCTTTGATCACTTTCTCTCCCCAGCTACCCTGCTTGCTTTCAGTTCCTTGATGCACTGTCTCCCTCCTGCCTCGGGCCCTTTGCACATGCTGTTGTACCCTCCCCCCGGATGCAAGGCCCTCCCTTCCCCCACGCTGTGTCCAGTGCCTCCTTATCCCACAGTGCTCTGCTTAAGCTCCTTTTCCACAGAGAAGCCGGCCTCCCTGGGCCCCAGGGCTGTTTCTCCTGTCTCCTTCCACCTCTTACCTTAGTAATCAAACATGTGATTAAATATGTGTGGAAGGATGATGACAGCTGCCACATGAGCCTGTGAACCCCTCGAGCGCTGAGGTTTGACACTTCTTATCCACCATGTGATCCCCGGACCTAGAGCTATGCCTGGCCACAGCAGGGGCTCCATTTGTAGTTGTCAATATACAGACATAAGTGGTTGAATGGAGAGCTGAACGTATCCTCGTGCCCTCTGAAGGGAATCAGGTTGGTCTCGCAGACCACTCCATCTCTCAGCCGGGGCTTCTGATAGCAAAGGGTTCAGCTGCCCCCCACTCCAGGAGATGGCTCTGAGCCTCCACCACGTGCTCCCAACACCCAGCAAATGAGCTCGCCTGGCAAATGGAAGGAATCGTTAATTAATAAGTGGCTGGCTCTCTGGAAAAATACAGCTTGTACAAAGGCAGCGCTTTAAACAGTGGAGACCCAAGGCCATTTCTGTTCCCCCTACCCCCACCCTGCAATGCCTCTCCGGCCTCCACTCCTACTTCCCCACAGGCACAGGGTCCTGGGTTCTAGCAGGGGCCTCTGACATCAGCTCAGGAGATAGGGAGTCTTCCCTTGTCCTTTCCTTGACAAGTGGGCCGAGCTGGTGGGTTCTGTTAGCCCAGGGCTGAGCTTCCGGCAGAGCTGCAGTTCCTGCAGTGCAGACACTGGAGAGAGAACTGGGGTTTTGGCAGCAGAAGGGACAGAGCAAGTGGAAGGAGCTGTGTGCTGGGGGCTTCAGGTTTTTGTCGCTTTTAGGAGCAGGGCAAAGCGTCCCTCTGTATGTTGTCCTTTTTCAGAACAAAACAAAGCATATTATCATATCAGGGAAATTTTGGAGAAGAAATGAAAAAACATCTCTTACAAACGTAGCACACTGCAGGTGCAACACGGCGTGTTTTGCAGGCTTTGTGCACAGGCAGCTCTGGTTTTGCGTAGCTGGGGTCCTGGTGCAGAAGCCAGTGTGCTTTCACATTTTTTTTTTCATTCGAGGTAGTGTGTGAACATTTCTCGGATGGTGCTTCTAATGATCATGGTCTGTCAGCGGCTTCAGAATGTGACTTCCCCTTGGTGGCCTTGCTCTGTGTCACCTCCCAGTCCCTTCTCCCACCATGCTCACAACTGCTACCCTGACCTCCCCCAGGCCTTGTGTGTTGGTCCTGTTCTGGCCAGGGTCTGGTATGTCGGGTAACTCTGGACAAGCTACCAAACCTTTGTGAGCCTCTGTCCCCATCTCTAAACTAGAGCACAGTCAAGACGGCCCCTCAGAGAAGGGGGTGCTGTAAGGATTAGCTGAGCGGATTTGCAGCCCATGGCTCCCATAACGTATAGCCACAAACTGGGTGACTTAAAACAACAGAAATGTATTCTCGCTCAGATCAGGAGGCCAGGCATTAGAAATCGAGGTGGCAGCAAGGTCGCTTCCTTCTGGGGCCTCTAAGGGAGAAGTTGTTCAGGCCTCCCTCCCAGCTGCTGGGGATGCTGAAATCCTGGGGGTTCCTTGGCTTGTGAAGACATCACTCCAACCTCCACCTCCATCTTCCGGTCCTCTTCCTCTCTGTGTCTCTCTCTGTCCTCTGTCTTGCTTATAGGGACACCAATCATTGCATTTAGGGTCTTACCCTAAAGCAAGGATGATTTCATCTTAAAGTCCTTGACTAGTTACAGCTGCAAAAGCCCCGTTTTAAATAAGGTCAATTTCTCAGGCAGACGTGAATGAACCCACTATACTAAGACAAAAGAAAGGAAGTGGATAGACCCGAGAAATTAGCACTAGCCATACCAGAGATCAGAGATGCTCAATAAACACCGAGCACATTAACAGGCTTGCTGTGGGGGTTGCCTTCTCCCACCCAGGGAGAGAGAGGTGAGCAAGACTGACAGTGAACAAGGCTGACCCCTCATCTCCCATGCTGAAGTCAGAGTCCCCTGACAAAGCCCACGACCGGGTGCCGGTGGGGTTAGGTGGGACATGAAATGCAGGGGGTCTGGGGAGGAGAAGTAGGTATCCTTAGGGGCCCTCAAAAATGTTTTGCTTTACTTTAAAACAGAAAGAGAAAAGTCACTCTCATCCAGCCTGAATTATATTTGTCTTTATACCAATGCAGCTATAAAATATACTTTTTAAAATGTTTTTGAGGAAGGGGGTCTATGAAGGCAAGAACTCCTGAGGCCCAGGAAAGTCCCAGTAGGGGTCCTGACTCCTTGGGGAGGCCCGGAGTGAGGCATTTGCATGTGTTGCCGCTGTTCATTCCTTGGTGATGTAATTGGCATCGCTGTCCCCATTTTTTGGATGAAGGAAGTAAGGGTCTATGAATATTTGAGTTGTACCAACCCCAAGCCAGGAGGACCTTTGGCGCACTCTAACCTGGCCCCCAGGAAGTGGGCCCAGCAAGGGCAGGCACCTGCAGGGCTGCGCTGAACTCGGATGGAGCTGGGTCTGCAGCCTGGCTCTCCTGCCCTATCTTGTGACTGTTCTGCTTGCACCTGGCTGACCTAGAGGGGACGTGTCTCTGCCACCCAGATCGGCATGCTGGCTGCTCTCTTGATAAATCCACTACCTGATCTAGAGGCAGGCCGTGTCTTTGCCAAGCCCCCAATGACTGCTATGGAGAAAGGACATTGCATGCGGTCAGGGATGCTCATGCTCACTGGCACCAGCCCTCAGGAAGGCTGGCTGAGGACCACGTCACTAGAGGAGCTGGTCTTGCTTCTGGGACTAGTGGGGCAGAGTCTGTCTCCAGAGGTAAATGAGTCTTACCTGGTCCTCTGCCTGGAGAACATACAAATGAATGCAATGGAACCCCTCTCCTTCAGGAGTCCCATCCAGGTCGGGGAGGCAGACTGGAGAAGCCACTGAGGGCTTCCTGGAGTGTGTAGTAGTTCAGGTGAGACCAGAGTGATGACCAAGAGACAGACAAGTAAAGAGAGTGTGTGTAGGACAGGGCTTGGAAAGCACACAAGTGGAGGTCAGGGAGGAAGGGAACATTCTAGATTAGGGAGCAGCTGCAGACTCTGAGGCAGAAAGACTAGGACAGGGAGCCAGTGGAGAGAAGGTGGAGGTAAGGCCAAAGAGGAGGCAGGGGCCAGGGGACATGAGGCTTTGGGTCCTTCATCAAGAGATGGAATTTCATTCTGTGTACAATGGGAGGTGCTGGAAGATTTTAAACAGGGGAAGGATGTGCCCCAACTGATGTCTTTCTAGGATTCCTCCGGCAGTGGAGATCAGATTGGAGGGGAGGTTGGAGGGGTGAAAGCGAGGTGATTGTTGTTAGCTGGGTGACAAATATTGTAGGCTCGGCCCACAGTCCTGGCAAAGAAGATGCCGAAAAGCTAAGTATTTTTGGAGAAAGAGTGAGTCAAGGAAGCCTCCACAAGGGAGGTGGTACTGAGTAGGGTTTTGAAAATTGAGTAGGAGTTTGCTCAGCAAGCGAAGGCTAAGGGGTTTCTCCTGATGATGAGGCCAGCACATATGAAATTCCACAAGGGTGACTCTGAGTGGCTGGATGGTGCTGAAACACAACCAGTAAAGGGGGGTGTGAGGGGAGGGGCCGTGGAGAGCCTCCAGTATCATGCCCAGAGCTCGGGCACTGTCTCATAGATAGTGGGAGCTCTAGAAGCCACATCTTTAGTTCACACATTTAATTACAATGAAAGGACTGGGAAGCATTTTACAGGCGGAAGGCATGAATGAATGACTCAAATACACTGTAAAATCCATCTTTAGAGAATCGAGAGCAGATGATGATGCCGGAAGGAACGTTCCCAGTGTTTCGTGATTACTCTCTCTGCTTGTTCCCTCTGATGTCTCGGGCTCCAGGGCAGAGGCCATGGCAGCAACCAAGGATGAGAGAAAACCCCACAGGGAGAAACAGGGAAGGCGAGATCACACCCAACCCAAAGGGGGTGCCCCCACCATCACAGGGGCAGACGGGCTGAACAGCCATCTTCACAATGACAAATTTATAAATTTTAACAGAGAAGCATTTGTCTTAACATGCATAAGAGAAAAGTACTCATCCAACTCATTATTTTACATATGGTGTTGCTAAGATGGAATTAAATGTATATAAGAAATGAGTCAACCCAAAGTAAAACAGTAAGTAAAAGACTGTAGAAGATGACATTGGCTATAGTGTAAGGGATAGTCTGGGAGGCACTAAGAACAGTACCTCCTGGGGTGAGGGGGGCGTGGCGGCTGCAGAGTTGTCCATCAGTCTGCCTGGTGGGGCAGAAGCAATCTGAGGGGGCTGGAAAGTGCTGCTTTGTAAATGGACAGAAAGGAAGGGATGCCGATGGACGCTACTGGGATTCAGTGCAGCAGTGAACTCGCTCGCTGTAGTACCTCCAGCACAGCGTTCCTGTACCCGGCTGGGTGGGTGTGCTGTGAGCTCACTACAATTTCCACCTCCCCCTGAGGTATGAACTCAGAGACAGCTGGCAGCGGGGCTCTTTTCTGCAGAGCTTGGTCTCTAAGTTGCCATCATGGATTGACACCGAGGCCCTTTCACTGGAAGGACCATCACAGGGTACAGAGGCATGGGCAGCTGTCCTCCCACCACACAATACCATAATCGTCATAGTGATAATGACGCACATGTCACAGCTAGCAAACTCCCAGCTGGGGCCTGCCTCGTGCATTTCACACGCACTCCTAATTTATTCCTCATCCAACCTAGTGAGGTGGGTACTGTTACCCTTTTTCTACAGGCGAGGAAATGGAGACTCAGAGAGGTGGGTGCATTGCCCAAGGTCACAGGGTTGTGGCAGAGCTGGAATTCCAGCCCGAGTCTGGCTGATTCCAAGGGCCAGAGTTTGCATGAACAAGCTGGAGACAGTGCTGCGGCAGCCCCGAGGCCAGGTTGGGCTGTAGATGTGTTTGGTTTGGCTCGATCGGTGTTTAATTCTTTCTAATTGGCTGGCAGCATCTCAGGACTAGAGATTTCACATGAAAACCAATCATTCTGGCTTCTCTAAGCAGAGCTGGGCCGTCCAGCCACCTGGGCCTGCCTCCTTACCTGGCCACATGCGTGGGGCTGCCCCCGGAGCCAAAGCCTTTGGTCTGTGCTTTTCCACAGGCCCCGCCAGTCCCTATTGTCCCTCTCACCCACTCACCTCACCCACAACCCATGGGGCAGGTATGTGCCTTTACCATGGTGGGCATCAGGACAGTCTGAGCCTCCCGAGCAGAAAAGGTCTGCTTGGCCTCCACACAGCCTTGGGTCCCACTCAGCAAAGCCTGAGCATGAAGCATGCCCTGTGTCCACATCCCCAGTGGGGAAACAGAGGCCCAGAGAGAGGGAGGAGCATTATGTTCTTACTGTTGCTGTAATAGATGAATTTACTGCCTAAAAACAACATCCATTTATTCTCTTATAGTTCTAGAGGTGAGAAGCAAAAAACAGGTCTCACTGGCTAAAATTAAAGTATCAGCAGGGCTACGTTTCATCTGGAAGCTCTAGGAGAGAATGCTTCCCGTCGTCTTTTCTAGCTTCTAGAGGCTGTCTACATTCCTTAGCTCGTGGCTTCTTCCTTCATCTCCAAAGCCCAGAGACACACGTCTTCATCTCTCCCTCCAGCCTCCCTTTCAGGAGAGCCTTTGTGAGGCCACTGAGTACCCCTGCTTAACCCGGATATTCTCCCGACTCAAGACCCTTGCCCAAGGTATGGTGTGAGTAGCAGGAACAGCGGGCAGGGACACTCGGGGCAACATTCTCCTCAGTTCCCCTTCCGGATACCTTCTTGTGCACTGCCCTGCTGTTTAAATTCTGATGTTTTATGGGGAACTGAAAGAGGCAGGTGCAAGATTAGGATAAAAGCCAACTGAGGAGGCCTCCAAGTTGCAGGGAGCGAGGACATGGGTCTTCACTGGTGCAGCACAAATGCGACCCATAATAGGGACGTTAATGGAAACAGCAGCTCTGAGGTCCTTGGCCCTGCTCCTGTGCTCCCCAGCTTCCCTCATCACCTTGGCAGACACCTATGTCCCCCATGCCTGCCTCTCTCAGACCCCAGCCTCCCATGAGCCTTTCCTGAAATGCAAATCTGAACATTTCCTTTCAAACCCTCCCTGGCCTCCGGATCAAATTCAAGTTCAGTGCCCAGCATTCAAAGGCTCCACGGCTGGCACTGCTCCCCGCCCCCTGCTGCCGCCCTCCGCTACTATCTCTGCCTTTTGATCTGGAAAAAGCCTTGGCTTGGGGGCCAGGAGCCTAGTGGTTTGTTTTTTTTTTTTTTTTTTTTTTTTTTGCCTTGATGACATCAGGCATATCCCCATTTCACATACAATTGTCATCTGCACGACACCAAAATCTTGTGAGTGGTTGGTCCATTTCTCAAATGAGAAAAAGTGCCCAGAGAGGCCAAGTAGATTCCCCCACATCACACAGCTAGTAAGAGGCAGACCAGCAGTCTCAATTCAGCCTTTTTGTCTCCCCTGAGGCTGCTCACGGCCCTGCGCCATGGGCTTGACAAATGTGCAGAGGGCGTGAGGCTGGCGGGCTGTCCGGAGTGGCTCACAGTTGGGCCTCCAGCAGCCTCCTGTTGGGAAGCGTCGTAAATTAAAAGCCAGCGAGGTGGCCAGGCTCAGACGGTGTCCCTGATGCTGGAAGAATAATTCATGGCACAGGACTGGTTCTGGAGATGGCAAAGCCTGATAGGACTCAGCTCCTGCCTTGCCCAGGCAGCTGTGTGGCCTGGGTGGGTGCCCTTTCCCCACCACCTGCTGTGAGGCCAAGGCTAGCGACGTCCCCTCTCTTTGCTGACCCTTTCTCTCCCTCCATGATTTCCTCTCACTCATAATGGAGACAATCTGAACCGATTCCACAGGGCAGTGTCTAAGAGGGTGCTCAGCAGGCATGGGGTCTCTTAAGGGCTCCAAACCCACCGTTCAGTACAGGCAGTTCATGAGCAACTCAAATTCACTGCAAACCCTCCCAGCCTCTCCTCTGGGTGTAGCTAGCAAGGCTACGGCTGGCAGGGCCCCACGGATTACTTTATTTACCCCTAGCTTGGGGTTATTATTTTCATAACTCCATTAGCAGGCGGAGGGGCATGACCAGGGAAGCCCACACAGTGCCTGGACATTTTAGCTTCAGCTTGGCTCTCTGCTCCACTTGGTCAAATTCCAACTGTGTTCTTGGCTCACAACACACCTACCGTAACAGCAACCTAAAAGCTCCAAAGCCTCCTCCCTCTGTCACCTTTGCCTTCATGTGGTACGTTTCACAAAGTTGACTATCTTTGTCCATCACATTTCTGTTATTTTTTTCCCATTTATTTGTTTTATTGCATTTTAGGTTTTGGGGTACATGTGAAGAACATGCAAGATTGTTGCATAGGTACACACGTGGCAGTGTGATTTGCTGCCTTCCTCCCCATCACCTACATCTGGGATCTCTCCCCTTGCTATCTCTCCCCTGACAGAAGTACATTTCTGTTATTAACACGCACCTGGTATTTGCAATATACATATGTGTAATTTCATCTTTATAAACTCTTTAACCAAATACACTTTGATAGACTCAGAAATTTTCCTTCTTTTTAGTTCCAGCTCTAACTCCGAGCTCAGATTCATTCCTTATCTGTAACATGGGATGGGGATGGGGATGATATAACATACACCCTCAAGGATGTTTTGAATTTTCAGTCATTCGTTCAACACATTTCATTGAATAGCTACTATGTGTCAGGCAAACTGCTATGAGCAGGAATAGGATGGTGAACAAAATTAGCATGGCTCCTGCCTGGATGGCGCTCAGAATTGAGGAGAGACAGGCAGTGGCAGTCATGAGAAACTATACGAGAACATATTGTGTCAGCCTCTCAGGAAACAGGCTGGGGGCTGTGAAAGGGGGCAAGAGAATGCTTCAGAATCAGAGAGCAGGGGAGGACAAATGGGGCTGGGCAGGTTCCAGGAAGAGTGCAGAGCTCTGGGAGGCCCCCCAGGAGGATGAGCTGGTGTGGTCTTTCCCCAGCTCTGGGCCTCAGCTTCCTCATCTGTGGAATGGGCGTGGCAGCATTTCAGCTTTGTGGGGCTTTTTGAGGGTGAAATGAGGAAAGGCACAGAAAGGGCAGTTTCCAGCTGGGTGTAAGCTTCAGTGCAGGGCAGCGCACACTCTTTCCTCTGTGTGTGAGGAGACCCGTGGGCGGGGACAGGAGGCTGGGGTTTGCAGGAGCCACGGGAACAGCCAGCCTGGGTCGAGATCCCAGCTCTGCCGATTGCCAAGCTATCGCAGAGGAGGTCCCCTTGGGTGTATAGAAGACTTGACGTACAGCTGCCCCAGACCAGGAGAAACATGGGAGGGTGGGCATGCCTGAGAGGAGCCCCCAGGACCCCAGGGCACCCCTGGTAACCCATAGAGGGCTTGATCAGCAGGCACCAAGCTGGGCCTCGGCGGACAGGGGCGACTCAGACGTGGTCCTGGCTCGAGGAGGTTGCCGTGGGCTGATGGAGAAAGATCCAGTAAACTAAACGAACGGTCCCAGCCCCCAGCCCGGGGTGGCCAGCATGGGACAGACACGGCCCAGGAGGCCGGGCAGCCCGCGTGTTTCTGCAGGCGTCTGGGCTCCATCTAGACGGCGCTGGGATGCTGGAATCTGCATCTGCGCTGCACTGGACGCTGGGGAGACTTTCACCCGCTGCAGGGGGCGCTGCTGGAGGGAGGGGGGCTGCTGGAGGGAGGGGGGCTGCTGGAGGGAGGGGGGCTGCTGGAGGGAGGGGGGCTGCTGGAAGGAGGGGGGCTGCTGGAGGGAGGGGGGCTGCTGGAGGGAGGGGGGCTGCTGGAGGGGCGGGCGGGCTGCGGCCGGCTGGGGGTGGTGCCAGTCTGCATGCGGAAGCCGGAGGAAGGCTGCGTGGGCGGATCGTCCAGCGAGGCCCGGAGGGACCGCGGTGTCCGATCCGCCAGTCTGAGGGGGGAAAGGCGGGCGGCAGAAGCGGCGCGGGCGGCAGCCGAGCGCGGGGGCCTGTGCGGGTGCCCCGGAGGGCGGGCGGGGTGCGGGCCGGGCTGCGCCCGGACGGAGGCGGCCCAGCGGCGGCGTCGGTGGCCGCACGCTGCCCCCTGGCGGCCAGGCGGCTCCCCGCAAACGCGAGCTCCTTTGTTCCGCGCGCCGGGCTTTGGCGGCCCAGGCTTGCTGGCGAGTCTGAAGCCCGGGCTTCCAGAGAGGGGGTGGCCGGGGTGCCGGGGCCGCGCGGGGAGCCGGGGGAGCCGGGGGAGCCGTGGGAGCCGGGGGAGCCGAGGATCCAGTCCCAGCCCTGCCGCCCGCTGGCGGCGAGGCCCGGCTCCCCAGCCTGCCCAGAGCCCCAGTCTCCCGCTGCTGCAGTGGGAGGAAGGCCGCACCGGTTCCCTGGGTGTGGGGCGCTGATTGTGGGGTTCTTTGTGCACACGTGGCTCGGGCGCCTGTCGAGGCCTCCTTGCGGCTTGCCCCATCCGGTTTCCCCGCACAGCCACGCCGCAGCTCCTGCACCAGCTGGCGGGGCCTTTGTCTCCCCCTGACCCTTTGTCAGCACTACTAAGAAATCCACTCACACTCACCCTTTTGTGAGATTGAGTAGAATTGTAGAGATTTGGAGGCTGGAGGCAGGCATCCCCTGCTCCTCCCTCCCCACCCTTCTTTCCCGTTCTCATTCTCTCCTCAGCCCTGCTCGCAAGAGTCCTCCCACCAACCCCCACACACCTTGCCCTGCAGCCATCAGTGTAGAGAACGTGCCCTCGGGCCTGGCCCTTCACCACCACCGCCCCCACCTTCTCAAGCACAGACCACCCTGGTCCCTGAAGGAAGCTGAGTGGAATGTCTCAGGGAAGGGTGTGGGGTGGATCTGTGCTCAGGACCACCTTTCTCCAGACGGTCTGCCCCAATGCACCCTGCAGCCATAGCGCCCTTCTTTAATTTGGTCACATTATGTCCCACCAGGTACAGGAGGAAGAGACAGAGAGAGGAGGCATGGAAGGAAGAAGGAATAAAGGAGGGAAAGAAAAGAGAAAAGGAAAGGAAGGAAGAAGGGAAGGAGAGAAAGAGAGGGAGGGAGAGAAAGAGGGAGGGAGAGAGGGAGAAAGGGCAGGAAAGAAAGAAGGAAATGAATGAAGACATTTGCTGAGGCTGCGGTGACAAAGTATTACAGACTGAATGCGTAAACAACAGAACTTTATTTCCTCCCAGTTCTGGAGGCGAACAGACTGCCATGAAGGCATCAGCAGCGCTGGTTTCTGCAGAGGCCTCTCCGTGGCTTGCATACCGCCGCCTTCTCACCGCATCTTCACGCGTCTTTCCTCCTGTACCTGTCTGTGTCCTAATCTCCTCTTACAAGGACCCCAGTCATTTTAGATTAAGACCCACCCTGATGGCCTTATTTTAACTTAATCACTTCTTTAAAATTTCTATCTCCAAATACAGTCACATTTTGAAGTGCTAGGGGTTAGGGATTCCGTAGAGGAATTTGGGGGACATGGCTTAGGCCATAGGAACAGAGAATCCGCATTGGCTCTTGCCAGTGTTTGGGCGCTGTAGTGGCTGGACAGTGGCTCAAGGACCCAAAACAAAACATAACTGATGACATGGAAATCAGGAGATTTCCCGGGAAACCTTGGATTTTCCTTTCCTCTTGACAACAGGATCCTGGGTTAGCCTTCGGACTGAGTGGAGCCTGTTTTCAGAGGATGTTCACTCTGTGGTCCACTTCTTTCACCACTGTCACCTGTCCAGGTTCTTCAGGGAGCTGAGCTTGAGACCCAGCTGTGGGAAGAAAGTGTGTGTCTCAGTCCTGGCAGGCTTGGCTGGAGAGGCAGTGTTCAGAGGATCTGGGGATGTGGGCTGCACAGTGGGGTAAAGCTGGGACTTAGGCAGGCCTGGGTTTGAACCTGAGCTCTGCCATCTGCAAGGTGTGTGTGACTCTGGGCATGTGGTTACCCGTCTGGGAGCCTCAGCTTTCCCTCTGTAAAATAGGCACAGGGATGCTTGCTGCCCAGAACTGCGTTAGAATTGAGTCAAGTGAAGTAGTTGATGCCCAGGCCCTCAGTCAATGCCCATCCCGAGCCCACCGCAGCCTCAGTAGATTTCCTCAGGCATGAAGCTCATTTGGGCAGTTTTTTTTTTTTTTTTTTTCTCGTTCCTCCCCCTCCTCAGTGCTCAGCAGGGGAACCACATCTTCAGATAGCCGTTAAAAGTCAACACATTCAGTGGGTGGCAGTGGGTGAGTTCTGGGCTCAGACTCAGGAATTTGAGATTCATCCAGCCCCAGCTTTGCAAAATATCTCCATAACCTTAGGCAAGTGGCTTCTTCTCCTACCCGTGCTTCCCCCTTCAGGGGAGTGAAGGCAGCAGGAATGCCATGGCTGGTGTCACAGTGGCGAAGGGGAGCTGAGATTTGCCTAATGTCCCCAGATGCTGAGTGCTCTGTGTACACCCAGCATACAGCAGATTGTCGCCAAAAAGTTTCCGTCCCTGCTTATCCCCTATGGATAAGGGGCATGTGCAGCTTGTGCCCCTTATCCATAGAGGGAAACTGAGGCTCTGACAAGCCTGAGTCACGCAGATTGGAGAAAGAAAGAATTTGACCCAGGAAGGTCCCATCCCAGTAGAGTCTGTAACTCTCCCTCAACAAGGCCACCTACCGAGAGGAAGGGCAGGGCCGCCAGGAGCTCCATTTATGGGAGGTCTGTTGGGCTCTTCCCGGTCTATTTTCTTTGACCCAACCACGAGAGTTTTTGGAATGCGTTTAGGAGTTAAGTGTTCTGTGTGTTCCTAAGGAGAGGCGACTCTGATTTTGGAGGAATTTGGGTCTGGAGCGGACTTTGGTACATAGGGGTATTTGACCAAAATCCTTTGATTTTGAACCAATCCTTCAGAGCACATACGTGGGTTAAGGGGAAGCTTTTTATTCATTCACTCACTCACTCAATCCTGCATTTACTGATTCATTCATTTGCTCGGGATGTATTTATTGAGTGCCTATTAGTAGTGCCAGGCTGAAGGCTAGTGAATAGTGCCAGGCAGGGGCTTGGATAGAACAAAACCAAGCCCCTGCCTTTTTGGAGCTTCACAGGTGAGGGGGTACGGTGATGGCATTAAACCCGTCACGTGGCATTGCGTGCTAAAAGGAACCAGACAGCAAGGTGAAGGGATGGAGAGTCCCAAGGACGCACAGGGGAGAGCAGCCTTCACATGATAGGGAAGGAAGGAGCAGCTCTGTCCTGGTGGCTGTAGCGGAGACCCGGATGAATGGAGGAGCCACCTTTGGCTGTGTGGGCAAGGGTGTGCCCGGCACAGGGGACAGAAGGTGCAGAGTCTCTGACGCGTGGATAAGAAGCAGGTAGTGAGGCCCTTGTAGGGCCAGGTGAGGGCTTTGGATTTTATTCCATGTGAGTGAGACGGAAGCCACTGGAGAACTCGGAGCAGGGGACAGACAGGATCTAACTTCGACTTTAAAAGACCACTCTGTCAAATTGGTGGGGAGTGCAGCTAGGAGGTCCCCAAAACCACCGGCTTGGCCCAGGCGTGCTGATAACATGGCCGGCACAGGAGGGACATGTGCGGCAGCAGTGGTCGGGCTGGAGGTGGGGCAGCTGCCTTTGAGGACCGATTGGCAGGAGTGAGGCATTGAGGTGGAAGTGTGGCTTGAGCCTGAGCACCGGGAAGGGCGGAGGTGCCAGCTGCGGAGATTGGGTCTGGTCTGGCCTCTGTGTCACCAGCCTATGTGCCTGGCGCTCACACCTGCCTTATTCAGTCCTCAGACAGCTCTACAGGTGCAGATCACCAGCACCTGTTTATTTTATAAGACATTACAAAGGAGAGGCGACACTGGGCTTCAGGAGGGAGCGGAGCCTTGTAGTTGAGCAAGCTACCATGTGGGCCTCCGCCGTCCCGCCAGCACCTCCTGGGCTCCAGGCCTCCAGTCAGTCCTGGAGTATTGAACTCGTGTAAAGGCTGGCACTGTCCCCAGCTCAAAGGTGAGAAAGCCAAGTTCAGGAACTGGACATAGCTGCCTCGCTGTGGCCCTCGGCACTGGTGGCCTCTTTCCAGGGGTACAGCAATGGACACCAAGAGGTTTGCTGGGGAACAACCACCACCTCAGTATGGGTAATGCTCAGGGCACCCCTGCTGCAGCTGGACATGGGATAGCCTCTCCCGGGACGGATCCTTGCCACGTTGAGCTGCTGCCTGTCAACAAGCAGCCACCTCTATTGCTCCCCAGCATGGAGCCCACAAATGAAGACCCAATACCTCCTTTGTGAGTGTGTGCCTGTGTGTGTGTGGCAGGGGAGTGGGGCATTGGAAAGGTGCCCCGCCTACCTTCCCCAATGCCAGACCCTGCCAGGCAAAAATGTGTGTATCCGGAGGAGGAAACTGAGGCTGCATCAATCCTCCCTTCACAGACTGTGAGTTCATCTGGGCAAAGCCTGGTGCTCACGGAGAACCATTGCCCAGGGCCTGGCATACATTTGGAATGCAACAAACATGAGCTGAATGGAGACACCAGTGGATTGCTTATTTGTTTTGAGGGATTCTGTGTTCGCCGTGTTACTGGATCTACAATAACTGAAGCAGTGACTGCAAGTCGCATTTTACAGGGGCTCAGAGAGGGGATACTGAGCTTGAGCAGCCTGCCCAGGCATGCAGGCAGGGCTGGGGAAGGCAGCTCAGACCCCATTGCCAGTTCTAGACCCCTCTTCTTTCTCCATTGTTTCTGCTGTGCCAAATGAGGAAGGGGAGCCTCGTGGCATCATTGAAGCCAGGATTCAAGGCCCAACTCACTCTGTGGCTTTGGGACAGCCCCTTCCCTTCTGTGTCCCACCTCTAAAATGGAAAATTATAGTTCATACCTTAAAGGATGAGCACAAACATTAACACGACCCTAACACACTGTGTTAATCACAGGAGCTGCCCTTCCTGGGGGATCAACAGGTGCCAGTCACCTTTCTAAGCTCTAACAAGGGGGTACGTGCATCATGTCATGTAATCATCGCAAATCCCTGTGAAGTTGACACTGCTATATGCCCGTTTTGCAGGTGAGAAAACTGAGGCTAGTGGTGTATTAACTTCTGATACTACTTGTAAGTATCAGAGCCAGTTGGCCTGAATGGTAACGTGCTGAATGTCTTATTGTTATCCATGCTTTTGAAATCCATGCTCTTTGGGTGTAAGAATACTAAGGTTTGATTTCTTCCTCTCCCTGACCTCCACCACTAGGGGAGGGGTCCCTGGGGGAGGGATCCCGGGGCCCTGAGGGCTGAGACACTGCCTGCCGGCTGCCGACCCTGGGAGCTCCTCCCAGCTGTTCTTGGCTGGGCAGACGCCTTGCCTGGGGCAACACTGCCTCCCAGTGGCGAGGATGCAGCATAGCGCTGGCTCAGGCTCCACAGACCACAGTATCCTCAGGAAAGGATGTTACTCCCCGCCAGAGACCAGAGACCTCTGGCAAATAAAAGCCGAAAGGTCCCCTGTGTGCTCTAAAATTATCTATACCCATGCATTTCCCCGGTGCAAAGAGTAAGCAAGTATTTGAGTGTAGGCTTCTGGAGATGAAGTGGAAGCGGCATTTCCAGTCCTGTGGCAGTGACATGCTGATAGAGGTTTAACCACCGGCTCTGGAGGGGTGGAAACTCTGCTTCACAGCATTTACCAACTTCTGCGGTGCAAACGCTACCAGCGTGGCCAATTTCAAAGAACCAGCACGAGGTCAGTGAACAGAGTGTTCAAGAGATCTCACCATCAGCTTACAGCTGCAGCCCCAGCACCACTCACATTGAGAGTCTGAGGAACGCGGTGTTCTTGGGGTCTCAGATCTCACCCGGCTTGAGGTTAAGCTTCCTAAATATTTTTTTGTGTGAGTGATCATACATACATTCACATCTACTGGGTTTTTTTTTGTTTTGTTTTGCTTTTTTAACAAAAGGCGAGATGGGGCCGCAGGCCTTTCTCTGTAACTTGCTGTTTCTGCTTAAGGATCACGGCCATCTCTGTGGGTCAGCATGGGCAGAAGCTGCAGGCTCTGGTGCCTGACTTTGCACTCAAAGGAGTACTTCCATAGCTCAACCACCTTCCACTCAGGACCATGCGGGCGACTTCTACGTTTTCTGTTTCCACCTTCAGTGCTGAACTATGCATCTTCATACTCATATTTTTAAATCTAAGGAATAGATTTTAAAGAGTGAGGTTACCAAAAGATGTTTGTGGATGTACAATAAATATTTCCAGAATTCCTAGCAAGATGGTTGTAGCAATTAACACTTCCACACCAGTGTATGAGAATGACATTTTCCCCACATCAGAGGTGTCCCACTCTTTTGGAGCACTGTGAATCTAATGAGTGAAAACAATATTGCATTTTCAAAATGTTGCATTTTCCTGATGACAAGTAAGATGAATTTGTCTTTGAATATCCTTTGCCCATTTTAGATGACTTTTTGTCTTTAACTTATTAATTTATAGGAGCTTTTCATATACTGAAAAATATTGATTGTTTGTCTTATATGCAACGTTTCCCCTCAAACCTTTCGACTCTATTTATGATTTCTTTTGCTATATAAAAATTTAAGCATATTGCAAAGGCAACTACTTTTACTTCTTAAGGCAACTGGGCTTCCTGTCTTGCCTAAGAAGATTCTCTCCATCCAATGTTATTTTCCTAAATAACTTCTGTTATTTTCACTTTGTTTTTTACATTTTGATTCTTAATTCACTCTGAATCTTTAAAAAAAAAGGGTGTGATCAATATAGCCAAGTTTAGGTTTTCTTTCAAATATGCAATACCATTTATTCTCACTAAAATAAAATGGCACTGTAAGTATTACATTTCCATGTAAACTTGAGTATGTTTCTCAATATTCTAACCTGTATTTTTGTTCTCTTGTGGCTCATTACCCTGTTTCATCTTTGTTGTCTGCCGTGTTGGGTTTCCTTTTGTTGTTGTTGTTTGTTTCTGTGGTAATGCCACACGGTTTTTATTATGGTAGCTTTACAGTAAGTTTAGATGTTTTCCCTTGCCAATAATGCATTGCATTGTTTTGACATTCGTTCTTCCATAAGAACTCAGAAATGTTTTCCTTTTCAAAAATATTGGATTTAATGTATGTGTTAATTTGGCCATAATGAACATTTTCGTGGTTTTTCATCTTCTTATTTAGGAGTCTAAGATTTCTTTTGTCTTATTCTCAATAACACAGTTAGCTTTAATCATACAGGTGCTGTATTCATTGTGTTAACTTTGTGATTAGATATTTTATAATTTGTTTTTGAAGTAAATCATTTCATTTCTGTGTTTTCTTTTTTATTTTACTTCTAAATGGTTAGTGCCGATGCATTGATTTCATCAGGACCTTCAAAGAAAGGCATAACTGAGAATATTTATTTCCCAAATCTTAGCTCAAGTCAATATGAGGAGAACTGGGCTTCACTTGGGTCCAGTTGGTGATGAGAGTAGAGATCACTAGCTCCCATGGCCCCCTGGGCCGCGGGCAGTTCCTCCCAGCTGACCCCTCTTCAGAGTCCTTGCATGGCCTGCTCAGGAGGCAGCATGATCAAAGATCGTCTTGGCTGAGGGGGTGAGGCATCCAACTGACCCTGCCTGAGTGCCGGGTGCCTGTGGCCAATATCCTGACTCACTCTACCTGTTTTTCCATCTATAAACCAGGGATCATAAATGTTGACTCCTAGAGCTTCACACAGCATAGGAGTCCAGTAGAGTTCCCTTTCTCTTTCACCTCCTTTAATCAGACTAAATCTGATCATTCACTAGCACCCTTATCTACCCTTCTGCAGTTTGCCATCACTGTAAATCAACATGTCCTCAGGGCACGTTCAGAGGCCCCTGTGTAGGGGCCTTCCCTCCACATCCGCTGCTGGCATTGGAGTGGAACTGAGTTCTCTGAATCACCGTCTCTTACACACCAGCCACAGAGTTGCCCTCCGACACTGAGTGAGTGCAGAGCTGGTTTCCAGGACAGTGGACCCCCGACAGACAGGTGTGAGAAGACACCACCTGCACCCGGCCCTGGTCTTTTCAATCCACATTCCCTGAAATGACTTGGGCTTCTCTCCTTGCCGTTGTGGGGCTCAGATAAAGCCTATGGTGGCTTCAGGAAAGTGGACTGTCTCCCTGCTTGCTGGAAGAGGCTGGAATGACTCGGGTCTCAATGTTGGCTGCCACTCTTGTGATTTTTCCCCTTCCTTCCCTCACTCATGAGCTTACTGAGTCAGCCTGTTATTTGCTAGCTATTTAGGGAGCACTGCCAAGTATTCTAAGCTCTGGATGAGACATAAAAGGATTGTATTAGTCAGAATTCTTCAGAGAAACAGAACCAATGGGAAAAATGGATAGATAGATAGATGAGGTTTTTTTTTTTTTTTTTTTGTTTTTTGTTTTGAAATAGGAATTACTCACGAGACTATGGAGGCCAAGAAAGCCCACTATCTGTGATTCGCAAGTGGAGAACCAAGAAAACTGGTGGTGTCCTTCATCCTGAATCTGAAAGCGTGAGAATCGGGATGCTGATGGAGGTCAGCCCTGGTCTGAATCTGCAGACCTGAGAGCCAGGAGCACCCATGCCCAAGGGCAGAAGAAGACACATGCCCCCACTCAAACAAGGAGAGCAAATTTACCCTTCGACCTTTTTTCTATTTGGTCCCTCAACAGAGTGGATGGTACCTAATCACATTATTCAGCCTATTGATTTAAATGCTAATCTCCAGAGACACTCTCACAGACACGCTTAGAAATAATGCATCCCAGCTATCTGGGTATCCCTGAACTCAGTAGAGTTGACACATAAAATTCTTCATCACAGGGGTGGAACCTTGGACAGTTCATCACAATAGATGTTTGTCAACTGAAGGAATGAACATCAAGGTTCATACCCTCCAGGGAAGCTCAGCAGAGCTGGCAGACCAGAAATCGGACCTCCCGAGCCACTGGTCAGGGAGAACCTGAGGGTGAGCCCGGCCCATGGAGGAGGAGGTGAGGGCAGCAGTGAGAATGAAGATGCTGATGGGGGCAGAGTGGCAGGTGTGGGAGTCAGGGCTGAGTTTTGAGTCTGTCACTGGCTGTGAGACCTCGAGCGCGCCGCTCTGCCTCCCTGCATCTCTGTTTTGTTATCTGTACAGTCAGGCAAGGCTGTGTGGACGGGGCCTGGCTCAGGAGTGCACTGGGGGAGGCGAGCCACTGACATACTTCGTCATGGCGCAGTGTGATTAAGTGTGGCTTTCCTCTTGCTCGTCCCAGCTGAGTTTCTGAGGGCAACCCTGCAGCTGCCAGCGTTCCTTCTGCTCCCTCCCCAGACAGGCTTGTTTTCTTTCTTTGTAGTTTATGTGCTGGTAATCCTCTTGTCCCTGGCACCATGCATCCATCCTCTTTCTTGTTTTCTTTTGCTGATGTGGATTTTTCTTAATTTTTATATCCATCATCATTTTGCTTAGATTTTGGAAGGGTGTGGAAAGTCTAAGTACCATTCCCCACTAAGAGGCACCAGAGCTCCTTGGAGTAAAGCTGGATTGTCCAACTCCAGGTCTGGAGCAGGAAATGTACAAGATGAGTCTGGACTCTCTTGTCATGCTGGAATTAAGATGTGATCAAAGACTTCCAGGAGAGAGGGTCCAATTTGAAGGGCCCCGCCACTGTCCTAGGATGGGATAATTGTAGCATCAGAAAGAATACTGGCTGCAATGGATTGAAATGCAGCAAATGTACAAAAGCTATGAGCTCATAATGAAGCTACTAGTTCTTTTTGAAGGGGGCTAGGGTACCAGTTCATTATCCTAAAAATTGATAAATAAAGGGAAAGAATACAATACTTACCTTGCCTTCCCTCTAAAGACTATAGCTCAGGATAAGAAAAGAGTTGATGAGAGGAAGCTCTTTTTAGAAGGTCAAAGCTAACACTTGCAGGAAGAATGATAAAATGGAAAAATTAATCTTTTATAATACCAAATCAAGCACTCTATCTCGGCAATGATCATGAATGTCTGTTAAGACTCACATGGGACCGACTGATGTGGTTGCCTATGCTTGACAGACCCGGCAGTCACGACCTCACACGGAATGATTTTAACATCACCAAAGGGGGACGCCCAGGCACGATGCACCCCCCACATAGTAGGAAGTACATGAGCTCCACCTGGCAGGTATTCTCACCAAAAATGACAACCAGAATTTAATCAAGATTCTAGAACTAAGTTTCCAGGATATATGTGGGAGAGATGAACGGGTAAGCAACATCAGTCAATCAGTCAGAGCCATCATGTAGGAAATTCTACAAGGAAAAAATGTTACCCAGTTTCTCAGAGAAATTAATATCAGTCAGGTGTCAGATGGAGAGAATCACTAGGGCTTAAGAGAGAATTAAGCAACATCAGAAAATGCAGTTTGGAAGCCAGGAGAGGTGAGTCACACCTGTAATCCCAGCCCTTTGGGAGGCTGAGGTGGGCGGATCATCTGAGGTCAGGAGTTCAAAGCCAGCCTGGCCAACAAGGTGAAACCCCATCCCTACTAAAAATATTTAAAAAAATAGCTGGGCGTTGTGTGCTGGAACCTGGGAGGCGGAGGTTGCCGTTAGCTGAGATCGTGCTACTGCACTCCACCCTGGGCGACATGAGTGAGACTCCATCTCGAATAAAAAAGAAATAGTGGGCCGGGCGCGGTGGCTCAAGCCTGTAATCCCAGCACTTTGGGAGGCCGAGGCGGGTGGATCACGAGGTCAAGAGATCGAGACCATCCTGGTCAACATGGTGAAACCCCGTCTCTACTAAAAATACAAAAAATTAACTGGGCATGGTGGCACATGCCTGTAATCCCAGCTACTCAGGAGGCTGAGGGAGGAGAATTGCCTGAACCCAGGAGGCGGAGGTTGCTGTGAGCCGAGATCGCGCCATTGCTCTCCAGCCTGGGTAACAAGAGCGAAACTCCGTCTCAAAAAAAAAAAAAAAAAGAAAGAAATAGTGTTGGATCCTTTATTTGGATTCTAACAAACCAATTGTTGAATGACATTATGGGAAAAAAATGAACATGGACTGGGTATTGGATGCTACTAATATTACATAACTATAATTTATTCATTGGATGTGATCATGGCCTTACATTTTCAAAAAATCCTTACGTAATAGAAATTCATACTGAAAATAACAGCCTAGAATTTCTGCCTCAACATTAACTGATATCCTGGTTCTCCTTCGGTGAATTTCATGCTGGTAGCAACATCAGCACCCACGTGGTTGGGAAGGCGATGAATTTGAGCATCTTTCTCTGATCCTTCCTCTCCTTCACACCCCACCTTCCATACTCCTCTCCTTCCATTGCCTACTGATGTTCAGGCTATATCTACTTGTTTTCATCTCTAACCCATCATTCACATCCAGGGCACTTCCTCACTGGCCCACACCCACTGTGGCTCCCCTTCTCATTTATTCTGCACACAGCAGCCAATATGAGCCTTTAAACTTTGGCTATATGGCGCAGAATGACACTAGCAGCTGTAACAAAACAAAACAACAACAAAAAAAATACTCTAAAATTCTATGGCTTATCGCCATAAAATTCTACTCCTTTCTTCTGTCGCTGATCATCCAGTGTGGGAGGTCCTGGTTGGTAGGAGACTTCCTTCCGTGAGATAATTCAGTAGACTGGATGCTTTACATCTTGTGCCTCACCTTCTCCTAGGGTCCTAAAATCCTCTGCATCCTTGGCAGAAGGGGAAGAGAGTGCCAGGAAGGCATAACTGAGTCAGAGGAGCTGGCACCGGTGACTTCAGCCTGCATTTGTTTCATGGGTAAGGACCAGTCAAGTGGTCTGCTCTGGAAGCAAGGCAGTCTGGGAAATGTAGTCCTCAGCTGGGCAACTGTCTCCATGGAAACAAGGCGACTTGTGGAGGCCGGTGCATGAGGTCATTTGTGTGGAGAGCTTAGAAGTGTGCTTGGCTCTCAACTGTTGTGTGCACTGAGGGTGCAGAAGCAGTAGAGGGGAACCTGCTGGAGCTTTGGAAGGGATGGAGGGAAGTGGCAGCAAGCTGCTGTGGATCGTTGGATTCTTCACAGTTACCATGCACTTGTTGCTTTAAAAAGAATGCAGATGCCAATTTCACTAAGAATGTCCCTGATAACGCTGTATGAATTAAAGTTCTTCAGCCTCAACTCTTGCATCCACAACTTTTTGTGATGAAAGGGAAGCTGTGCATGAAGCACTTTTGCCACATACTCCAGTACGATGGCTGTCTTGAGGAAAAACCCTTCAGCAATTTCTTCAGCTGAACCCACCACTTTTTTACGGACAACAATTTCATTTGAAAGTACAAATGGAAAACTATTCGGACTTGAGTATTTAGTAGACATTTTCTTGAAAGCAGGTAAAGTAAGTTTGTTACTTCAAAGGGGAAAAAATGACATTTGTTACCAATAATAAAAAACCTGATATTTCAAGTGAAAATTAGAATTTGGAAAAATCTGTATCCAATACTAAGAGCTTAACCATTTCTTAATAATTAAACACTTTTCTGATAAGACATGTGGTAGTGTTCGCAGTCAAGATCTTTTGATATTTAAGAGAAATGTGCTGACATTTGGAGGCTGGGCGTGACACAGTAAACCAATGTTTTCTAAATGGCAGGTGCGTGATGGTGCAAAATCATGCATGGGGAAAAATCCACCCAAGAGAGAACAATGGAGTTTATGTAACAGAGTAGAAAACAATTCTTGTCAATTTTGGGTCTCATATCAAAGAAGAATATGCACAATAATCTGAAAAAGACAACTGAAATACTCCCTCCTTTTCCAACTACATATTTATGTGAGGCCAGATTTTCTCCACACACTAAAACCAATATATCTCAGCAGATTGAAAGAGGAGCACACATGAGAATCTAGCTGCCCTCTATTAAGCCAGACATTAAAGAAATTTGCATAAACAAAAAACAATGGCATTTTTCTACTATTTTTCTGTTTTATAAAAAAGTTATTTTTAAATAAAAATATGTAATGGGTTTAAAGATGAGTTGAAATGTATTTTATACATTTATCAAGGTCAACGTATAACCCAGTAAATATGGATAAACTTAATCCACATCCACAATAATAATAATTCAAACTCCAGTAAACTCCATACATATATAAAAATAAAAAATAGTAGGAACAAGAATTTTTTAGGAATGAGACCAAAAAGTTTAAGAGCTATGAATAAAACCACAGTTGGCATTTTCCAGCTTGCCTGCCTGCTCCCTAATTGGGATGGCCGTTGCATTGTCTCATCAGCAACTCAACATTCCAGGAACTGAAGAGAACTAATCATGCAGGGACAAGGCCCAGGTCACACAGCGAGAACTCATTCCACAGGCACAAGCAGTGCCCCGAGCCCTGGCCATGGGGTTAGGTGTTTGCACAGGTGAAGGGCAATGTCACCATCCACACAGAGGGAGAGGGGCGGGTGGAAAGGAAGTGCGTCACTAATAATTGCTAACACTTAGCAGGTGCCTACCAGGAAGTAGCTCCTTTGTCCTCATAAGGCGTTTATCAGGTGCTTAGTTAAGGACTTACTCTGTGCCAGCCTTGTGCTGTGCTGGCACTAATGAGGGAGAGATGAGTAGGAGAGGGTGGGGCCTCTCTGCCGCTGTCTCCGGAGAGGCAGAAGGGCTGGGGGTTGGCTTCCTAGGTGGTGGTGCCAGCTGCCTGGGTGCAGGTCCCTGTTCTGCCACCTGCTACTCTGTGAACCTCAACAGGTTGCTTAACTTCTCTGGGCTTCACTTCCCTCCTCTGTAAAATGGGATAATGGTGAGGGTTACATGCATTTACATACATAGCAAATGCCCTTAGGACAATGCTCGGCCTGAAAAGAGTATGATGTGTTCCCTCTTGAGTGACAATTCTTTTTTCTGTCTTTCCATCCCCCACCCCGCCTCTGCCCCACAGGCAAAGACTATGTGCCACCACGGAGGCTGAAATGCCAGAGATACATTTTCCCAGCCTCCCTTGGCCCATGTCTAGACAATGAGACCTGAAGGAGAGTCCCCTGGATGAAAACCTCTTTTCTTTCTTTCTCGCCTTTGGTCACAGTTTTGTGAGGACACGGTGTTAGAGGCAGGGAACAGGTCACAAGATGCTGGTCTTCTGCCCACTATGGGAAGCCAAGAGAGTCACAGAGAAGCCAATCTGGCCCCCACAGCACATTAACTGAGTTAATCTGATGAATTAACTCAGCGTGGGCTCACCTGGCTCCCGCCTGTGATGTCACAGTGAAAGCTGGGAGGTTTCAAGCTGTCTGCCCAAGGCCAGACAGCTTGCAAGTGGTGGCATTAGATTTCATTCCAGGTCTCCAGGTCTGGGGAGATGGGCTGGATAAATACAGAATATTTGTTTGAATTTGGCTTTAAATTTCAATTTATTTTTATTTGCTAAGTCTGGCAATCTTATAGTGAGGACCCTGTTTTTATGTTACACCGCAAAGCTGCCCTGAATTCCCCCAGCATACCAGCCACCTACATATCAAGGGACTGAAATGGACCATGTGGTGGTCCAAGAGTGCCTTTCCCCAGCTAGAGAGGACAGAAAGGTGGCAGGTATATCAGTTCATGCTACAGCTTCACCAGGGGTAAGTTCATTAACCTCGGAACCTCACTCTTCCTCAAGCTGACAAAAATATTAGTACTTAAGAAAAAATGGCCCGGTACGGTGGCTCATGCCTGTAATCCCAGCACATTGGGAGGCTGAGGGGGGTGGATCACCTAAGGTCAGGAGTTTGAGACCAGCCTGGCCAACATGGTGAAACCCCATTTCTACTGAAAATGCAAAAATTAGCCTGGAGTGCTAGGGTGCGCCTGTAATCCCAGCTACTCGGGAGGCTGAGGCAGGAGAATCACTTGAACCCGGGAGGTGGAGGTTGCAGTGAGCCGAGATCGCGCCCTTGCACTCCAGGCTTGGTGACAGAGCAAGACTCCAGACAAACAAACAAACAAAACGAGAAAGAAAGAAAGAAAAAGAAAAAAATGAGATAATACCTGTAAAGTGGTTAGCACAGTGACTGGCAGGAAGTCCTCCAGAAAAGCGTCTTAGTCCTCGTCCTCTTCTTTGTGATGTCATTATGTAGTATTACTATTATTGTCATCATTACTGGTTTTTTTTTTTTTTTTGATGTGCAATTAATATATTTTTTACTGTTGGTTTTTTTTTTTTTTTTTTTGAGTTTCACTCTTGTTACCCAGGCCGGAATGCAATGGCGCAATCTTGGCTCACCGCAACCTCTGCCCCCTGGGTTCAAGCAATTCTCCTACCTCAGCCTCCCGAGTAGGTGAGACTATAGGTGCGCGCCACTGTGCCCACCTAATTTTTGTATTATTAGTAGAGACAGGGTTTCACCATGTTGACCAGGATGGTCTCGATTTCTTGACCTCGTGATCCACCCGCCTCGGCCTCCCAAAGTGCTGGGATTATAGGCGTGAGCCACCGAGCCCAGCCTTATTACTGTTGTTTTTATTGTTAGCCTGCAGCCAAGGCCTCTCCCTTTAAACAGCTTCTCTTTGCGCTGCCAGCAGAGGGTGCCATTGTCTGACAAAGAGGCCCAGTGGCCTCCAACCACCTTCTGCCAGGCTGCAGTCACTTAATAATACATCTGGGATCAGGTTTCTCAGCCTGGCCCCAGGACATTGTGGGAGCCTCTGGGCCCCAGGTCATAACTCAGTTTGTCAAGCCTCAGCCCACAGCTACCCTCCTTTCCAGTACTGTCCCATCCCAGGAGCCTGCGCCTGGACAGCTGTGTGGGGTGAGTTTTTTCATAATGCCACCATCTTTGCACCATTTGCTATTTTCAGTTCTTATCAGGCCACGCCCCCGTTTTTTCATAAAAGCCCCCAGGGAGATGGGTAGAGGAGACCCTGCTTATCTGCTGTCCCCAGGCCTGTTGGTTCCTTTCTCTAGGCTGGTTCAGCCTGGCAGAGCCAGGTGGCACTGGGCTGGAATCCCTGGTTCTCCACTCCCCTGCTGTGCCACCCTGGGCATGTTGGGCCACCCCGCTGAGCCTCAGTTTCCTTATCTGTAAAAAGGGGACGGCTTCATCTGAGCTGGAGGAGCAGGGGTAAGTGAATGTGCTGGTCACACCCTGGGGGCATGCCTCAGTTCCTTCCTTGGAGTCAGAGACCCATCCATTACAGTTTATGCAGGGAAGGCTGGAGAGGCCTGGCTACACCTGACACAGGCTGCTGATGACAATAACGGATTAATCAATCTTCATTTCCAAAGAAATGGTCACATATGCTGTTGCTTTATCCTTATAAGAACTCTGTGTAATGAGATGGAATTTTACACCCATTGTACAGCAAAAGCATCTCTTCAAATGAAGGGTGAATGCCATTCAAAGCTGCGGGCTTATGTCCGCTGACCTCCCCTCTGGCCCATCAGCGTGGGCAGCTGGTGGCCAGCTAGCAGTTTCTGAGCGGTGGGAGCTTTGCGTGGCTTTTTGCAGACATCCTTCCATTCAATCCTCACAGCAGGCTTATGGGGTGCAGATGATTTCTATTTCTATTTTGCAGATGAAGAAACCGAGGCGGAAGGAAGTCAAGAAACCTGTTAAGAAGCTGGGGTGAGAATGCAGGTTCCCTGACCCCAGTCTCCTGCTCTTGGGCGCCAGACCATGAGAAGCGGGTGACTCCTCAGGAGACAGGGATCTAACTGGACCCTTCGCATGATGCTCAGAGCTTCTGCCTCCCATTTGCAAAGGAGAACTATTTTTTCTGCCAACCTCATAGGATTATGCTGAAGCTCATTTGAGATACTGGGTAGAAAATTGTTTCCTAAACCAAAGGGGAAGACAGAAACTCTAGCTTGAGCCCACTCAGGAATTCAGGCAAGCCTGGACCTGTTTGGGATATGCCTGGGCAGGCCCCCCAAGAGTTGATTTAGCAAGATTTTTGGTTGTCTTTGATTGAGGGAGAATGTGGAAGTGGTTTTGCACACTGAGTCTAAGGAAGGCGGGGACCAGGATCCCCTAGGTCTGTCTTGCACAGCGTCATGCTGGCTCAGCCCTGTGGACCTGTGGGTGGCAAGGAGGTCTAGGGGATCCCTGGGGGAACAGCACCCCCAGAACATGTGTAGAACCAGGGCCCAAAGCGACTTAGTGACAGCATGCCTCACGAGGTGGCTGGAGCAAGCAAGCGGATTGTCGGGAGAGCTTTTGTGAGGAGACCCTCGTCTGGTGCTCCTAAAGATATGCCTGTGCCTGGAGGGGCAGGGCCAGGACCGGGGGTCTGGGCAGGTGGAGGCACAGCTGAAACAGAAAGGCGGTTACTGCTATCAAGTTGCTGCCATAGGCAGGCCTGGGAAAGCTCAAGGATCTCCTTCAAAGGGCCGTGGCACTGATAGGGCTTGCTTCTCACTCCCAGGAGTAAATGCAGAAAGAGAGGGCCATTTTCTGACTAAGTCTGTAGAGACTGAGTATGAATGAGGTGAATGGCTTTGCCTCTGTCAAGGGGGAAAATCAGAGCGTTAGATGTGTAGCTACACGGTTCTGCATTCAAAGCTCAGCCCCACCTGTGCACACAAGGTGGTCTCGATTCTCAGAGCCTCTGCTTCCCTCACCTGCACAATGGAGGTCAAAGTGCCCCACTCCCAGCTCGTTGGGCTACTTAATGAGACATTGCATGGATGTGCCCGACAGAGCAGGTGATGCTTGCTCATCTTGTCATATTTTACTTTCTTCTTTCCCTTCTCGCACCCCTTCCCTTCCCTTCCCTCTTTATTCATTCAAAATAACCTGTAACGCCTAATGTGATCATTTTGGCTATGCTGATAGCCAGCATGCACTTACTCTTTGTTAAACCAATTCACAGCCATAGTGATGATTAGAAGCAAATGTGCACTCATGAAATAATCCTCTCAGTGCATCTGGTAGGCACAGTTTCAATGCAACCGGACTGTTCCCTTACAAAAACAAGATAGGCCAGGAACCTCTCTGGACCCATCTGGTTTTCATCAGTTCCCCCATGAAACCAGATTTTTGCTCCATTTTGTTACCATCGCTGACCACGACAACTGGCTCTTTGCAGGCCAGAGCTTTTGCATCCCCCTTTCCTGGAGAGGCCAGTTGAAGATCTGAACTTAAGAAAAGTCAGAGTCTCCTGCTGAAAAAGGCCACTGCGTGGTGTGTGTTTGCTGGTGGGAGATTAGGAGGATGGTGCACAGGAGACCATCAATGAGAAACCCACTGGGGAAGCTGGTGTAAGATAGGAAGAACTGGGCTTTCACGTTTGCCAAAAGATGATGTCCGCTGCTGCCAAAGGACAAGAGGAAGATGGGGTTCCCAGTGAAATCCCTTTCCTTTCCAAGAAGGCAATAAAATCATGTAGTGGTTCATTTAAACCACCAGGAGTCTCTGAAACATAGTCATCCATGTCTGCATAAGGATAAGATACGGTGGATCCCTGGGGTTGCGGGGCTGGTGTTCATTTCAAAATGTTGCTTACTCTTGTTCTGATACAGTGTGTGCAATACAGAAAACCAATCATGGTATAGTGAAGGAAGTTACATTTTGTCAAGGTCTGATTGCCATCCCTTCTTTCTCTCCAGCCAATGAACAAGCTATTTTAAAAGTACAGTTGATGATCTAGAAATAAGAAAAAGGGTGGAAGGTGGAAGGTGGTGAGTAACTCTGGGCTATCCCAGTATCCCTGTGTCCATTCAGAGAGTGAATCTGAGGATGGCCTGAGAGGTGGCAGTTCAGGAGGAGGCAGGAGAAGGGGTCCCCACTGATGATGAGGCAGTCTGGAACTGGGCAGCCAGGCAGGGCTTCCCCATCCTTGCCTCATTCCTCCTTCAGAACAACCCTTGAGGCACACGGCAGTGTGGGGTGGTAGCTGAGCACCCTGCTGTTTAGAGCCAGCGGAACCTGGCGTTCAATCCCAGCAACACCATTTACTAGCTGGCAGACATTGGGCAAGCTTTTTAAACTTTTCCAAACCTCAGTTTTTTCATCTGCAAAATGGGATAATGTTTACTCCTTCATGTGCCAGTTGTGATATTATGTAAGCTAACAGCTACAGTGAGTGTCCAGTGCTGGGGAGTCATCATTGTGATCATTTACAGTAGAGAAATCTGGAGTTAGTGACGGGAGGATCTTTCTGCTACTCCCTGCCCACCCCACCTGTCCTTCATTTACAACCAGTCTTCAAATCCTTTTAAGACTTCCTTGAGACCAGGCATGGTGGCTCATGCCTGTAATCCCAGCATTTTGGGAGGCTGAGGTGGAAGGATCACTTAAGTCCAGGAGTTTAAGACCAACTGGGCAACACAGAGAGACCCTGACTCTCCAAAAAAAAAAAAAAAAAAAAAAAGAAAGGAAAAAGAAAGAAAGAATGAAAAGAAAAGAAAACTTGAGCATGGTGGCCAGTGCCTGTGGTCCCTGCTATTTACGAGGCTGAGCGGGGAGGGGGCCTGGGAGGTTGAGGCTGAAGTTAGCCAAAGTTGCACCACTGCATTCCAGCCTGGGAAACAGAGTGAGACTATGTCTAAAAAAAAAAGAGAGAGAGAGACTTCCTTGAAAATATCTTCCAAGTCCAACCCCTCCTTTCCATCCACTCTCCCACTGCCTGGGTTCATTCACACAAACGCCACCTGGAATTGTCAGTGATTCGGGCTGGTCTCCTTTCTCCAGTCCCTTCTTGTCCACCCTTTACAGAGCAACCAGAGGGCCCGCCACAGAGATCTGACCACACCCTCCACTTAAATTCATCTCATGGTCTCTGTCGCCTTCCAGACAAGTCCAAAGTGCCTTAGCAGGAGAACCGTGCTTATCAGAAATCATTCCGTTGAAAGTGACAGAAATTCCAGTCAAACTGGCTTTAAAAAGTACTAGAAAGGGGTTGGAGGTCCTTTAAGAATTAGACACACAAGAGATTTGCTGGGGGGCTCACCGGTGAAGGATTGGGGCAAGGCAGCTGGAGGAGGTAGGGAGACAGGGTGACCCTGTGGAGGGGAGAGGGGAAGAAGGAGCATTGGGTAGGAGTCTCAGGCTGCCAGGCAATTTCCAATAACATTTGGCCAGGCCAATGGGGAGTCCGAGAGTTTAAGTCACCAGGTGGAGGAGACCCACAGGAATGGGACAGTACTAGTTCCCCCATGTGTCAGGCATTGGCAGGGGGGAAGTCGAGGGTTGCTGTGTGGAGCATGGCCTGCGGGAAAACGCAGGGGAGGATGCAGCGGTGCTGTCAGTCAACCACGCTCCCACTGCAGCAGGTCTGAGTGGCATATTGTCACTGCTGCCACAGGAAAAGACTTATAGGCTGGCACAACCAAAACGCCCAGAATTAGAGTTGCTTCAGGCATGGCTAAGCCAGGTTTTCAGATGACATCTCCCCAACATTCCTCACAACCTCTCCACAACATTCCTCACAATATGGCTCTGCCTTCTTTGACATGGGCTCCATTCTTTTAAAGGCTCTCTCCATGTGGTGGTAAGATGCCATCACCAGCTCCGGATTCACCTCTTCCGAGGTTAAAATCCAGCTGAAAAGGACCCACCTCCTTCTTTCCTAATCAGTAGAGCAAATGTCCCAGGAATAGCTCTGATTGGCTCAGACTGGGTCATGTGCCCATCTTTGGACCAATCCCTGTGGCCAGGGTGATGCCATGCTCTGATTGGCCAGTCCTGGGTTAACTGCCCACTCCTGGAGCAGGAGGAGGATCAGCTTCACCTCCCACATGACCCGCAGGGTCTGAGTGGGTGCCCCTAGCAACCCTGGGGAAAAACGGGGCAGAGCGTGCTGCATCCTCTGTTAACAAGAGAAAGAGAAATGGATATGAGTGACGACAGTAGATGTCTCCTCTCCATAAATCATTATTTTATTTTTTAAATTGTGGTAAGAACACTTCATGAGATCCACCCTCTTAACAGATTGTTAAGTGCACAACACGGTATTGTTAACTACAGACACGATGTTGTGTGTTGCATCCTTATTCACTTTGCATGACCAAAACTTTATACCCGTTGAACAAACACTCACCATTTTTCTGTCCCACTGCAGCCCCTGCCCAGCAGGATTCTACTCTGTTGTTCTGTGAATTTGACTATTTTTGATTCCTCCTGTAAGTGGAATCCTGCAGTATCTGTCCCTCTGTGCCTGGCTTATTTCACGCAGCATAATGTCATCCAGGATCATCCGTGTTGTCACGTGTTGCAGAGTTTCCTTCCTTTTTAAGGCCGAGTAATAGCCTGTTGTTTGTGTATGTCACATTTTCTTTATTCATTCATCTGTCAATGGGCATTTAGGCCGTTCACACATCTTGGCTATTTGTCTGTAGTGCAGATATCTCTTCAAGATTCCAATTTCATTTCCTTTAGATAAACACCAAGAAGTGGGATTGCTGAACCATATGGTAGTTCTAGTTTTAGATTTTTTAGGAACCTCCATACTGTTTTCCATAGTGGCTGCAACATTCTAAATTCCTAAAAACAGCAGACCAATTTCTCCACATCCTTACCAACACTTATATCTTATTTCTTTGATAGCAGTCATTCTGATAGGCACGAGGTAATAATCTCATTGAGGTTCTGGGTTTTAGTAATGTTGAGCACTTTTTCTTATACCTGCCGGCCCTGCGTATGTCTTCTTTGGAGAAACTCCTATTCAGATCATAGATCGCCATTTATCTTTTCTCCTGAGGCACATCCCATGAGCTTTCAGTTCTCTCTTGATGAGCAATAAACCACCCCAACACTTAGTGGCTTGAAATCCAATGGTCTATTACTTCTCGTGAGTCCTTGGGTTTTTTGGGCAGTCCCTCTGCTGGTATGGCCTCTGGTGGCTCTGAGATGGTTCAGCAGGCTCTGGAGCCGGGCTGGAGGGTCTGAGAAGGCTTCGCTCCCAGGCCTCATTCTGGAAGGTGGAGGGTTGCATGCCGCCTTCTCTGTGTGCTCACTCATCATTCAGTAGTGAGCCTGAGGTGCTGCTTCCCAGAGCACAGAGGCTGACGCTGGCCCCCATTCCTTCTGCCGCATTGCATTCTTCAAAGCATGTCACAAGGACAGCCCAGAGTCAAAAGAGAGAGGGAAGCAGTCTGTATCTCGAAGAAAAGATCAGTAAAGAATGTGTGGCCATTTTTAATCCACAAAAGTGGAAATGAGATTAAGAGGTGGGTCTGAATTTGGCCCAGCAGCTGCAGGGCTAGAGAGCTTTGCTTGGCCACTTTCCTTGCCAGGGCCACAGCCCTATTCCTCAGGGTCAGCCTCTTCTTTGGAGATTTAGGAAGCAACTGTAATACCTGGTGGAGGCAGGATAATGAGTCTGGTTCCAGTGGACAGACCGCAATGGCAGCTCACACCGATGGTAAGATCTTGAGGAGGACCCTGAGTATGTTCCGTCCCAGTGCTGGGCCCAGGCCACCATGAGGCATGAGGTCGGCAAACATCAACGGCTTTGAAGCAGGCAGACCCAGGTCTCCATCCTGCCTCCAGGGCCGGGCACAGTGGCTTATGCCTGTAATCTTGGCACTTTGGGAGGCCTGAGCCCAGGAGTTTGATACCAGCCTGGGCAACACAGTGAAACACAGTATCTACTAAAATACAAAAAATTAGCCAGGAGTGGTGGTGTGCGCCTGTAACCCTGGCTACTTGGGAGGCTGAGGCAGGAAAATTCACTTGAACTCAGGAGGTGTAGGTTGCAGTGAGCCAAGATCATGCCACTGCACTCCAGTCTGAGCGACAGAGAGAGACTCCGACTCAAAAAAACAAAACAAAACAAAACAAAATAAAACAAAGCTCTGCTGCAACAGGGCCCAGCCTCTCCCAGTCACAGCTATATCCCAGCACCCAGAACCATACCTGGTACATAGTAGTTGCTCAATAAATGTTTGCTGGATGAATGAATGAATCTCTCTGGGCCTTATTTTCTTCATCTGAAAAACAGTGATAGCAACGGTAACAGTAGCAACTACCTCAGTCAGGATGATAATGTCAAGATCCGACTCCTGGATATGGCCTGTGACACCCTGCATGCTGTGTATTCAACCTCTTCGACTTCATTTCACACTGAGGACCATGGCTGTCTATACCCCAGCCACTTGAGCCTTGCCCCAGTTTCTCAAACTCATCACTCCCTTGTCTCAGGGATTTTGCAAATGTATCTCAGTGCTAGATGCACTTCCCTCCCTTACTTCCCTTAGTTCATCAAATATTTTTAAAATTATTTTGGAGACAAAGTCTCTGTTGTTCAGGCTAGAATGCAGTGGCATGATCTTTGCTCACTGCAACCTCTGCTTCCTTGATTTAAGTGATTCTTGGGCCTTAGCCTCCTGAGTAGCTGTGATTACAGGTGCATGCCACCATACCCAGTTATTTTTGCATTTTTAGTAGAGATGGAACTTCACCATTTGGCCAGGCTGGTCTCGAACTTCTGACCTCAAGTGATCTGCCCGCTTTGGCCTCTCAAATTGCTGGAATTACAGGCATCAGCCACTGCATCCCAGTTCTTCAAATATCTTGCCCTCATTGGCACTTCTTGGAAGAAGTTTCCTCAGACCTCTAGACCAGGCTGGATCCTCCAGTCTTAAGCTTTCAGAGCACCAAGCACCTTTTCTTTCTGCTCTTCTCAGAAGTGGTAGCTACAGGTTTGCTGATTACTTTTAGTCTAATGCCAGTGTTCCCCAGCCTTTTGTCAGCTCTGCAAGATGCGAATGTGGCTGGTTTGCTCCGTGATGTAAATGCAGAACCTAGCCCAGTGCCTGGCATGGGGTGGGTGCATGATGCATGCTGGGACTACATGGACAAATGGATGGTTGCCTGGCATGGCCCACTATGCCCAGAGGACACTCAACAGATATCAGCACCATTTATTTAAGCAGATCGACTAATGAATGAGTTAGTTAGAGGTGGTGGGAATGGATATCTAGTACTAATCTGTGAGAGAAGACAGAATCAGAATATAATTACAAAACAGTGAGCAAACATCAGAAGAATGTAAGCAAATAACTGAAATATTTCCCCAGCTGTCCCTCTCCTTGCTCTTAAAATTAAAGCATTTCTGTGAGTGAGCCAGGGAAATCCGTGAAAAAGCCACATAAAGGAAGAGAGGTGACTCTTGAGAGTTAGCATGCCAGGGGGAGGGACCAGAGCCATCAGTGACTTCACAATGGACCGTCATCACTGAGGCCATGAAAAGCCGAAAGCACTACACTTGAGTCATCCTATCCCTTTGGAGCCAAAAACATAACGACATCATGTCTGTAGCTGACCTCAGCTCCCAGCTCCTTCCTGTGCATTCTTTGGGAGGCACTTGTAAAACTCAGCCCAGGTGCTTTCCAGGACCGGGAGGCTGAGCTGTGGTCTGGAAGTGAGTGACCATCCACACGCCTTCCCCAGCTTTGGGGCCACAAGGACAGAAACCGCAGGCAGGCTGGCCTGGGACTGAAATGCCGCCAGCAGCCTGCAGTCAGAAGAGTCTTCAGGATCCCCCAGCCTGGACGTTTTACAGATGGAGAAACTGAGGTCCAGAGAGGGAGCAGTAAAGGATGCCTCAGGTCATCAGCAACTTAAAGTCAGTAGTGTCACACTGAGTCATATGTGACCTGAGGTAAGAGAAGAGGTCAGTAAAGCCGGTCCTGTCTGTATTTTAAAATGTGATCTTTTGTTTCAGTGTTCAGAGTTTTGTGTTCACTTTGATATTGGAAAATATCAGGTTAAAATATGATTCATTTTGATAACGGAGTTTTTCAGTTACCTCTTTCAGGTCTGCTTCCTAGGCTAGTCCCAGCCCTGAGAGTCGGGGCACAAGGTGGGATCCGTATGCCCTGGCTGGCACGTGCACTGTACTTCTCCGGACAGGCAGAGCATCCTTCTGGGAAGAAATGGCTCTGTGCTCGGTCTGACCCAGGTTTTAACCCCACTCCTAGCATCCCCATCCATGTGGCCTTGGGCAGCTCACAAGCATGGATTTTCTCTTCTGAGAGTCTCACAGTCCCTCATTTATCTAACCAGTTCTTTTCAGGGTTCTACCATGTGCCAGGCACAGTGTGTGTGGCATGACCGTGATGCCACAGGATGCTGGGGCCAAAGCAAAGCGTTCCCCCAAGACTTCTCAGAGAGGTCCCTGAAAGGGGAGAACCTCCCCAGAGGGTGTCCACTGGGAAACTCAGCAAAGGAAGGGGCTCCAAGCAGAAGAAACAGCGTCTGCCAAGGCCTAGAGGCAAGAAAGCTAGGTTTGTCTGTAGACATTACAAGTAGTTTTGCTCCACGCGTAAAGGAAGATGCGGCAGAGAGAACTTGGGGGCTCTACTGTGTGTGGCCCTGGGCCATGACGGAGGGTCGAGTAATAACATCTCCTGCAGATACCAGCTGGAGGGGACGGGGGGACCCACGGAAACCACTTGGGGCCAAGCCTGAGTGTAGAGGCCTGAGTCAATATGACCCTCCCCTCTCTCTCTTCTTGAGATAAGCCAATAGATGTTTGATGTTCAGTGTTCAGAAAGCCAGCCTGAGGGCTCTCAGATGATTAGGCAAGAGTCTACAGTTGGTGGTGGTGGGGGGTGGGGGCAGGCCTCCCCTCTTCTGTTTCTAGAAATCTGACCTCTGCCTCAGCCACATTCCCCGACTCCTGGGCGTGAGATAAGACCGCTGTCTCCTGTTCCCTTCTCTTCTGTCTGGCCTGGCTGAGCTGGTGTATATGGTCTTAGTTTTCTATATTTATAGAGACAAGGATGGGGGACCATGGCAGGGGGCAGGGAGTGAGGGGTGGCTGGTCTGGAGCTTCAGGGCCTGTGGAAGCCTCCTGGCCGCAGGGGGTATTTAACTTTCTACCCAGTGGTTGTAATTCTGGGGGCAGCCGAACTGGTGGGATCAGGTCCCTCTGGCTGCGATGACAGGCCTTCAGCAGGCACTGTAATTGCGGAGTTAAAACCACTCATTTTCTTCCTGGCAAGCTGTAGTTAAGAGGTGCTATCGGGCAGCCGGGTTGTCTGCAGGGAGGCTGATCAAAGGGCTGAAGGCATCTGTTTTGTCTCTGTTTTCTTTCACCACTCCCCCCCAACTTTGAAAAAAAATAGTTAAAAAGTAATTTATGAAAATGAATACCTGTCCTTCTCCGGAGGCTAAAAGGCAGCGGCATTGAGAGATATTAGATGTGCACTGGGTGTTTTCTCCACTTCTTCAGTCAGTTTCAGAATGAGAAAATTGGAGCTGGAGAATGTGCCCACCGTGTCCGCTTCCATTAAAACCTCTCAGCAGGGTTTTTATAATATCGGGCCCGACTTTTCACACCCTGAGGATTTCCTGAAGAAGATTAAACTCTCCTACCTCCAGCCAGCGATTGGCAATTATGTCTTGGCCATGCCCACACCCCTGCGGGCCTCCCAACCCACACTCCTCTCCCAGTTCTCCCGCAGCCCAGGGCGGGGGTTGCCCAGGGTGAGGTTGTCCAGAACTCGGCCTCTCCCTGCTCTCGGTGCCCTGAGGCCTTGGAACTTTCTTATCAACTGACTGCACAAGGAAAGGTTTCCAATTTTTAAATAGTGCACTGCTCATCTGATTTGATAACTGAAAGAGAATAAAGGCAGTTAGAGAGAATGAAAAATCCCTAGCAAAGGAAAAGAATGGCTTAGGAGATGGAGCATGTTTAAGGGAAGCCTCAAGAGAACAGATTGGTTTAAAGCAAACACACAAAAGCAAAAACAATCCCGTGCCCTCTCTAAGCCGTGTTGCTGTGGGGAGAAGTTTCGTCAGACGGACTCCACACTGTGGGTCGGCGGCTTCGGTTTGAAACATGAGCCTGTGTAGTCCAGGACCCTGGATATCAAAGAGGTGCTGGTCGGGGCACCATGTTCGAAGGGCACAAAATGCAGTCTTAGCAGCTCCCAGTCTTGCATTTCCTTCATATTCCCGGGTGCCAAGACTTTGCGAAGCTTTTCATACATGTTCAGTAAGGACCCAGCTGCTCCCTGGAGAATTTCCAGCCTGGTCACCTTTAAGAGTTAACTCTCCACCCTACCTGCCATTCTCCTGCCTTCTCTGGGTTTCTGGATCCCTTAGGGAACTCGGAATAAAACAAGCTCTGTCCATGTGTACAGAGAATTGATCATTTTCACAATATTTTCGCAGCCTTCATTGCAATAGAGTCTCCACCATGATCCTTTGAGACAGGCATTGCTATTCCCATTTTACAGATGGGAATGATCGAGGCTCTGAGAAAGGAAGGTGCCTCTAAGATCACACAGCTGATAAATTTAGCACCAACATCTGGATGATTCCAGAACAGGTATCCCCACCACAGTGAGCTTCATGGGAATTTGCCAATGGTATATCCCAGGCATTGACACCTAGAAGACCCCCATTGGAAAGTGACTCTGACCTTGGGCGTGTCACTTCCCTGCTCATCTCAGTGTCTCAGGGTTTGGAAAAACAGCCTAGAGCCTAGCTAACTGGTGGCACTCTGTAAACGCCATGAAGTTTGGTTCAAGGGGCATGGATTGCCTGTTCTAGGGTTTTCCAGGCCCTGGTTAGGTCGGGAAAGTAGAAGACATTGCTCAGGGCTATGGGCATGCAGATGCCAAGTTCTGATCTCTTGATGACCTCATCCTTACCCACTCCCAGCAGGCTCGGCCACTCAGGAGCACAGCAGGAGTATGGCTATCTGAATATCCTTTCTGCTTCTCAGACATTCTTGAGGAAAGAGAGACTGTACCATCCCATGATTTAGTGATTTCACGACATACACCAGGATGCCACTCCATGTGGAATGGGTGAGCTGATTGAAGTCTTTTCTTCAAATGGGCCTAAGTCTCTTCAAGAATCAACCCCTTGGCATGTCAGCTTTCCGTTCATTAGACTCTGGACCTCTGCCTAAGAAAACTGAGCTGGCTTGCATGGAAACAACCTCCCTGCCCAACACACAATCTCAACAAGGGTGGATTTGGGCCCCCCACCCCGTATTCACATTCCCTCTTGGTATCTGTCCAGTGAGATTTTCAAGAGTGACTTCCAGCCGTAGGCCATTCTCAGCTGTAATGGGAAGACACAGAACACCTGCCTTGTGCCTAGCACTCCACTAAGCACTTTGCAAAACAATTATTATATAATAATTTACAATGTGTATTTAATGCTTACCATGTATCAGACTTTGAGCCAAATAATTTGCATACGCTATTTCCTACTTAAGCTTCATAATCACCCTTGAGAGGTATGCTATTATTTCCCGCATTTTTTTAGGTGAAGAGATAGAAGGTAGAACAACTTTCCCAGGACTGCAGTGAACAATCAATGGTGCAGGCACACAAACTGAGGTCTGTGTGACTCAAAAGCCCGGTATGCAAACCTATTTTATAATGTCATCTAATGTGATCTTTATAACATCCCATGAGGATGGGATTACTAATTCCATTTTATAAATGAGAAGATTAACGTACCAGAAATAGTATGTGACCTCTTCTGAGGTCACGTGGCTGGTAAGTGGTACGGGTAAGATTTGAACTCATGAAACTTAATGAGAAAGGGGCATACCCAAAAGCTCCACCAGAGCCTCCAACATCCTGTTCCCTTGAGGCTACATGCACTTCCTTGGCATGACCTAAATGCCCTTCCTTGGCCTGACCAAGCTTCTGTTTAATCCCTCAAGGTCAAGTTGAAATGTTCCCTCCTTGGGAAAGACTTCCCTGGTGATTTCAGGCATCTTCCTTGATGCATTAAGGTACCCAAGACTGTATTTCCAGGTGTCACTTTTTATTTGTATACGTCTCTCTCACTAAACAGTAGCTCCTTAGTAATGTGATCCAAATCGTATTTGTCTGCATGTCTTTAAACTTTGCATGGAGTGGACGCCTAAGTAGTTATGGAATGTAGAGGTTAGGTAATATCTTTCAGATCCCTTGGATCTTAGAATGCATTCCCTGATACATTGTATCCGTATTTATGTAAGGTATAGATAGATCAATGTTTTCCAATTGGGATTGCACATCAGAATCACCTATGGAACTTTTTAAAATATAGATTCCAGGGTCCTACCTGAAGCCTACCAAGCCATATGCTTTCATGGCCACATCATGTCCATTCAAGACCCAGGCACCCATCCTCTTTGATAAACAGAGCCCTCCACCACCATCAGCACCACCACAGACGCAGGAGTGTCTCAAAGCTTAACCAGAGTCCTTCCTTGAATTTTATGTTAGAATCATAGGAAAGAGTTTTCTCTGTGTTTCCAATGTGAACCCACACCTGGCAGCAGCCCCGTTCCCTGACATATGAAGAAGCATATCTCCCATGAGAGAAAGAAAAGAGGGAACAGGTGCAGCCATCCCCAAGGCCTGCTTGATTCCTGCCCTTGTTGAGGTTTGATGACGAGACAAGGAACCCCCTTCAACTTTTTCTAAAGCTACTTTGTGAGGATTTCCTGTCCCCTGCAAATGCTCGTGTGTGATGTGTGGTGTGTACGTATACATTATGGTGTATGTACAGATTTTTAAAAGAATAGCATTAAATGGTATTTTATATAAAAAAATAAATAAATAAACATGGAGATGCTGCTTTTACCTTGACCTAATGGCATGATGAGACACAGTGTAGCTCATACCTGGGTCCCTGCCTGCCCTTCCCTCTGTGGGCACAGGTCCCTGGGCCAGGAGGTCCTCTGGCCTGGCACCATTGATCCCCATGCCCAAAATAGGTGGAAAGAGTATGGGGTGATTTTAAGGTTTTCTCAGCCACCAAAGTCGAGTTCAGTTTTCTGAAGACAGCGCTCTTGAGGAATGATGGAATCTTACTTTTTCAAGGGGAAAACTTGAGAGCCACCAAATTTTCTTCCCTTGCCTACTATAAATGAATGCACATACTTCACTTATTAATCCATTAGCTAAGCACCTACCCTGTGAAAGGCCCTCTGCTGAGTTCTTTGGTAACAATATGGATCAATATGGTCAGTATGTGACCAAGGAGGTCACAGCCTCTGATGAGAGATAGACAAGGATATCATTTCTATCAGAAATCAACAGGCTATCTTGTGCTATGACAGAGGCCTCTATAATAGGTAGTTCAGACACAAAAAGAGGGGCCCATTGGCTTTAGGAGCATGTCAGGAAGGGTCACAGAGCTAGACAACTTTTATCAAGGCTTTGATGTACGTATAGGAGTTTACCAAGTAGAGCATCTTAAGGCTGCATTCAAAGATTTACCAACTCAACTTCAAGAATTAAGTCTCTGAATGTCTATCTCTCAGTAAAAAATCATTATTTCTTATAACATTTTTTGAAGAAGGGAAGAATTTATATGCCTCTTGGAGATTTTTCTGGGGCCTTCTCCTGACTTGTACAACTGCTTTTCGAGGGAAAGAGAACATGGTAAAATAACCTGTGTCTAAAAGCCACAAACATATACAAAGTAGGATCTAAGTCTGACATAGAAATACATTATATAAATGCATTCACAGTTCCATTTCCTCACCCTCCGACTGCCAGTAATTTATTCAGTCAGCTTCAGCTGAAACCATTTCTCGCTTGATACAATATTCTGGAAAGGTGTGCTAGGATTTTCTTCATTCTGCAGGGCTTTGTTCTTTACTTGCCAAGAAACTGTTCTATCCCTTAGCCTCTGACTTCCATGAGCTGTGGTAGATGGGGAATGCACCCAGTCCTCTCTAGCAGGAAAAGCAAATGATTTCTGTTTCTGGATGTTTCTTTTCAATGCACTTCTGATTGATGTGTCCAGTGCCACAGGGTTGATAGAAGGCTTTCTCACCCAACCTTTATGTGACGCAGGGAGATGGACCTTCCAGTTCAGTCCATTTTACAGGTGAGGAAACTGAAGATCAGAAATGGAAAAGAAAGGACAGAAGAGAGGAGGGGGAAGAAAGAGAGAGGCTTCGTGGGCACTTGCTTTTGCAGGTACCTTTCACATAGGAGACTGAATCGTATCCCCTGAACAACCCAGGAAGGAGGCATTATGGGCCCCATTTGTAGCTGGGAAAACTGAGGCTCATAGAGGAGAAGCAGCCCATTGGAAATCAGCAAGGCCTCTATGTGACCTCAGGTTCCTCTTATTTGGAATCAGACCCGAAGGCTTTTCGACCCCGAGGCCGTCATGTCCTGCTGCCTCCGGAGCCTGTCCTGAGGGCCTGCCCTGAGCCTCACAGTCGGGAACCAACAAGAATGGTGAGATATGGATCCTCCCCTCCCGGACTCCCATATTGGTGAGGAGCAAGAACAAAGGGAGGCATTCCAGGATGAGGATGGGACTGACTAATACCTGCCGACTTTGTAAAGCCCTGACACTCCAGACACTCACTGCTGAAGCATTCAATCCAACCACCTGACAATCTGCAGATAAATGCAAATATTATCCTCATTGTACAGCCCAAAGCAGAAGATTTGGACAAAGGCTGCCTGATTCCACAGCACACGCTCCTAATCACAGAAGACAGTCATGCCGCTGCACGGCTGGGTGACTGTGGCTAAGCACCCTGTGTGAGTAGGAGCCACCCTCTGCCCTCTGGTCTTTCTAGGTGTTATAGTTGCATATTCATTAGATCCACCCTGAGCACGGGAAAAAGTGGCATACGCAGGAATGTCCGCCGTGGATTCTGAACCTACCCCTTGGGAGTGGGGTACAGTTCGACCAGGGGAGGACAGAGCTGCGTCAAATTTTCTCTTATTGTTACGTGTCCTCAACGCAGCCAGCTTCTGCAATGGTGGCTGAAGAAAAAGAATTATTCTTCTTCCTCTGGCAGAATTTGGTAGGCCTGACCCTTAGGAAAAGTTGGTTGGATGGTGAGGGAGGTGAAAAGTGAGTCTCCATCAAATGTTCCTAAGAACCAAGTAGACGGAGCTTTTTCCTAAAAGGCCGTTTGGATTTGGGAGGAAGCTCTTCTTCCGATTGTTTCTCTCAGGCTTAGTTATCTGACGTGAAAATTTATCCCCCTTCTATGTGCCATTTAAGAGACTGAATACATTCTCAGTACTATCTAACGGAGTGGATAGGAATGGTAACACCCGTAATGCCTGCGTGGGAAGAGGGAGGGAGCCCGATGGAGCCAGACACACCACCTGCTCACCACCGGCTGGGTTAGAATCCCAGCTCAGCCACCTCCCACCTGTGTCACGTTGGACCTTCCTCTTTTCCTGTCTAAACCCCAGTTTCCTTTACTGTAAAATGGGAGCAACAATGGTACTTATTTCCTAGGTCACCATAATAAATTACCACAAATGGAGTGGTTTACAACAACAAAAACACATTCCCTCACAGTTCTGGAGGCTGGCAGTGCCAAATCAAGATGTTGGCAGGGCCATTCCCCTTTAGAAGCTTTAGGGGAGAATCTGTTCTGCATTTCTTTCCTGGCATCTGGTGCTGCTGGCAACGCCTGGCATCCATTGGCTTGTGGACGCATCACTCCCCTCTCAGCCTCTGTGGCCACATGGCGTTCTCTCTGCGTGGGTCTCTGTGCCCCTTCTTCTTAAAAGAACACCAGTTATACTGAGTTGAGCCTCCCTACTTCCTGCAATGTTCTCCTCTTAACTTGATTACGTCTTCAAAAACCCTATTTCCAAATAAGGTGGCTTCAATGTATTGTTTTGTCGAGGGTTAAACAAGCGCTTATGACAAGTGGCCAGCCCAGCGCCTGGCCCCCAGGCGCTTTCATTCTGGAAGTTGTGTGGATGCATTTCTGCTATGTTACATCTCAGTCTCCCCAGAAGCATCTCAGAGACCCAAGTGACTTTGCCCTTATCTTTTTTAACAAAATGTGTTTGCTTTATCATGACACAAGAATACATATTTATAAAGGGGAAAAACATGATATGAAATATATTTATACAAAATGTCTGGAAAAGGAAAATTTCATTCATTTTTAATAGCTACATGGTATTCTATAAGATGGCTAGAATTGAAAAAATTAACCAGTCCCTATTTGGGGACATTTTGATTACTTCTAGTTTCTTACCATTACAAGAACACACTTGCGGGAACCGCCTGATGCAGGCATGACTCACCTGTGCTCCAACAGGACCTTTCTTCTTGATACCTTACACACACACACACACCCTAGGCCTGCAGAAGCTTTAAGCCTCCTGTACTAGTTTCCTGTTCAGGACAGCTGGAACATCTGAATAATTAGAATCTTGATTAATGAGATGCAGCTTGGCTCCCCAGAGGCTGCTTTCAGGGGTAACCTGGGACTCTGAGCTGCTGGTATTCTCCAAAGGCCTGTGCAACACAGCTGGGCAAATGCACAAGTGATAGCATCACAGTACAGCTGACGACGTAAATTCATGAGTGATAACCTTGATCACCGCCACCACCAGGCCATCATCCTCTCTTGTTTTTTGTTTCTTTCCTCGCCTGACAAATTGGTTCTACCATGAACTTCCTAAGATGTAAGACATGCACTACCCGGTCAAGAGGTTCAGCAAAATCCTGGAGTGGCTTTCTTCTCTAGCTACCCAGAGAAACCACACTCCAACCAGCGTAAGGGTGGGGGAGCTGTAAGCAGATTAAACCTCTGGCAGGGAAGGCATAGTCTGCAAAACTTTTCCATTCTCAGGACAATGTGTTCAGCGGGGGCTCCGGCAGCACTTAACCTCTCAGGTCAAGTGAACTTGCCAAGTTTCAAAGGCAATTTGGGCTAAATATGTAACCACCTTGATAAAAAGGCTCAGAGCAAGGCATTGAAACACCATCACCCCTCTTGCTCTCCAAAAGGCCAGCTTCTAACAGCTTCCATCCTGTAAGTGGGTAATCTACATGTTATCTAATCATGAGAAAGAGAAGGTGGCATTTGGCTACAATATCAATTGAAATTCATCATTCAGGGTAACAGAAACTCCATATACCATCCTCTTCCTCCTTCTCCATCCATTTAACAAATTCACCCTAAAATCTTCCTTATGTGTCATCCTTGGCTAGGAGCGTTCCAGTCCAGGTATCTCAATCATCCTTCACCACTACCAAGTGGAGGTTGCTGCCTCTGTAAGGCAGATGAGGAAACAAAAGCTGAGAAAAGGGTTCAAGCTTCACCCAACCGGTAAAGAGCAGAGTCAGAATTTGACTGCTTACCTCTCTATTGCCAAAACCCACATGCTTTTCTTGATAAGCTGCCTCAGTTTCTTTAAGGCTCCAGATTTTTTTTGATTATCAAAAAATTATTAAGTGAAAATCAAGAGTCTTTTATCCTATCACCCCCATCTCTTTTCATTTGGAGCTATTATGTCAATTATTGTCTGCTCTGTTTGAAACATTGCACTGGCTGAGTAGATAAATGAATGGGATAGATGGATGGATGGGTGGGTGAGTGGATGGATGGGTGGGTAAATGGATGGATGGATAGATGGATGGATGGATGGATGAGTGGGTGAATGGATACATGGATGTATGGATAGGTGATGGATGGGTAAATGTGTGAATGGATGGGTGGATGGATGAATGGATGAATGTTAATGGAGGGACACATGGGTGTGTAGGTAGCAGATGGGAGGATGGGCTAATCAATGAACCAGTTTCTTTTCCTTTGCATGGAGGACTTCTCCTGGAGTAATGCTCCTCTCATTCTGAGTCATGCTGTACATACACACTGCATGACCCCCAGTGCTCACTGCCTTTCTTTCTTCACTAGAGAAATGGAAAAGCAAGATTGAGGAGACCATCTTCCTGGTGTTTAAGGACATCAGCATGACCAAGGTTAGAAAGCAGGGCTGAGAACAATGGCATCCTGAGTCATGGTTTTTCCAGAACTGCTTGGTTGAACAGTTGCTTCTGTTGTTGGGTAAAGTGGCAAGCTAAACCCAGATTAAAAGACTCCTAGCAATGTGCCTGTTACAATCCTGTAAAGCCATGGCTCCTGGGCCAGGAGGAGGTTTCTTAAGTCTTAGGACTCCTACTCTGACTCCCTCTCTTAGACGCTTCAGATGGGGAGGGTCTGCGAAGCCTAGAGTCAACTCCAACATTGAGAACCAATCCTCCGTTGTTTAAGACTGACCCCAAGAGCAGGGCAGACAGGTCCAGGGGAAGAGCAATGGTTTAGGAGTCAGTCAGACTTGGGGTTGAGTCTTAGCTTTGCCTCTGATCCTCAGAAATTTTCTTAGCTTTGCTGGGTCTCAGTTTCTTTGTCTAAAATTGAGAATAGTGATATTACCTACAACAGGGCTGAGAGGCTATGGGGGTGGGGGCAATGGTGGGGACTACACTGCATAGTAATGGGCCAGGTTCCTGGCACAAACCTGGAAAAATCCCAGGTGTTCAGTAGATGTCAGTCTACCCATTTCCGTACCTCTGTCCTTTGCGACAGGCTTCGGAATACAAAAATGGGACTATCTCTGAGTGAATACACTCTGAGTTTTCGATTTTCTTATGCACTGGAATGGAAATTTGGTGGGCTCGGTCTTGGTTTATATTTCACTTTCTATATCCTTCTTGGCTAAAGCTGAGGTCTCTCAGTGGAGAGAGTTGGAAAGACTTGAGCTTCAAAATATTTAGAATTTGACTGAATTTGCTCCCATTTCCCATAATGATACAAAAAAAAAAATGGTACATTCTTCCCACTCCACTGACTCGGCAAAGATGTGATCCTCTAAAATAACAGCCCCAGCCCAGGAAAAGGGAGTATTTCACACTCTCCATCTGCAATGTGTCATGAAGAGGAAAGGAAAAATAAAGAAACCTTTAACAATTTGCCATATTGTATGCTTTGGAAGAGCCTGGTAAACTTGCCAGCAAATTGCTTCTAATTATAGGAAACCTGCCTTTGGCTTCAGGAAACACTCACTAGCGTCATTCCAGTACTCACTTCTTGGCAGAAGCAGAAGTTTCTTCCATTATTATTTCAGTTGGCTTGAGCTATCGAGAAGGCATGTATCAAATGGGGCATGCAGCTGCCTCCGTGGAATTAGTAGTAGAGGAAGCAATGTGTGGGAGCCAGGTGAAACTGGCCGACCGCTGAAGAGTCCTGATGCCAGCTCCAGGACCAGTGTCAGCTGTCGGCAATAATGATCTGCCTGTCTTACAATCAATTTTTATTTAAGAAGTTACAGAATATATAAATGTTATTATCATAAAATCTAGTAAAATATCAAATTCCCACACATTTCTCTTTCCTAAACCTGTACCTTTCCCCAGGTCGGTTCACCATTCTGCTGGCTTTTCCTGATTCTGCTGAAACTTGTCAAGAGTCCTTTTATTAACAACTGCTCACATGCCAGCTTTGGGTACACCATCAGGTCCCTTCTGGGCCCGTCCAGATCTTTCAGTTACTCTCTCTTCATCTTTCCTCTTTCTCTTTGCAATGTGTATATACTTGTTCTTTTTTTAATTGGGTGGTATATTTAGCTAGTGTTCCATGAAAGGGCCATATGTGCAAAGCAGCCCCCAAACACAAAAGGAACTGAGATACCAGAGAAGGAGGCAGACAAGTCCAGCTTGCCATTATAGGGTGATTTTATTGGGAAACTTATGAACACTGTTGCTCCCAGACCCAGGGACTATATATCATAGGGAAAGGGTAAACCTGTTTAATTTAATCTAAGGGCAGAATTTATGGTGGATATGAGTTTATCAGGTTGATTTGATCTAAAGGCAGGATTTACAGGGAACAATAGAGAAAATGAAAATCTTAAGAGATTCCCAGAACCTGCATTAATCAGAGATAACATAGTGGATTATCTTCCAAGATGGAGTCACTTTAGCATCTAGAGCAACACAACTCTCCTTCTTCCCTTCATAGTGAATTTATATTGGAGATCACCCTTGCTAGTATCTATAGAGGTACCTCATTCATTTAATGGTTATATTCTATCTTTATAGCAGTGCAGTTCAGTAGAAATAAAATGACAGTTTTTTAGTAGCCACCTTAGAAAAAAGTAAAAAGAAACAGGTAGAATGAATTTTAATGCCCCAGGCCTTATCAACCTTTGTCTACAAAGATCATACCTATTCTAATGATAGTATGGTGTCATGGAAGGTCCTATCCCTTTTCTTCCTTCCACCCAAGGGTCTCCAAGTCGGTCCAAAGAACCCTGGGGAAGGCAAACACTGCTTTTTCCTCATTCATCCAGCTCTCCTAGCATGTCCTCTAACAAAAACGTTCATTTTGCAGTGTCCTAAAAACTCTCATCCATAGGAATATGTGTAAATAGCCACTTGGAAAAGGCACAGAGGCAGAGTAGCTATGGAAAGAGAAAATAATTTAGCTAGTCTGGACTCAGATATGATAATTAAAAATACTGTAACTCATTCATTTATTCTGTAAGGGTTCAGCATCGACCCTGCCCCAGGCCTTTTTCTGAATTCAGGGAATGCCTGATTTCTGCTTACAAAGAGTTTACAGTCTTATGAATGAGCCAGACGGGCCAATCATGTGCACTGTGCTAACATGGTACACTCAAAAGAGGACAACCATTCCTTCGAGAGGGAGTGAAGCACAACCTCTACTGGAAGGATGGGCAGTGGTAAGTCAGGGAAGGTAGCAGCCACTTGGAATGTCCAAGATTAGGAGAAGTTTGCTAGGTGAGGGAAGGAGAGAAGCACCCGCTAGGTAGAGGGAGCTATGAGTTAAAGGGGTCCAGGGTGGCAGACGAAATGGCATATTCTTGGGGCCGTGTTGCATAATGGTGCAGAGCTAAGAAGAGAAACATTAGCTGGAGAATCAGATGGACCAGCCCAACTAACTCTTTTAGCTCCCCATCCAGTGTTCTCAGAATGACCCAACACCTTCCCACCACCCAAGTGATTTTTCCCTGTCCCTCAATCCCATATTTAAAGGCATCCTTGATGACCCTCCGTCCAATCCACGTCACATCCACATCACAAATGTGATCATCCTACTTGCACCACCTCAGCTTTCTCAGGGGGGCAGTGCCAGCCCAAGACTTGTCATCTGTCTTCTTTATTGTTGCTTCTGACCATTCCCCACACTGTAGAGTGGCCATTCCAAAATGGAAATCCAACCATGCACTAGTCATTCACTGATTACCATTTTCCTCAGGATAAAGAGTTTTAAACATCTCTGATCTGCAGATCTATTAATAAATGAACTTTCTGGAATAATCTCCACTCTCCTTCACTTACCCCATGTATTTGTCCATTTTCATACTGCTATAAAGAACTGCCTGAGACTGGGTCATTTATAATGGAAAGAGGCTTAATTGACTCACAGTTCAGCATGTCTGGGAAGCCTCAGGAAACTTACAATCGTGGAAGAAGGTGAAGGGAAGGCAAGGCACCTTCTTCACAAGGCAGCAGGAAGGAGAAATGCTGAGCAAAAGGGGAAGAGCCCCTTACAGAACCACCAGATCTTGTGAGAACTCACTCACTATCATGACAACAGCATGGGAGAAACCACCCCCATGATTCAATCACCTCCATCTGATCTTTCCTGGTACTCTTCCTCCCCATGCGCTGCAGGCCTGCCTTCTCTCAGGGGGATTATGGGGATTATGGAGATTACAATTCAAGATGAGATTTGGGTGGGGACACAAAGCCTAACCATATCATCCCAGAACCCAACCTTATCAAGGCATCCCATTTTCTAAACATGTCCTAACTTTCCCATTTCCATGCCTGCCCCATCATATTATTTCTGCCTGGAATTTTTATTCACCTATGCTACCAGGCTAGTTTTGTTTTTTCCTTTGAAGGCCTAGCTAAAAATCCTTCTTCTTTAGCTAGCCCAGCCTCTTCCTCCCATCCAGGAAAAATAAGATAATGCTTCTTCACCTGTGTTCTCAGGCCCTGTTGTTGTCTCTTCAATACACTGTACCATGATCTTATTCTGGCTTCTGTAACTCAAGTACATTTCAGACAACACAGTGGTCCACTGTCAGCCCAGTCTCAAGTCCCAGAAAGCTCAACTATGCAACTCACAAGTAGTGAAAGGTATTTAAAATCTTTGCTGAGCCCTCCCGTGGAAATGACAAAGAGGGGGATGAATTTCCTATTAATAATACACATCTTAAAAACTATCTCCCAATGATTGACTCTTTGAATATCCTTCTCAGTCAACAGTTGTTTCCTAAACTAACTCATTCAGTCTCTCTCTCCCAAATCCTAACTACCTAAAGCTACCTCTGACATCTGCCTTGCACGTTTGTTTATTTCTGCCTTCTCATCAAGGCCACTGACTTATACACGATGGACACCATTCCCACCGTAGTCTTTGGAGTGGAGCTTTGAAGGAGGCTATTTCCATAGAATATCATGTGAATGGTGTTCCTTGAGACACAGTAGATCTGCTCCCATTCCTCTCTTGGCTCTGTTCTGAATATATCAATTTAGTATCTCTGGCTTCTCCTCCCTTAGCCAGTTTCTGGATGCTGACTCAACAAGCAAAGATCTTTCTCCCAACAGCCACGGGAGATGGTAGAAGGTCATGAATACTAGTTCATTAATCACTGTTGTCTCTGTTACATCTGTTTTTGAGTCAGTCTTTCTCAGCAAATGGTGATCTCTTCCAGGTCATAGGGTGTATTTTATTTAGCTTGGTGGTCCCAGGGCCTGCACAGATTCCGGAACATGTAGACCCTCAATTATTGTCAATGACTTTTAAAGAAAAAACTGTGTAAAAGCTTAAATAGCCCACAACTTTCCAAAAGAAAAATACCACTGAACACATTGGTTCTTATATTACTGATATATCTACCGTACTTCTTTTCAAAGTTAGTGTCTTTTAGCAATGGGCTTTCAAATTATGGTCTACATCAAACAAATGTTTCAAGGACAAAAGTTACCATTACTTCATCCAATACATTATAGTTTATTCTGTTTCTTTCTTTAAATATTGTTTTAAATTGAAAGCTGATCATAAACAACTGAATTGATGTCCCTACTCCTGTGTCTTTTCCTCTAGTTTGATGGATAAAAAGAGCTGTGTGGTTTTTCTTATTTATTTATTTATTTTTGAGATGAAGTCTTGCTCGGTTGCCCAAACTGCAGTGCAGTGGCACGATCTCGACTCACTACAACCCTGTCTCCTGGGTTCAAGTGATTCTCCTGCCTCAGCCTCCTGAGTAGCTGGGACTACAGATGTGTGCCACCATGCCTGGCTAATTTTTGTGTTTTTTAGTAGAGACAGGTTTCACCATATTGGACAGGCTGGTCTTGAACTCCTGACCTTGTGATCTGCCCGCCTCAGCCTCCCAAAGTGCTGGGATTACATGGGAGAGCAACCGTGCCCAGCCTGCTCTGTTTTTCTTAAGAAGGGTCCTTTTTTTTTTTTTTGTCCCCTCTTTAGCACACCATTGTGTGTTTCCCCAGATCAGCAGACTCATGTGACAGTGGTCACCAGCTGGTACTCATGGATAGCATCTCTTCCTTAGGAAAAGCTTCCTTTTTCATGGCTACCTGTGTAGAAGTGGATGTGGGAGTTCGGTTGGGAGAGGACTATTCTGGTCCTCTATGTCTCAAAATAAAGATCAGCTTGGGCACGAGGTCACCATTTGGAACCCTAGTACGCAGAGCCCTGGTACTCTTCCTCCCCATGCACTGCAGGCCTGCCTTCTCTCAGTTGTACAGAGGGCAACTGCTGTCTTAAACATGGCATACTCATCTGTGCACACATAGACACATGCAAACACATACACTTGTACACATGCATCACTCATGAACAAACTCATCAGTTCTCAGAGAAAATGGAGTCTCAAGTCACAAGGAGGAAAATAAAGTTTTTCTTAACCATTGAATAATGTGTACAATGCCTCTTTCTTGACAGAGTCAGAACTCTATGTTATTATTTTGAATAGTGTTTAATTACCTTTCTTTGTGCATTGAAACTCACCCTACTTTCAAATTGTTCCCTGTTGTGCCTGCCAGAAAGAAGAGAAGAGCTTGTTTTATATCCTCTTAAAGACTTCTGCCCTATGTTAAAGTTGATGTGAGCTGGTCGTTCTGGGAAGTACTTGACTATATTCCTGGCCAAGGGCCCACACTGGCCTTGGTTTCTGTCTGTGGACACAGATGGATGATTCTCTTCTTCCCGACATGGAGGAAATAGGAGAGTCTTGTTGAGAGCTGAGACTCAGCCCAACATGGCCAAGGAAGCAATGACGAATTTGTGGCATCCTAGGGGTGTGGGTTTGGATTTCCACAGATGCCCAGACATGAGGGCTACCTGATGATGTGTGTGACCTCGATAGCCAGTGACTAGCATTTCCTCAGGAGGGAACATTCTCCACCACACAGCTCTTTCAATCCACTACAAATAAAAAGGGGACAGAAATAAACAACAATACCAACAGCAGGCCCCGCCCAAGCAATGGACTTTGGCAAGAAAAACGCCCTGTAAGACTGTCAATCCCTTGGTTCGTAAAATAAAGACCACACCTGCCCTGCGAACTTTGTAGAGCTGTAGGTAAGCAGGCTGTACATGAGATCCATGTGGAATGAGAATGCAGTTCAAATACTGCATGATACCATGCAAATGTAAATGTTAGGATATTAAAGAGAATTTTAGTCACAATTAACAATAAAACCTGTAAGATACACTTGCATTTCACATATGAGAGAAAGGAACTAACATTTATGTGGTAGGCATTCAGCTGAGTCATTTCATAGATAATATCTCATGTCATCCTCGTAATGGCAGTATGGTGAGACAATTCTATTTATTCTATGTTACAGAGGAAGGAGAGGTTCAGTGAACTTACGTAACCCTCACAATTTCACAGCCCAATAAGATAATAAGAGTCTAAGCTGGGAGGCAAACTCTGATGGCTCAGGTCCAGGGTCTTTGCTTCCCACCTCTGCTGCATATCTATGAGACCAAAATTAATCAGGGAGAGACCCTATTGCACAAGGCAGATATCCCAGTGGCTGTCCTCAGAAGATTCTGGGAAGGGCAGGCCCTGAGCACCATGACATCACTTCCAGTAGAATCCAGTTGATTTTGGACCTGTCTTCCAAATCTGACATTCATGGATTCCAAGGATTATAGAAAATGAATTCCTCCTGGGTTGATCAGAGAATACTGCTTTCTTAAAGCCACTAGGCTCCCCTAGTGTTGTCCTTGAGTGGAATCTTCAGTGATGACAACATAACCTCTATTTATTCTGTGTGTTTAAAAGTCAGTCCTCAACACTTGACTTTGGCTGCCAGCTCTAAACTGAAGTGGGAGATACTTGAGGTGGTTTGGATCACAATGACTAGGCTCTTGGACTTGGGAGACATCTCCCTGTTCTTGGAGAAGACTTTTAAAAATTTTTAAATGTTTTCTGATAGCAGTTACTTGAGCACTGCCAGCTTTCTGGTCTCATTCTAGCAAGGGAGATGGGCTGCCTTGGAGAGGCCGTCTGAAGCTTGATGGGAGGCTGACATCTGAAGTTGTTACATCCCCTCAGTCTGTTTTTAGAAGGCTCTTGAAGAGAGGAGATAAACTGCTTGGCATCTCTCTTCATGATAATGGATGGGAGGGAGGCTAGCGGCTTGGGCTGGATGGCAGGGGAAGCTGGCAGGGATTTCGGAGACACTCCTGACTCTGCACCAGCCCAAGGCCAGTCCAGCCTGAATACCCTGAGCCATTCCAGGAGCAATCTTCTGAAATGTTCATCTGACCCCAACACCCCTTGCTTCCATGATTAAGTCAAAAGTCCTTAACCTAGACAGGCAAGCCCCTCACGATCAGCTCCTTCCAACCTCTTCACCATCTTTGTTTTCCCTTTCTCTTCTTTCTCTCCCCTCTCTCCAGGATGGCAAGTCTACATGCATGGCAAAACATTTGGTGCCTTTATGCCCTTGCTCAAACTATATGCTCCACTTGGAATGACCTTCCTTAGCTCCTTGGCCTAACAAACTTCTCTTTGCCCTCAAGATCCAGTTTAAGCATCTACCTTTTTCAAGCCTGCAACCTCTACACAGCTCCAACCACACAGCAACTCTGTGTCCCCTAGTGACCTCATGGTACTCTTTGTTTATCCCATCAGAGCACTTGCCACACTAGGTGATGATTATCTGTTCTCATGCCTCTCTCCCCACTAGGCCGTGAATATCATAAGGGCAGGGACCATGGCCGATTCTCATGACAGCCTCAGACTTGCATGGCTCAACTCTTTACATATAGTAGATACATAGTAAATGGGAAAGAAAATTAGTAAGGGAAGAATGAAGTTATAGTGTTTCTGTTCTCCAAAAGAAACAGAAAAAGCCATTTGTAGTCCCTTATTGTCAAAGTTTCCAGAGTGTTGCCAAGAACATATATGCTGGGAGTAGACTGTCCGCTGAACCCCTGCTCTCTTACTAGCTGTGAGAATTTGGACAAGTTACTTAACTTCTCTGAACTTCAACTCCCTCATCTGCAAAATGAGAATGAAAATACTTGTGAGGATGAATAAGTCAGTACAGGATAGCCACTTACAAATACAACTGTGATTTAGATAGCATGAGCAACATTAGCAACTAAAACAAGTCAACTCCTAGTCTAAGTGGCTCATGGTCACATGTCAGTGCATCCCCTCCACAGAGTCTTTCAGGGATCCAGGCTTTTTCTATCTTGGTGCTCAGCTTTCTGTAGGTCCTGAGATTTCTCTCCCTTGAGCTGGCAGATGGGGAAAGAGCAAGGTTCATGGAAGGAATGGCGAGGCCTAGACATAAGGGGACAAACATCATCGTCCAGTGGCCACAACTAAACCAGAAGAGTGGCTCAAAATGGGGTTCAGCTGCGGGCATTGAGAGAAGGAGACAACAAAGACGCTGATGGGCATGGGAATTCTCTGCCCCAAACACCGCTTGGGACACTGTAGGTCTTGAATAAACATAGGTGCTGTTATTATGAGGTAGGGGAGCCTGATAAAAAATATCCGCTATGATTCTTTATAGATAATGAGGATATTTTGCAGGTGGCAAAGAGTGGATTGTGAAGGAGGTTCTTCAAGGTATGGGCCCTAAAATCAACATGTTTTTGAATCTCTGTTCTGCAGGTACACCTCCACAGTTACCGTCTTTCATCTTCACTGGGAAAGATGGCTTTGTGCTCGTTTGGTTGGTGATGTAACTGTCTTAAGGGAGAGCAGGCCAGGAGCAGTGATTCATGCCTGTAATCACAGCACTTTGGGAGGCCAAGGGAGGGGGATCACTTGAGCTCAAGAGTTCAAGACCAGCCTGGGCAACCTAGGAAGACCCTGTCTCTACAAAAAGTACAAAAATTAGCCAGGTGTGGTAGCATGTGCCTGTTGTCCCAGCTACCCAATAGGCTGAAGTGGGAGGATTGCTTGAGCCCAGGAGGTTGAGGCTTCAGTGAGCCATGATTATGCCACTTACTGCACTCCAGTGTGGGTGACAGAGCAAGAGCTTGCCTCAAAACAAAACAACAAAACAAAACAAAACAAAGAGTAATGTAAGTGCCTAGGTCATATAGAGAGATTGTGGGAGGCCGCGAACTAGGACATTGTTCGAGCGATGAGCTTTGTGCCTGTGTGGCCTCAGTCATCCCCATTGACTGCTCTGAATCCCAGCTTCTTATCTACAAAATGTTTGGGTGGGGAGGGGATGTTTCAGAATAGATAATTTCAGAGCTGCTTTTTAGTTTTAAAAGACCATTCTGTGAAATGAGGTCATCTAAAGGGAAACAACTTTGAACGATGAAAGATCTTTACAAAAAGGAGGGATTGATGTTGATTATGTTGCAATTTAGGGAAAGTACAAGTGGGACCTACACGTGACTGCAACAGTCCCCCCTCTATAGAAAAAAGTTATGCTGATTTCTACAACAGTGTCAGGGACTTTGGGGTTAACACTCTGCAAATTTGACCAGAGCAAATAGATTTTGCTGAGTATATTCTTGCAGAACATTATTTTTGTTAAAAAAAAAAAAATAGTGCTTTTAGTTAATAGCTGACACTTATTTAATTTGCGCAAACAGATTTATTGTCAACTGAAATAGTTAAGATACACAAAAGAAACACAGGCTAGAGGAAAATTTAAATGCAGTTTCGGTTTTACAGAGGCATGGATGGTTTTCTTTGAAAGTAGTTCAGCTCAAGAAGCTTGTGTCTGTCTAGCACCCTAGTCTATTGGTCTGATCTATGAGTACATCTTGGTGTCATGAAAGTTTAATTTGTTTAAGGAATTCACTAATTGTATTGTTTACTCTTTTGTAAAATTATTAAATAATCTTTTTTTTTTTCCACCAATCTCTTTTGTGGAATCGTAGGCACTGGATATGCAAACAGTAGTTGATTTGTTTTTAGCTCACTTTGTTTAATCAAATTTTCAGAGCAAAATATTTTTAAAAGTACAGATACCAAAGAAGCAGACTATTCGTGAAATAGGATCACAAACGATGGGTGGCCAACAACTGTCCCTGATCAAAATGTCGCATGTGACCTGACAACTTCTCCTGGGGCTCCAATTTCTAGACTACCTGCAAATGATTGGCTTGCAGGATCTCAGTGCTGGACCAGAGGGGGCTCAAAGGCTGGGATTATGCAGCTACTCACTTTGTTTGTTCTTCTTTAACTGTTTATAGGTTTTGAAAATGTTTATGGGAATGGGGAGAGGAAGGCAGAGCAGAGCAAAGGGAATTCATAACCGTCATGTGCTTGATTCTTAATGAACCCAGTCGAGAATCTGGGCCAATGTGACATACACCTTTGCTCTCTCTTGGGTGTAGAGGGTAGCTTTTCAGCCTAATTTTAAAAGAAAAATGATGCCTGACTTGCTCTTCAGACAAAATCTCAGGATGTGTTGGGGCTGAAGTTGAGACAGGGTATGGAAGGCGACTTTCTCCTAGTTACTTTTACTTTTTCTGGGAGAGCTCTGCCAGCTGCAATGTGGACTGAGGAGTAGCCTAGTCCATATATTCAGCTTGTTTCTTGAGTACTGACTCTGCTCTGGGCACCTGGTGGACACTAGAGGCATATGTGAGAGCAAACACTACATGGCATCTTCCCTCCTGAGCTTATAGATTTGTGGGAAAACATATTAATAAAATAATCTCTCTCAGGCCAGACGTGGTGGCTCACGCCTGTAATCCCAGCACTTTGAGAGGCCGAGACAGGCAGATCACCAATGGTTGGGAGTTCAAGATCAGCCTGACCAACACGGCGAAATCCTCTCTCTACTAAAAATACAAAATTAGTGGTTGTGTTGGCACATGCCTGTAATCCCAGCTACTCGCGAGGCTGAGGGAGGAGAAACACTTAAACCGAAGAGGCGAAAGTTGTGGTGAGCCAAGATGGTGCCATTGGACTCCAGCCTAGGCAATAAGAGTGAAACTCCCTCTCAAAAACAAACAACCCCCCAAAATAATGATAATCTCTCTCTCTCTACACACACACACTCACCCACTCACGGCAAAGATGATGATAAGAACTTATAAATGAACTGTCTGTCGATCTAGTTGGCAAATCAGGAAGGGAAGTAATCTGGCTAAGATATGAAGAGGAAGCCAGAGGTAGAGACTTGAGAACAGTGTCTGCAGCAGAGAGAACAGCATAGGCCAAAGCTCGCCGTGGGAGCTGGTAGGCCATGTCTAATAAACTCAAAGAAGGCCAGTGATTTGAGGGCAGAGAGTAAAGGTTCTTGCAATACAAGGTGAGGCAATTATCGAGTCAAATAGGGCCAAGTGGATCAGTTAGGGATTTCTACCCTCATGTGAGGGTACTGAAAGCTCATAAGTTCGAAATGAGTCCCAGCTAGAAGACAGATGCATCTCAAGTCAAAATCTGGTCCCAGCACCTACTCATTCTGTGACCTTAGGCAAGTTTCTTCATGCCTTGAGCTTTAGGCTCCACTTCTGTGAAACAGGTAACTTCTACTATGCAAGGTTATTTTGGAGAGTCAATGAGAAAATATGTATAGCAATCCTTAATAGTAAATACAGTGGCTGATACATAACACATGCTCAAAACATGTCGGCCTGAGATAAGTGAAATTGATGGTATTTCTAACCTTCAATAACAGGAGTGGACCTATCACCTTGCGTCTTTCAGGGTGAGGATACTGAGTTCAGCAAAACCCACAAAGTTTGAGACCACCCATTCTAATATTGGCTTTTCTCAGGTTAAAAAAAAAAAAAGGGGGCCGGGCGCGGTGGCTCAAGCCTGTAATCCCAGCACTTTGGGAGGCCGAGGCGGGTGGATCACGAGGTCAAGAGATCGAGACCATCCTGGTCAACACAGTGAAACCCCATCTCTCCTTAAACTACAAAAAATTAGCTGGGCATGGTGGCGCGTGCCTGTAATCCCAGCTACTCAGGAGGCTGAGGCAGAGGAATCGCCTGAACCCGGGAGGCGGAGGTTGCGGTGAGCCGAGATCGCGCCATTGCACTCCAGCCTGGGTAACAAGAGCGAAACTCCGTCTCAAAAAAAAAAGGGAAGATGTTCACTTTCCCACCGGAATTATAGAATCACAAATTATTAGACATGGAAGGGACTTTGAAGGTGGCAATGCCTTTTTTTTTTTTTTTTTTTTTTTTTTTTTTTTTTTTTAGTTTTCACATTCATTAAAACATTTTAAAATCATGCAAATGTGAGAACTGGAAATGTGTGTGCTTATTGGGAGAGGACTACCACATTTATTTTCCAGAAGAAAAAGCAGACTTGAGGCATCACATTACTGGAACATTTAAACACAACGACATGTTCTTATCTTCTAAACGTCAATGAAAGTTGCTTGTACAAACTATTTAATGCATATCTGCCTACTAAACGAGCAAGATGTCTGATGTAGTAGAGAAGCCAGAAGCTCAGTCACTTCATTTCTTTCTGTTGCCTCCAGTTGCTAGCATAGAAAATTCATTGTTTTCTGTAGCTCCAATACCTACCTCCCTTCACCTTAGTCTCCTTTTGAGGAATTACATCTTTCTCATTAGGTACAGTCTGATGCGCCTTTTTGGAGTGCCCATCCTGCACTAGTCAAAGGGCAAGGACCACTCCCAAGCTAGTGAAGTAAGCCTTCCCTTCCTGGAAGTGGAATCCCAAAAAGAAAAGTGACAGACTGATATAGAATGGTTGGGGCAGGGCGGGTAGGGCTCCAGGCTGGCACAGGCTCTTGGGCAGGTTGTTCTGCTGTTAGGACCCACTTGATTATCAGCTTCCCAGCCTCTGGAAGGAGGAGCCCTGAATCCCTTCCATGGTCCTTACATGCTGTCCAGCTACCTCTTGAGTCTGCTGGTCCTTGAAAGCCTTCCGACGTAACCCCATTTTAATTGCTAACTTAGAGCCAAAGCATACCCTTTAACACCACAGTGAAGAAATGGAAGCCAGAGAAATTAAGTAACCTGCACAAGGTCACACAGCAGGTTTGTTGGATCTGGGTGCAGAGTCAATTAATTCTAAGTCCAGAGCTCTTTGTACAGCACCTAGAAGATTTTTTTTTTTTTTAAATGGGTAGTTCTAGGAATAAGATAAAGAAAACACCTTGATTTCCACCCTTTCCTCATCCTTTTTGATTTCTCTCTGCTTCATAGACGCAACTGAAATTCTAGCTCAAAACATGAGTAGCTTCCTTTTGGGTCTGAAATCTGTAGACATGAAACCTGGCATTCAAGGCCTTCACAACATAATCGCCACTCAGATCTCCAGCTTCATCTCCCACATAGATAAAGACCTGCTAGCCTTTTCTTCTACCTAAAACCTGCCGTCCAGCCACAGAGGCCCCTTCTGGTCCTAGGCACATGCTGTCCTGTTCTCTCCCACACTCTCCCAGGCTGCTCTGTCTTCTTTCCTTCCTTCTTCCTTTCAGCATTATAGAAAGCTATTCTGTCCCCTGCCTGGGGAACTAACCCAGCAGGTAAGAAGACCCAGTCCTTTTCTAAAGGAGCTCACAGTCTGCAGGAGAGAGGGGTGAGGAAACAATCAGCTCCAGCAGGGGCAGGGAAGGAGGTAGTGAGATCACCAGCTGGGTCCCAGCCTTCCTGGAAACCAGAGAAGTCTGCCTGAAGGAGAAGATTTTAAACCGACTTCCTAAGGATGAGTAGAAGATAAAGGCAGGAAGAGGAAAATGTGCATAAAATGAAAGAGGAGAGAGACACAGAGAGAAAAGATAGAGATGATATCAAACACACAAGCAACAGAAGAAAGCACAGATAAATTGGACAACAGGATCATAATGGAAAACTTTTGTGCTTCCACAGGCACCATCAAGAAAGTGAAAAGACGATCCATGTAATAGGGGAAAACTTTGGCCAATCATGTATCTGATAAGGCACTTTGATGTGGAGCATAAGGAACTATTGTAATTCTACTATTTAAAAAGGCAAATAACCAAAAAGTGGTCAGAGGATCTGAATGGGCTTTTCTAGAAATACGACACACAAATATAGCTTAAAAGCATATGAAATGATGCTCCACATCGCTAGCCATCAGAGAAATGTAAATCAAAGCTGCAACAAAATACCCCTCTCTACCCACTCACATGACTATAATCAAAGGATAGATAAGAAGAAGTGTTGGTGATAACGTGGAGAAATTGGAACCCTCACACACTGCTTGGGAGAATGTGAAATGGTGCAGCCGCTTTAGAAAATAATCTGCCAGCTTCTCAAAAAGCTAAACATAGAGTTACCATATGACCCACGATTCCAGTCCCATATAGCCAAGATAATTGAAGGCATATGTGCACACAAAAACTTGTACACTAATGTTTACAGCAACATTATTCATAATAGCCCACACGTGGAAACAACTCAAGAGTGCATCAACAAGACAAATGGAGAAACACAATGTGGCATATCCATGCAATGGAATATTATTCAGCCATAAAAAGGAATGAAATCCTGAGACATGCTACAAATGGATGAACCTTGAAGATATTATACTCAGTGAAAGAAGCCAGACACAAAGAACCACATAGTATTTGATTCCATTTCTATAAAATGTTCACGGTAGGCAAAGCCAAAGAGACAGGAAGAAGTTTAGTGACTGCCAGGGGCGGAGGATGACGAAAAAATGCAGGTGTATGACAGCCAAGGGGTACAATTTCCTTTTTGAGGTAATGAAAATGTTTCTAAATTGATTGTGGCAATGGGTACACAACTCTGTGACTATACTAAAGAACATTGAATTGTATACTGCACTTTGAGTGTGTGAATCGTATGGTATATGGATTATAACACATGCCATACATTTTAAAATAAGAAATAAAAAAAACAAAAATGCTTTTAAAAATAAAATAATAACTCTTATGTATCTTGTGTTAGATCCAGAAGATGATAGGGAATAATGGCTAAGAGCGAAAATTCAAAAGCAGCCTGCTGAGGTTTCCTGAGACCCAGGACCAGTTACTTAACTTCTTAGGGCTTCGGTTTCCTGATCTGTAAAATGGGGGCGAATGAGAGAATGCATAAAAAGTGCTGAATCCCATGCCTGGCCCGGAGTACACGCTCAGTGAATGTGAGTGATTATGATCACAACCAACTGACAGGCTGGAAGAGTGGGTGGCCCTAAGAGTTCCAGATGGACAGTAGAGAAAAAAAAACCTGTATCAGAAAAAAATATTTTTAGGTTTGTCATTATGAGAGCAAAACATATTTAGGAAATAGAAAATGCCAAATATGTCAAATTAATTTTATTCTGCAATGACAGAATTTTGTATAAATAGCCTTCAGAGTTCATTTAAAGTCATACACTCATAAAAATGTAATCAGGAGCACAAATGAGAGAACCAAGCTGTTGGGGATCAGAGGAGAGAAGGATCTGGGAGCAAGCCCAGTCTTACCTAAAATGACTGCCTGGCATTATCAGTAGCCCACAGCATACCCATTATCTCATCAATGGAAGCTTTGAAGTAAGACTCTCCATCCTTTTCAGGAAAGGAGGTCATTTAGGCTGCTGTCTTCCAGAATTCTCCTTGTGCTATCGGAGTTTGAGGTGTTATTAAAGTAAGAACAGCCAGGGATTGTGGAAAACAGTCAGAGGTAGAAAATAAAACTCGGGCACATTTGGAAGTTTGGCAATTACACTTTCGGGCATGTACCTTAGAGAAACACCAGCTCAATTAACAGGTACAAAAATGTTCCTGAGGCATTAATGGTAAGAGTAAAGAGGTCGTGGTGGTAATAATGATGGTGGTGGTAATGATGACAGTGGTGGTGGTGATGACAGTGGCGGTGATGGTGATGGTGATGGTAGTGGTAACGGTGATGATAATGGTGATGGTGGTGGTGACGGTGATGGTGATGGTAGTGGTAATGGTGACGATGACGGTGATGGTGGTGGTGACGGTGATGGTGACAGTGGTTGGCAATGGTGATGGTGGTGGTGGTAATGGTGACAATGATAGTGATGATACCTGACATTTACTCAGTACTCTCTATTTCTTAAGCATTGCTGTAAACACCTTATGTATACTGACTCTCTTAACCATCACAGTAAACCTATTAGGTTGATACTATTATGATGCCCACACTACAGATCACAGCACTCACTGTTTAAACCTCTCTGAAATCTTTCCATTCACTTAGACTAGTCCAAAACCTAGCCCTTTACCCTGGCCTCCAGCGGCCTCTTAGATCTCTCTCCTGCCTGCTGCTCTGAGTCCCCCACTCCTCCTCCTCATCATGTTTCTTCTGTCTATTCCTGTAACTCACCAAACTTAATGCTCTCAGATCTTGTTTGCCAGTTGTTCTACTGAAAGTACTGTTCCTCTAGACCAGTAGCTCCCAAAGCATGGTTCCTGGGCCAGCAGCATCAGCATCACCTGGGACCTTGTTAGAAATGCAATTTTCAGGTCTCACCCCAAATCTACTGAATCTGAAACCCTGAAGGTGACCCCAAAGGTCTGGGCTGTTCTTAGCACTCCAGGTGTGTATGATTCACCAGAGTTTAAGAATAGCTGCTCTAGGTTTTCACAAACAGGCTGCTTCTTGTCATTCAGGTTCCAGGTTACTCATCACATCTTCAGAGTCCCTCCCTAACCTCATCCGCCCCATGACTCTCTAGCATGTCACCCAGCTTTATTTTCATCATGGCTCTTACCATTACCCAATGTTTTCCTGCTTGTTGGGGCATATTGTCAGTCTTTTCTGCCTGTCAGTAAACCCTCTGACAGCACAGATCTGCTGTTCATAGCCACATCCTCAGCACCAAGCACAGAAGTCAACACGGAAGGGGCTCAATTGCATTTGATTCATTTGATTAATTGATTAATTGGAAGCCTATGCAGGCAAGACAAGAGAAATTGACTGAACTGTAAAGCAGGGCAGTCAACTCAAATGACTCCGGGAGCCAGCCAGGTTCTGTAATGGAAAGGCTGAATGTCAAGCATGGAGGTGTGGAGGTGGCAGAGCAAATGAGTGGAGAATATGTGGCTAAAGGATTCAAGTTCAATACTGAAAGGGTGGTACAGACCTAACAAAACCAGTTTGTGGGCCAGATTCAGCCTAGGGGTTGCCAACCTGTAATTTTTATTCTAGAGGCTTTGACCTTGGCAATCCATTGAGGACATGCCTTTCTTCCTTAAATAAGACTTTCGGTTCCAAGAGCTTGAAAAACACCTGCTTTTCAGTTTAAGAGTTGGAGAAATGGAAGGGAGCTTGGAGAAAATCTATTAAGAATGAAAAAGCGCACCCTCAGGGAAGAGTTCTTTCTTTCCAATCACAGAGAAAACTGGAGCAATCACTGGAACTCTGTTAAATACCTGCATGAAAGCATGACTATGCAAACACGTTTATTGCAACCCCTTTTATAAACACCAAAAAGGCTCTAAAAGTCCAGTAATATGGTATTGCTTAAATAAATCAGAGTAGAAAAATTATATGTAATAATACTAAGAAGTAAATTTAAAAATTATATTTTAGAAGAATCTCTGATTACAGGCTGACTTGCACATGATGCTAGAGCACAGATAAAATAGGATTCCAATTCGATAAAAATAGCCTGGGTCCCAGCTGAGCCTGAACCTCTGGGATTTAGACCATCTTTGCATGTTAGAGAAACTCATTAAGCAAGTGTTTAATTGAGTGAGTTTATCTTAATGGGGGTAAGAAAACATCAAAGAGGACATTTGAGAGAGAAATGCGGAAGGGATGTGGGGAAGACAGCAAAGTCCCTGTAGCTCCCCAGCCAGCTCCATGGGCACTTATCTGAACAGTAACAAGCGGTCTCACACAGAAACCGAAGGAGCTGTGCTCAAGGACTCAGTGTGACCGGGGTCCAAGCAGCACAGCAGCAGGCTCAGAGGGCACACTGCGATGTTGAATAGAGGTTAGGAGCATTTTAAACGTCTTCATGCAGTACGCTAACTGGAGTCATGTGGGGGTCTGAGAACACAGGATTACTGTCGTTCCCTCAGGGGTATCAGAAGGCAAGCTTCAGATGTCATCATTGTCGTAGTGGGCACTGACATGGACAGTTATCAACCAAGGCTGAGAGATGTTTCCCAAGTAGGGGTCAGCATGGTGGGCACAGAACAGGAGGGCCCTCTTGTGAGCACACGTGAGACTCCCCAACCCCTGGATCCCTGAGATCACTTGGAAAACCACTGAAAGGGGAGTTTGGCAGATGGAGGCAAAAAACAGCTATATATGAGTTCATGGGACCTAATTTGTACACATGTTAATATGGAAAATTAGGGATAGTATTTGCATTTATGTCACTGATTACAAATATATCAAAATATCAACAGTTTCTCAGGGTGGTAGAATGGTGTAAGATTTTCTTTTTCTGTTGGATAGTTTCTGCACTTTGTAATTTTTTTTTTCTAAAATGAACAGATATTACTTTGATAACAAGAAAATCCAAATTCTATTATTTAAAAAATACATGATTGCCAACATCAGGCATTTGCAGTATTGAGCCAGAGAACTGGTTTCCAGATTGAGGAGGCTGAAAAGACTCAGATCCATAAAAGGTGACCAGATGGTGTCCCCAGGGCTAAGCAGTCCTACATGTTGTGCTATAAGATAAAAGTTCCGAATACTTGCTAATTATCAAAGACCACCTCACAGCTACTATTGTTTTCAATCCTTGTAATGGCTGTATGTGGTCTTATTAGCCATACTTCAGAAATGGAGAACTTGAGTCCCTGGAGGACTAGGTGGGTGGATGGGTGTTTTATGATTTTAGTTAACACACCTAATCAGCAGTGGGATATTCATACCTGAATTCTTCTGTCTGTGATATTCCCCCATGGTATTCTAAGGCAGATGTTGCTTTCCAGATGCTGGCTTCCAGAGTATGATATCTTCACCTGTCTTGGGGACAGTCCTCTTGGATTTAGATCCAGAGCTTTGCATACATGTTCATATTTCTAATAAGATAACTCCCAATTTTACTACGCCCCCTCCAAATTTTAAGTACTGCTATTCTATGTTATTTGAAAAGCATAGGCTTTGAAAAAAAAATGGAGATAGGAAATGCTTCTTGAACAGTAATATCGTGAGGTTCTAATGGTAAGCAAATCAGAAACATGTGGATTAAATTTCCCTTAAATTGGGCATAAACCAAATAATATAAACAGTTTGGCAAAATTTGCTTGGGGTTTTCTCAAACCCAAACCATTTGAAAAAAAGAAAATGTTGATATTTTTGATGAACCCTAAAAAGGGTCTGTTTGGCAGATTATAGGTTGGGTGCGCCTGTTTGTGGTATTTCAACATAGCGTGTTTTCCAGTTGGGGGCACTGGTACATTTGGGGTTGGATGCTGTTAGACTTGCGGCATGGTGGGTGTATAGTGGTTGCAGTGGTGTACATTAGGGTGAAAGGAATACTCCACATCTCCCTATGCCACAGTTTATTCTAGGTTGCTTGTTACCAAGAGGAGTTTGCCCATGGAAACCATCAGAGAACTAGGCACCTGGAGGAGGTAGACCCCTGCTTCTCCACCATGTCAGCCCGGCTGTCAAATCACATCTTCCAAGGTGAGCAGCTGCATAGAGGGTCTGGCTGTGGGTATTGAGACCACTCATAGTCCTGCTGCAGCTCAGTAGGAGAAAAAGAGGGAAGAGCTCTTTGTGTTATTGTTGTTGTTGTTGCTTAGATGGAGTTTCCTTCTGTCACCCAGGATGGAGTGCAGTGGCGTGATCTCAGCTCATGGCAACCTCCGTCTCCCGGGTTCAAGTGATTCTCCTGCCTGAGCCTCCTGAGTAGCTGCAGTTATAGGTATATGCCACCATCCTCAGCTAATTTTTAATGTAATTTTACTAGAGACGGGGGTTTCACCGTGTTGGCCAGACTGGTCTCAAACTCCTTACCTCAAATGATCCACCAGACTTGACCTCCAAAAGCACTGGGATTATAGGCATGAGCTTCTGTCCCTGGCCGAGGCAAGAGTTTTAATAGCTCTTTTGGCTCTAACAGATCATTGAGGCAGTGATCTGGTGCCAGCAGGTGCTAATACTTCAATAACACAATCAGTTGCAAAGTAAGAGTCACTGATTGTGGCCAGGCATGGTGGCTCACACCTGTAATCTTGGCACTTTGGGAGGACGAGTAGGGTGTATTACCGGAGGCCAAGAGTTTGGGACCAGTCTGGCTAACATGGTGAAACCCCATCTCTACTTAAAAAAAAAAAATTAGCCTGGTGTGGTGGTGGGCACCTGTAATCCCAGCTACTTGGGAGGCTGAGGCAGAAGAATTGCTTGAACTTAGGAGGCAGAGGTTGCAGTGAGCTGAGATCGCACCATCACACTCCAGCCTGGACAACAAGAGTGAAACTCCATCTAAAAACTTTTTTAAAATAAAAAAAAAAAAGTCACTGATTGTAACTGATATTTATCCTGTGCAAAATGCTTCCCCCTACAGTGGTAGACAAGGAGAGGAGCCACCAGTCCTGCCTTTCAGGACAGGACTGTGGCCTGTAGATGTTTTCTCACTGTCAGATCCGTTAAAGTCAGCCTCCGCTGCAGAGAGCCTCATCATCAGTAGCCACAACCTTTCGGGGCAGCCCACTCTCCAGGGTGGGCTGGTGTGTAAAGACACCACTAGTGGGCAATCCTCAACCGAAAGCCCCCTGCTCTGTTGGCCCAGGCTTTATTGGGCCTGGAGTTCAGGATTGTCATGTCTCTCTGACTAGCCTGCTGCCCCCTCCTTCCTTGCCCTGGCATTGATCCTCAATCTTGCACTCCAAGACTCTGTGTCAGTCTGTTGCTAGAGAACTGGATGGGCACCATGCTGTTAGTTCATAGCCTTCATGACTGTATTATGAAATAAGAATTATTATCACCATTGGCCGGGTGTGGTGGCTCACGCCTGTAATCCTAGCACTTTGGGAGACCGAGGTGGGTGGATCACCCGAGGTCAGGAGTTTAGGGACCAGCCTGGCCATTAGGGTGAAACCTCATCTTTAAAAAAAAAAAAAAGAAAAGAAAAAAAAAAAGAAAGAATTATTATCCATCTAATAGATGAAGAAACTGAGGCTCAGAGTGGCAAAATGCCTTAAGTGAGAGGTTAAGCATCTTGGAGGTAGGACATTGTGGAACTGGGATTGGAATTCAGCTTCCTTTAGGTCTGTTTCCTCCATAGTCCACTCTCCTGAGCAGCCTTTTACATTCCTCAGTGATTTTGCTTCTGAATTTTCCACAGCCTTGGCGTTCACAGATACATTCATGTAGGATCAGGTGTGCTGGTGAACAGGGAGTGGGCACTACATTGTACGAAAAGAGAACATTTAACATTATTAATAATGGGAAATTATGCTCTTTATTGGGCACTTACTAAGTGCCATGGAACTTGCATATATAATTTTTTGTTGTTTTTTTGAGACAGAGTCTCGTTCTGTCGCCCAGGCTGGAGTGCAGTGGCGTGATCTCGGCTCACTGCAACCTCTGCCTCCCAGGTTCAAGCAATTCTCCTGCCTCAGCCTCCCAAGTAACTTGGATTACAGGCTCCCACCACCACATCCAGCTAATTCTTGTATTTTTAGTAGAGATGGGGTTTCACCATGTTTGGCCAGGCTGGTCTTGAACTCCTGACCTCAGGTGTTCCATCCATCTTGACCTCCCAAAATGTTAGGATTACAGGAGTGAGCCACTGTGCCCGGCTACTGCATATATAATCTTAAATAACAACAATAATAGCTGACATATGGTGATGTGGACTAGGAACTGGGCATTGAGTGATGGGGGCAGTGCTATTAACATCCCACTAATGGAGGCACCAAAGAACTGTGAGTCATTTGTCTGAGGTCTCCAGCTTCTAAGAGTCAAGCTAAGACCATCTACTGCAGACCTGGCATGTCCACTTGACTGTACAGCTTTGCCATTAAGCCTACAGGTGGTCATTCATATCCGCATTCTGTAAGGAGAGTACCTGAGGCTCAGAGTGGTGGGTACGCTGACCCAAAAACTTAGCTGGTAGGAGCAGAGCCATATTCCAGCCCAAATCTGCCCAACTTTAAAATCAACGTCCTTTTTATCACTCGGCGTTGCCTCTCTATGGAGGAGCAAGAGATATAACATTTGGTGTCCCAAGGCAGACTTTGCCTTTAGATCATGTCCAGTGCTGGCAGATTACAAGGAGAAGGCATGGCCTTATTGGAAGAGGAGGAGATTCTGGGGGAAAGGCAGGTGCCATGAGAAACAACTGGAGTCTGCAGGAAGAATTTTGGGTACATTGGATTTAACCAACATTTATTGGGTGCTGACTGCTATAGGTGAACAACTCCACACTCATAACTCTCTGCAGACTTTTCTCTTAAGCTCCGGAGTAGGCCCACATATCCACCCAACCTCCCTGCTGGATGCTTCACCCTCATTCAGCTATTCGTTTAACAGGTATTTATATTGTGCATACCATAGTCAGTGTCATATGCTCAGGATTTGGGGGTGAACAAGACACTCTTCTTGCTTGGCAAAAAGTGCAGTAGGGAAGCCAGATGTGTAAACAGGCAGTCACAGCCACTTACGCTCCCTCCGTGCAGAAGGAAATGAGCACGTCTGTTTCACGAGGATGGTTCTCTTCTCTCTGGGCTGTGAAACACATTCTAGGTAATGAGAGAAGAAACACACATACACAAATCAGATTCCTCATTAACTGCACTTGGTCTTGTAATTTCTCATTCACTGCAGTACAGTGGTGATCTGGTCATCCCCAGCACATGTGCTGGGTTTCCACATGTGCCACCTCTTGTGCCCACACAGTGTCACAGAATCCTGAAGACTGGCTCCATGACACATGGTATCATCCTGCTATTGGAAACAGGCCCTCCCAGCCATCCAGGTGCCTACATTTAGCTGCTTCATCCTCTCCGTCCTCTCCCTCCTCCAAACCCACACCTCTCACTGGCTCCAGTGATGGCATGACCAGCTCCCAGGTATCCTTACTCCTCTCCCTTCACAGTCGCATCTCAGGTATTTTCAAGAAATGCCAATTAAAACCCTGCAAATCCACGATCTCTTTGCTCTGTCTCTGTTCCTTGATACCTACCTTCTCCTGGATGGGCTTGCTTGCTGGTCTTCCTGCTCAAGTTTCTATCCCCATCCCTCTATCCTTTACACCAATCATCTACAACATGCTGACAAATCTCAGCATGTCACTTCCAGGCTCAGAATGCTTTTGTGTCTCATTGGTAGCTTGACATTACAGCTTCCCATGTTCTGGGCCTTGTTCTCTCTATTCTTCCCCCACCCGCCTTATGAAATGCACCAAGATCTTATGTCGTGGCATCTTTGCACATCATATTTCTTCCAAACTTACCCCAGACCTCAGCTCTGATGTACTCTCTCTAGATATGCTCAAGCCCCTCTTCAGTATCCCTAGCCCAAATGCTTCCATCCATTGTTAACACTTGTTATGGGGTCTGTGAACAGGTTGGCCTCCCAACCTGGAGGGTGTGAGCCCTCTGAGGATAGGGACCATGTCTTCTGCAACACTGCAAAGCCTTCATGAATGAATGAATGGGTCTGACACTCTAGCTGGCTCTACAGTGAGGTAAGGCTCCTAAATATTTTGTCCCTATGCCTGCGCCAGCCCCAACCACGAGATCTTATCTGGAATTCTGCCTCTGTAGCTGTGTCAATCTTCCAGCATGACGTGAACCTTGGGGACCTGCTGGTAATCATTTGCAGCAGCCAAAAGTGCTCTTTAGAGAATGAGTCATTTGGTCATTGCATGCACAGGCTGGTGACCCACAGAGAGTTTGTCTACAGACACCTTTGTGGGCAGCCGTTCGATTTCCTGAGCCTGAGGAGGCCTTTATTTCAGATTCCAAACTTTATTGCAACTTCTGAGTGACTGCCTTGACCCCGTTGGTAACCTCACAGCACTTACAGTGATTCATCTCTTCAGGAAACTGTGTCTCCGCTGGGTCTGTCCTGTGATGCTGGTGCAGGAATAGTGGCTGGCAGTGGGATTGGTGAGAGGGAAAAGCGTCTTTGCCTCTTTGCCATTTGCAGTCTCTTGAGCAGCCTGTGAGAAAAATATTTCCTTTGCTGTGGGATTCAGCAGCTGAACACCAGGATGAATAGGTGAAGAGCTGGATTCCGGGTCCAACCCAGCAGAGGATTGGAATATCTAAGCTCACTGAGCTCTCCCACTGCTCCCTTCCAGAAATCCACCCACCAGGTCATCTTGTGATCGCTAATCATCGTCATTCAGATCTGTCTACTGGACTTTCCCAAATTTATAGAAGACAAACTATGTGGTATCCTTTAAGGATGGCTAATTCTGAAGTTGAGCATGCTGTCGTTTTTTATTGAAGAATAACATACATACCGATAAGCATGCAAGTCACAAGTGTGCAGCTCACTGCATAGCCTCAAAGGCACACCTGATGCTGCATTCCCACTTCAGCTGCCCAAACTTCACAAGTCACGCTCCCTACCTGAGCCTCAGTTCCCTCAGTTCTCAAGTGCAGTTAAAAACCTGTCTTTCCTAATCAGGCCTTCACTACAAGTAAATCTGAAATGCTACCCCCTTGCCTGTCTCCTCACTTGGTTTGATTGTTGTTCATAAAGAATATCATCATCTGATGTGTTATTTGTTCTTTGTTTCGATTTGTTTATTTTCTCTCTCCCAATGAGAACGTCAGCTCCCTGAGCAGAAGAAATTGATTTTGCTCACTACTCCATCCCTGCAGCCATATCAATGCCTGTTCACTTAATGAATACTCACTGGATGAATGCGGACAGTGGTTTTGAGGACAGTTTGAGTGCTTTAAAACTTGGGAAACATCATTAAAATGGTTAGTTAAAAAAAAGAAAAAACAGAAAATGACAAATGGGTTGCCCAAGCTGTGGAGCAATTGGAACCCTTGTGTGTATCACTGGTGGGAAGGTAAAATGGAATGGCTACTGTGGAAATAGTATGAATGGCAGCTCCTCAGAAAATTAAACATAGACTTAGTAATGATCTGGTAATTCCATTTCCAGGCACATACCCAAAAGCATTGAAAGCAGGGTCTTGAACAGATATGTATACACCCATGTCCATAGTAGCATTATTCACAATAGCAGAAAGATGGGGACTACCCAAGTGTCCATCGATGTCTAAACAGACCACAAAGCAGGGTCTAAATACACAATGGAATATTATTCAACCTTGAAAATGAACTCGGTTTTTATATATGCTACAAGATGGGCAAACCATGAGGACATTATACTAAGCGAAATGAGCCAGGCACTAAAGGACAAAGACTTTATGACTTCACGTACATGAGACTCCTGGAGTATTGAAATTCATAAAGACAGAAGGATAGTGGTTTCCAGGGGCAGAGAATGAAGGGTTGTTGTTTAATGGATACAGAGTTTCAGTTGGGGAAGATGAACGTCCTAGAGGTAGGTAGTGGTGATGGTTGCACAATAGTGTGAATATACTTAGTGCTGAAGGTTGGACAATGAGTAAGGCCAATGCCTTGGCCTCTAAGGAACCTCTTGTCCGGTGAAGAAGGCAGGTGATTAAAAAAGTAAACATAATAGGCTGGGTGCAGTGGCTCACGCCTGTAATCCCAGCACTTTGGGAGGCTGAGGCGGGTGAATCACAAGGTCAAGACATCGAGACCATCCTGGCCAACATGGTGAAATCTCATTTCTACTAAAAATACAAAAGTTAGCTGGGCATAGTAATGCGTGCCTGTAGTCCCAGCTACACTGGAGGCTGAGGCAGGAGCTTGAATCCTTGAACCCAGGAGGTGGAGGTTGCAGTGAGCTGAGATCACACCACTGCACTCCAGCCTGGCGACAGAG